>NW_024747794.1:72500-587500 GCF_018991925.1 Homarus americanus | reverse complement strand
GTGGGTCTGTCTGTCTGTCTGTCTGCGGCTGTCTGTCTATCAGTCTGTCCTCTTGTGTCTTAGTTTTATATCCTTTGTCTTCATTTCCTTGTCGGAGAAACAGTTTATTTTCTCATCTTGTCCGTCATAACAACATATCTTTCCATTTTCTATGCTGAAGGAGGATCGTCTTTAAGAATAACATCAAGGTTTTAAGAATAGTTGTTGTTGTATTACAATATCCTGGATCGTTAAGTGTACGTTAAGTGTATGTGTTCGTCCCAGTTTATGTACCCGGCTGTATAAACGTAAACTGTCTGGCAGCTTTTTAAAGGAGTAGGATTTTAGAGTTATGAATGACACGGAAGGCATTATCCAGCAGCTGTGTTGTGTTGTGTTAGGATCAGCGAAAACACAACAAGCGGTGGGTGACCTTCTCGCCAAGTCCCACACGCAACCTCTTGATTACTTAGAGATTATTGTTATATATTCTTTTACCTTATATACGACTACCATTCTCAACTATAATATAGGTATTAAAACACACACACACACACACCAACACACACACCCGGAATAAAATTTCATATTGATATATATTTTATATTATGGAATAGTTCATATATTTAAGCCTGTATATAAAGAGTATAGGTTAGGTTAGGTATTGAGAAGGAAGGGTGTTTAGTATTTATATTATACCAACTACCTTCTCAAAATCGAAATGTCTATAGAACGACCGGTGAGCAGAATTTATATCATAGAAAGAAATATAAAGAAATGATGATTGTAAAAGATATGTGGAGGATTAGTGAACATTTGGTGTTTATAATATTTAAAGTCTCTTTCCAAATCTGAGTAAACTAAATTTTATGTAAAGAAACAAATTACAATATTTACTTTATTTTATAGCAAAAAAAAAAAAAATACAAAATTTCGTGATGGTGGAGGAGTGTGGAGTGGAGTGGCTGTGAGGAGGCAGAGGTGGCAATTGGCGCCTGGGGTAAGGAACGACTGCTGGCCGGGAGCTAAGGACCACAACCACTCCATAAATTGGCCTAAGGCCTGCTGGGAGGGACAGACGCGCTGTTTCCTCTGTAATTTATGAGGTATCGAAATCCCTCAGCTTGCGTTTTTCATTTGGCATTAATACGGTTCGGTAGCGAAGACTGACGTAACACGCTTATCATGTCTTTCTCGCGACCTGACAAGTATATGAGTGAGCAGACCTTTACAATGAGTAGTTTATCAGTAGGTGTGAGCCTTATCTCACACACACACACACACACACACACACATAGGTACTGGCTCATACAACGCGTACACTGGGAAGGGGATGGATAAGAGACCTTTCCGACTTGGTGTGAGTAAAAATGAATCCAACAGATGCAGTGGACGTATTATATAGAGGAACATATTGCAGCAATATATCGCCTCCGAGACAAGTGTGAAGGAGATGGCAGTGGCGATATAGCGCGGTAGAGGTCATAACGAGATGAGATACAGTGGTGCAGGGTCTACCCACCATTGTTCCCGGAATATTCCCAGATAAATGGTTCCACCTCCAGTCAGCACCAGACGTACACCCATTCAGTTCCCTACCACCGCCAAACTCATCTTAACTAACCCCTGCCAGGAATATTCTTTTTATTGATGCGTTTTTTTATCTTGTACACACACGCATTAATGCACGCGCACACACACACACACACACACACACACACACACACGCACGCACGCACGCACGCACGCACAATCATTTATGATTACAAAAACGTCACGAACCTTGGCTAAAATAATAGTTTATTTAATATAAGATTATGCGGTTTTGCCTTTATTTATTTATTTATTATTTATTTGTGTGTGTGTGTGTGTGTAGTGTGACCTAAACACAATAAAGAGAAGTGTGAGTCAATAGTCTTTGATTTTTCTGGAATGTGTTTGAAATATCGTGAAAATAAGTTTGAGGAATCTCCAGGTATTATTAACCTCTCCTGCGACCAACCACCACCACAGCTACTACCCCCACACTACAACCACCACCACAGCTAATACCTCCCCTCACTACAAACCACTCACCACCACAGCCACTAATTCTTACTACAACCACCACCACAGCCACTAATTACCCCATTACAACCACACCACCACAGCTACTACCCCTCTACTACAACCACCACCACAGCTTGAGCCATCTCTACCACAACCATCACCATCACTACTAATTGCCCCCACAAAATCCACACCACCATACAGCTACTACTCCCCTTACTACAACCACCACCACAGCTACTACCCTCTACTACAACCACCACCACAGCTACTACCCTCTACTACAACCACTACCATCACTACCACTGCCCTCACTACAAGTATCACCACCACCACCACCACAAAGCAGCAGCAATAGTGTGTCTTTACACACACAAATACGCTGTCATGAGTAAACAAAAATAATTGTGTGTGTGTGTGTGTGTACCTGCGCGCGCACAGTACACATACCAAAGTACATTACCGAGCAAATAATTGGCATTTATACTACCTCTACATTTTCCTTATAATATAAAATGTAGATGATAAAAAATTGCCTCGAGAGAATGGAACCTGGTGAAGCTTTTAGCATTAATTACTGCCGTAAAAATGTGTGAGGGTTATTATGCCTTCCTCTTGTGGCCAATGTTGGCGTTAATGTGTCCTTACGTTTCTCTTCTGCACTTTATAAATTACAATATTTCTTTCCCGCAATTTACAGGGTTTTTAACCATAGTTTTATCACGCATTTTTTTTGGGGGGCTGGGAGAACTCAATAGACATTTATTTTCAACTTGGTATTTTTATTAACAATTCTGAACTTTTATGATAGGAACGTTTTCCGTTGTACATGTACAGGGTGTACTCATACATTATTTGCAATCCATTTTTGACAGTTCTTAATTATTGTTTATCCGAGTCGGTAGGACTCGGAGTGTCATGAGGCACTCGTTGATCCCAACAGGCATTTCAGTTAGCCTATGTAGGGTGGATTAGCGCGTAGCAAATTCAACTCCATAAATGCGGTTTTTCTCCTCAGCAGGCTTACCCTTCCAAAAGACGATGTAGCCAGACCCCCGCTTTGTGAATCGACCCTCGTCTGGGAGCCGGGACTCGCTAATGGCTTCTATGTCGATTTTATACCTATACAGCTGTTTTACCACAGGGACTGTTCTATCAGGACGCTCATTTGTGCCAGTCTCCAGAAGGGTCCTGACATTCCATGCAGCGACCATAAGAGGTTGTTTTGTTTGGTTTTTGCTTTGATCTGTGATTATGATTGTTTTCGACTCCATAAGGATGACCTTATTGGGTATGGTTGCACAATCCGGTTGCTTCTTTAGGCAAGCTATGTTTAGGGCACCCTTTCTAGCCCCCTCTCCATGTGGGGTGAGTAGAGTGGCTCGTGGTAATTCCTGCTCAATTGCACAGACAGGACCAGTTTGCACTGCTTCCTAGATCCCAGTGCATAAACGACCATCTTATCTATGTCGCCCATGTGTGGAGTTGTGACTAGAGACTCCTGGCAGTCATCTCTGCCTGTCCCCATCGACACTCGTCCGTCGCCATAGGACTTTCGGGGGTATAGGGGTTTTGATGATGATAAGTATGATGAGCTGGATGATGGCTGCACATGGATTGATTTATGTGGTGAGGCAATAGCGTAGGCTACAAACCACATATCTTGGCACTCCCTTTTCCTGATCTAGTGGTGCAGGAAATTGCAACGACTGGGGAAAGGGAGAGTTGCAATGGACCACTGATAGCCCAGTTTGTTGGGTTTCGCTTTTATAGCTTGTCCATCTTGCATTGCCTTCATCCGATGGAGTAGTTGTTGGATTCCCATGTTGGTCACCTCTTCCGCCTATTCCACCATTAGGGTCGTAGTGAAGTTCTGTAAGCATGTTTGTTTACTCCCGTAGCCATATAACTACCAAGGTTAGTCTGCAAAGCAGCAGGCCAGTGGTTTGTAGGCGCCAGGGCGTGTCCACATGCCAGTGGGCCTTTGCGCCGTCCGTCTGGTGCCCACTGCTGCTCCGAGATCCCCATCACACACACACGTCTACTAAATATATCTAGAGGCCTCAGTATCTTACAGCTTCCCATCCATCTCCTGTACCCTCAGCCACAGTCATAAATCTTCCTCACCTGCCTCTAATCCCTTACCTTTTATATACTTTTAATATCGTCTTTATCAACCGAGCTTCATCAACGCTTCTTTATAGAAACTTTCCCTCTAGACATCTTACATATATGTTCGTTCAGTATGTATCTAAAATTCCATTATTTACTATTTATTTCTATCGTTTCTATTTTCATTTTCTATTTGCAAAAGTGTCAGTTCATATCAATGCAGAAGAGTTGCGTCTAATGAGCAAGATGTAGGTTTGTTTTACATTCCATGATTTCTTCCTTCCATTCATTTAGTTCTTGAGTAGCTGTTTCATCAATGTGTTTACATGTGCACTCAGCAGCTTGGTTAACTCGAAAATACAACACATATTACACTCACTACAGGTGGCACTGTATGTGGAGCCAAGAGAGAGACAGCCGCTTCTAAGTTATGGGAGGCAGGTGAGAAAGGCAATCTGTACTACTTGAGTAATAAAAGTAAATTGAGAAAACGTCACCTGTATTATATATATATCAAGGTGCAGTTAGGTGCACTCAGGTGTACCTAAGCCTAACCTAACTTAATTAGTGTATATTTACCTGCAGAAGATACAATGTGTGACTTGTTGTTTAGTGGCTATTTTCATCAGGATACACAGGTGTGTCTGTTACCTGCGGTGTTCTTGTAGTCTTGATGACCGACTTCCTTTATATGAGACAATGTGGGAGATTACTATTTTTCCTACATCTCCTTCGCTTATACACAGTAAGTCTGAAAATAATTGGTATATTTTATATTAACCGAGATCAGGTCCAACTAAAGGTAGACCACCAGCTGTTTCTGTGGGGGGGGAGGGGAGGGTGAGGGGTTCTATGATGAACTGTCACACAGAGTTATTGACCAGACGATTAATGACAAAAAAAAGAAAACAAACAAGTTGTCATATTGGTCAATGATTTTGTTTACCTATTGCTGTAGTAACATGACCAAAATTCAGGAATATTATGACTTTTTTTTTTCTGTGGTTGTTTGTATGTTTAGCGACAATTGAAAACAACTTGGTGGATGTTTGAGTTGGCCGCACGTCAGGCAGTAAGTTAGTAACCCAGAAAAGACGTTTACTTACTCAGGTAGAAATACTCGTCCAGACTTTTCATGGTATCATATTCCTTCAGGCGAGAAAGAAAGATGTTCTCTCTAAGCACAATACAACGAGCGCACTGCGGAGAAAAATACCAAAACGTGGTAGACCATTTAGCTAACGAGAGATGCGAGTCGTATTTTACTGTAATATAATCTTAAAATTACCCCTAAATATTGGGAAATTGAAATCTAATGTGAACAATTCTAAAAGGTTATTTGCTTACGATGTCATCATAGTTAATTCCTGTACTTATGTGTATAATTATAGGGATAGAAGATGTGTACTCGGCAATAAAACAATTGAAGGGCAGTTATTGTCCGCCTTCCAGACGTCATCCGCGCCGACCCTCTTTGTTTGGTTCAGTTGGTAGTGCTCTCTTCAGTGTTGGCAGTGATATAGCATGAAAGATGTCACAGTGTGGTCTTGGCTGACTGTGTAATGACCTTAATACCAAACTTTCCGCCAACTAATATAACCAAAAAGAATGATTTGCTCTGATCATCATTGAGAGAGTAAAAGGTCTATCGTTAATTTTTCATCATATTTCGCCTCTGTCATTTTCATTGAACCTTAAACGATAAATACGAAGGTGTGTGTATAATTTCCAAATCTGCCGCCGTATAAAACTTACATCACACAACGACTGATCGTCTCTGTCAAACACTTAAGACACTGATTCTCCTTTTTTTACGGGGATTAGCCCACCCAGGCACAGGTCACCGACCCATATCGGGGCCTGGGGAGCGAAAATAAAAACTAATCCAAAATAAATCCGGAACTAGAAAATAAATTAAACAAGTCAAGAGTGAGAAGCGATTTCTCAAAGAACGAGAAACATTTGAGACCCTGCAATTGTGTGGGAATGAAGCAGAAGGTCAGATCAGCAACCTGGGACTTGGTCACAATTTTTGTGATGCCATATGACAGCAGGGTCTACCATCAACACATTAAGCTTCCAATATCTTCCCAGGCTGTAGTACCACTTAAGTTTATCCTCAACATTCTCCCTGATTTTCACCAACACAGTTAACCAGTTTTCCCCCTTCCAAACTCAGCTGACAGAATGAAATAGTTCACATTCAGCCATTGTCAGTTTATTATTGTATTTCACCGCGGTTTAGCCACGTCACACACACACTCAATCTTGTTTCCATTTCACTTATTGCTCCCTCCATAAAATAACATTAAAACAACTAGGCTGACAGACCATAATCCTGACAACACACTTACTTTATTTCAACCCCCACACTCATTCCTATCACCATTTACACTCTCGCAATCTCTACTTTCACTGTAAAAAAAGACCTAACAGGATTCAGTAACTTTCCATACAAAAAAAAATTACAAAAAATATACTGAAGTCCTTTTCTATATTTCACTCTTATAGATTCCTCTTGTTGAAGGGTTTGTGAGAAGGAAGAAAGACTCGGAATTAAACACCCTTATCCGTAGCTAAATCCTCTCTAATCCTCACCGATAAAGGGGTAAGGAAACTGGTATAACAGTCTTACCACACTCTTCCCTCCCTCCCTCCCTCCCAATCATTGACCATGTTATTATTTTACCGTTGCAGTCGTTTACTCTACATTTAGATGACGTAGGAATCACAATATCTTGATAATTATTTGTTACACTGGCTTTCTTTTTCCTGTTATTATACTAATTTCTATCTGTCCATGTGTCTTCCCATCTCAATTCCTCACCAATACTCAACACAGTGTTTCGTCTCCTGATTTTATCTCTTCTGACGTAGTATTTCTCTCTGTCTTCATTTTATCTCCGAATCTCTTTAATTTCTCTCTGTATTAGTTTATCTCCGGTCCTCCTGAACAAACGTCTACTGCAGCATTGTCTACTTCCATCAAGAGAGTGAAATATATTATCATTTTAGTGTTGCTGTCCCTCATTCTTTACTTGGTCATTCCTCTCAGCAGTTAATTCCTATAAGTTTATTATTCTCTCTGACGTTTTCACTCGTCTTCTTTACCGATTCTCTTTAGTTTTCTTTTATTCACATATTCAGTCTTTTTTTATGTAGGAACACATATCCCTTGCTCTTTGTCACTCTTACCTCATTATATTTACAATATGCACTTTCTTCTTCCAAAATCTTTACTTCTATATTTTACCTCTCTCTCTCTCTCTCTCTCTCTCTCTCTCTCTCTCTCTCTCTCTCTCTCTCTCGCCACGGTAGTCATTAATATCTCCTGGAAGCTCAAATTTGCTCGTCTCACTCTTAGCCACCCATCTCTTCAGATTAAACCATTCCCACGAGCTTATCTTTTACATGTACTCACTCACTCAGCCACCTCTTGAGCTACTCCACAGGATGTAGTATTAAATATCTCTTGATCTCGTGATGAGATCTCTTCAGCTTTTCTGACACTTAATCTTAGTAATCATGTCCATGTTTCTTATTTTAAAAGTGTCTAGAGCTGAAATTACTTACCCACGACCATAACATTAATCATTTTCCCCCGACATATGAGCGGTTTCTGTCGTATAACTATCATCGACGAGTATTACACCTAAATCCACATTTTCCTTTAATTACAGACAAACTTTTCAGAAGGAAGCATAATACATATGATCCATAAGCAGATGTTGCTATACCTGCCGAGGGAAGGGTACGCGAAAACTAGACGAAAGCACTCCCAAGCGCTTTCGTGTAATTCACCTCTTCAGGGGTGAGTACAGACTGACGAGTAATTACTGACAAGGCTAATTACTGACAAGGCTAATATATACAGTAAAGGAGAGTGAGATCAAGCCCCTATGGACAGCAGGTGTCCACCATATTCAGGTCATAAGGTTCTGGCCTAAGTAGAACATATTACATTCCTTGTAAGGAACCTTGTAAATGCAGCCACCTGCATTGCTGGGGGAGTTCTTCATTAACATTTGCTTTACAGTGCATGAGTTTTTAAATGTCACATTAACGTTCCAGGTTTTCTGCTGTAGAGGAATTTGAGATACATTTTTGTTAACTGATAATGCTAAGAGATTCTTTCTGCCAGGGGAGGTTAATGATCAGTTCTATAAAAAGATTTCTTAGTGATGTTAAGACATTTGTCTATATAAGATCTCGGGTATTTTAAGTTTAATCTATTATTATAGATATATTTATATTCCTCGTCAATGAATTCCGGACTGCATATTGGTAGAGCACGTAAAAACATTGATGATAATACTGACTGTTTGACTCTATTATGGTGGGCAGAATAATAATGAATGTATGAACACACATTAGTAGGTTTCCTATAAATACTGAATTTAAAGGTGTTACCTATTCTGTGGATCAGACAGTCAAGGAATGGTTATTTGCGGTCACTTTCTAATTCTTTTGTAAGTAATGTCATGTACAAATTGGACAATTTTGGCGATTAACAAGATTTGTAACGAGGTGAAAGGGTTGGGTCACCTTATGACTTGAGTATTGTGAACACCTTCTCTCCCTTGGGACTTGATCTAACACTCTTTTACTGTATATATTAGCCTTGTCAATAATGACTCCTTAGTCTGTACTCACCCCTGGAGAGAAGGAACAACGAATGAATCCCCTGAGTGATATCCAACCAGCTTTCAATATCAGTGAAGCCAGACTCAAGAGGCACAAGCTGTAACACGCAAATTAAAAGAAATTGATACATCATGATCTCAAAGGCCACAGCGTCGATTGCACCCAACCCAGTAATGCTGATTTTCATTCGCTTTGTCTACCACTACTCTTACCACTCCACGATACCCACAACATTTCAGCCTACATTCTTGTTCTTTTCCGTTTTTTGGTAGTATATTGCTCTCTCTTCCTCCTGGAGCTGATATACAAAGCTTGCGGGGTTGTAAATGTTAATGTATCTGTACTGGATGTCTCGCAAGAGGGTCATAATCCAGGCAAGAAGTGAGATTAATTCTCAGAGTAAGAAATTTTTTCATCTGGCAGCAAATAAGAGGCGAGTGTGTAAGTAACCTGGAACACAATTTCTCTGTTTGTATTTCATCTTTCATAAGCTTAAGTGTATTGTGTTAATCTTGCCATTGTGGTCAAAACATAGTTATATTTAGTTATTATTTATGCTCCAAATATGTCTCTCGAATTTGAAAACTTTTTTCCCTTGTGTATTTATCTTTATTTACTTATTTATTCACACAGAAAAATGACAATTAAGCTTCACTACTTTTACTTCACTTACGGGGGGTGGTCTTGACGATCCTATGGGTGTTGGAGGTTGAGAGAACTTGAAGGGGGTGAGGGAGGGGTGAGGGGTGAGGGAGGATTGGGAGGGTGAGGGAGGGGTGAGAAGGTCCTCACTTACCGGGATCACCAACCCAATACACCAACCCAGCCACGGTTAGCAAGTCTCCTATCCCTCACATACATCTCACCCAGACGGTTAAGCCACGGTCAGTAACTCTCTCCTATCCTTCATAATTAGGTAACAGTGTAACCTGGGTGATCAGTCCGGGTGAACCTTGACCTGAGCCCCACAGAGCCTGTATTGGTATTACCTCAACCTTTACACTGATATTTTACCTGTTATTGTATAATTAAGTTTACATATAGCACGAGTTATGTATACTTAATATTAAAGGTGATAAAATAACCAAGATAAAGTTATAAATTGGAAATATAACGTAATAATTGGCCAATATTTTCACACATTGGGTATTGCTTTCTGTTAAGTGAGAACTACTTCCATTTCGAACATTAGTTGTCAACATTGGTACGATAAATTAGCCTTCAAACACATTTTTAATACACCCTATAACTGTCTTAATGTAAACAATTAAGACCAATTTGATGGGTGGTAGTTGAATGAGGGTGCGCCAAGTCCGTAGACTTGCTCTTGATATGATTGTCCTCGCAGGATTTATTCCCCGTTCCGCATGTTCACCCTCCTTCTGGTCCTTTCCTTTACGTGAACCTCATGGCTTAACCTCACAGCTTAACCTCATAGCTTAACCTTACAGTTTAACTTCACATCTAAACCGCACAGCTTAACCTCGTAGCTTAACCCCAAATAGACTCAGAGCTTAATGGTCAAATTAAATAAACAATTGTAACATAATTGGCAAAGTTAACTCTCGTCCTTGATGATGTGTTAGGTGTGCGGGTGCCAGATGTAGCGCCATGGTGTGTGTATAGTGAACAGTGCAAAGTTGGCTCCCGTCCTTCTGGGGAGTCGTAACAACCTAGCACTAGCAAGTCTACGGACTTGGCGCACCCACATTCAACCACAACAACCTGTGCCTTAAGGCGAGGTGATGTGACGTGACATAAGGAGACGAAGAGGAGAGGGAAGTCTCTCAGTGTGTTGGACAAAGGATAGGGGACAGTTCCACCGCCATATTGTTGTGTTAAGTAAGAAATAATTAATCTCTGAATCCTGATATTTTACATTTGATTGTAGTGTTACTGGGATAAACAAATAAAAAATGATTACATCCTGTCTGCCATAGTGTGTGGACAAAAGTCATACTCTTCATGTAAATTTTGGGCCAAATCTGATCAATGACAAAATGTGCCTTTGCACGAGGAGAAATTGTATTGCATTTTTTGTATGCGGCAACAATAGACTATGGACTTGTCTCAGAATCCGAGGCGCCACGCCACCACCATAAAACTAGACCTACACCACACCCCAGGATAAAGTCTTGCACTATGTTCATTTATTCTAACGTCTCTTACACTTTGCTTAACGATAAATAAAGTGGTAGATTTATACTGTGTAACCAACTGTTTCAGCCTTACAGAGTTCACTGCAGGACAGGTATTACTCACTCCAAGTTAGGTGAATGAGAAGAGTCCATACTACAACAATTATTCTATGAGAGCATTATGTAAATGTTGCCGGACAATGTAATGACTAAATTTATATCAAGTTTCTTTAAAACATTGTGATTCCAGGCTACTGTGTGTACCTAAAGTCTCGACGAGTAATTTAAAGGCTTCGAATTCACGTTCCGACACTTTAGGGTTCACACCTCACGGAAATAATGGATTGACAACGCTGAGTGTACTAGTCGGAAATGTCCTCAACTGTACTGTACATTGATTGTATGCTGAAGACTTGCGCTTGTATAGTTAACACCAAATTGTGATTTTTTGTTTATTTTCTTTCATTTGAGGCCGGGAAGAGAAATGGCGTAGGACTGACCAACATTCTTCTATACTTGTGTCCGCCGTTGTTATTATGTACTGTACAGATCCCAAAAATGTATCAGTAGATTTTCCGTCGCTACAATTTTAAATGCTAGACGAAATGCTTTGATATGATCCCCCAGTGCATCATCATAAGTTGGTGCGCCTTCTGGCCATATTAGCAACAACTATAGATGAGGGTAGGATTCGGGGAGGGGGGTCTTCCTTGTATAGCATACTAGATACTTCAATATATCAAGAAATCCTTTAAGCTATATTAATGTATGTATCGGTCGAAAACATATATCTTCATTCATGCTCAAAGGTCGCGGATGTAGAACTACCAACCATTCAGAAACAGGTCGAATAACATTACTCGGAGAGCCTCGAATCACATTGACCCATGGCTAACAATACGTTTTTTGGTGACTGTACAGTACGTCGTCCCATGTGTCTGAGCGTCCATTTGTGTGTGTCAAGGTTTCTTAACGCAGGATCTCCTTAACAAATGTAATGTTATGTTATGATCGCTGAGGTTATACCAAGGATGTAATCTGTGGCCCACTACCCGCTACTGTTTGTGGCCCACCATTACATATATTTCCTAGTCACTGGACAACATTGAATCATGTTAGCGATGAGCTTGGTGTGAAAATGCCATCGTCAAGAGGATCACTCTATACGCCCCGGCGTCACCTTCCATCATATGCAAATGCTTAATGATCCTCTGGGATACCGGTGAGTGATTTACCCTTCACTTTAATCAAGTTTCCAATAGTACTCAAGGGACTCCGGGAAATCCTACACATTATGAAAGTAAAGACGCGCAAGATACATTCACAACACGACTCTCCACTCCTTCACCAGTTATTGCGCCAAGTTGTAAGTAGTGATAAATGACAGTCCCGCCTCCAGGTGACGACAATTCATGGTACGAGGAAGTAACATTTGTACAACACGGGGACGCTGCGTGATAGTACTCTCTCCTTACTAGTCACTTTATTGCTATATGAATAAATGAACTTGCATTAACGTTCGTTCGCCTGACAATCGTGTGTCAGCCTGCTTATCATATGCAAATCTGATAATTATATATGTATGTTAGCATGATAATATTCCATCTTGAACGGAAGATATACAGCTGACCTTCCGTCACCTTGACATTGTTTTAGGAAGATTGAAGATCAGTATGTTGGTTGATTGTGATGTGGAATAACTCGGACACTAACAGTCAGACAGCGTGGTTATAATACCCTCGTTCTTTATCCGTTCTTGGGGTACTCGCAGTCCACCCAGCTGTTACTGGGTGCCTAACTTAACAGTTGAAGAAGTGAAGGTGGTCAGGTTCATTGCAGGCCACGTTTTCTCCTTGTTTACCGAAGACTTAATATACAATGTGCTGTATCGACACTGTCCCGTAATGGGTAGTCATACCTATGGGACCTATTTTCTGTTTTGTGTTTCCTTCGCTTCCGACATTACCAATAACAGCAAGTCATACACCGACTCTGACGGGAACTATAGTTCACCGTGATGTCGGGTGTTTCTGCTATATATGATCAAAGGTTCTGGAGGATTGTTTCTAAATCTGTCTTGTGTTTTGCTGACGCCAACGAGCTATATTGTTATTGATAAGGTTCCATAGAGAGAAGGCTCCATTAACGTTGTACCATTGGGCTGTTGGTGTACACACCTTTGTTCACTGAAAATCAATGATGAATTATTTATTTGTGGATAAAAATTTATTTGTGAATGTGTTTATATAATCAGTCGTCCATGTCATTGTTTTATTACCAGATTTGTTAATGTGTTTAAATTTTATCCTCTTTTTTTTTTTTTTTTTTTGCCTCATCACCAATACCACTGCCAGCTGTGCATATTATCCCTCAGTTTATCACCTGCTGTTCTCGCTTCTACTCGCTGGTCACGCAATCTAAATCTTAATAAACACAAGGAACGAACACCGATCTGCACCCTATCCAGTTTAGGGCCAGTCGATGAGCGAAGACTAGATAAACAGTGGGCAGATTATACAACAAGTCTTCAAATCTAGTCTTTAAGAAATTAAATCCACAAGACTGGTATAAGTGCAGAACATAACCCGTTAATAACACTCATATTTTGCGTTAAGGAAGAGGCATTAATTTGCTATAGTTATATAAAGGACGTATCGCTAGAAGAAAGTAGTATGATTTTGTGTAAGAGAGAGATAGATTTTTTTGGCGAGAAACACAAGAATATGCGAATTTAGAGAGAGAGAGAAAGAGAGAGAGAGAAAGAGAGAATACCTAACATAGAAACAAAAATATTTATCGTAAGAAAACGCAATTATACTCGTATGTTTAAGAAAAAGTTTGCAGTCTGGGGTGAGATGAGAGAGAAAGAGGGAAGGAGGGGAGGGAGGGAGGAAGGAAGGAATGATTTAGGGGCGGGCCGGCTGGAATGTATGCCTCGCAAGTCTGCCGCCGTTATACTAAATCACAGAGAAATACACGCACCAACCTGAGCTGTCCTTCTCCATGTTCCGCAGGAGGAAACGCCCTTTAGGATGTCTTGCTGCCTGCCGCGGGGGTGTAGGAGAGACTGTAGGGGGCTCCTAAGAGACGGATGGAGACATGATGTTGCTTCAGGACGTGGGAGAGACTATAGTCGGATGCTAGGAGACGCGTGAGGCCTTGATTCCGGGGGATATAGGAGATTCTATTGCCTGTGGACATAGGAGATCCTGCTGCCTGGGGATATAGAGATTCTACTGGATGGAGACGTAGGAGACACTATGGTTGGGTGTTAGGAGTGTCGAGAAGATAAAGGAATTACCGAATTAATGCTCATAATAACTACACCACACCACACAGTTTCGTCCACACAAGTACCAGAGCGCGTCACACACAACAGAGGACAGTATCGAGTGTAGGTGATGCAGCTCTTGAAGCTAAGAGACACAGGAGATGCTGCTGTCCTTGTGGGCTACAATAGCTGGAGGAAATATTTTATCAAGACGTGAGGACCTGAAGGTTATGTTCTGTTCTGTAGCATCACTCATAGATCTGGAGGTTATAGTTTACCTTGGACCTGGAGGTTATTGTTTTACTTGGACCTGGAGGCTGTGGTTTACCTTGGACCTGGTGGCTGCGGTTTACCTTGGACCTGGAGGCTGCGGTTTACCTTGGAACCTGGAGATTATTGTTTTACTTGGACCTGGAGGCTGTGGTTTACCTTGGAACCTGTAGGTTATTGTTTTACTTGGACCTGGAGGCTGTGGTTTACCTTGGACCTGGAGGTTATTGTTTTACTTGGACCTGGAGGCTGCGGTTTACCTTGGAACCTGGAAGTTATTGTTTTATTTGGACCTGGAGGCTGCGGTTTACCTTGGACCTGGTGGCTGCGGTTTACCTGGAGGCTGCGGTTTACCTTGGACCTGGAGGCTGCGGTTTACCTTGGAACCTGGAAGTTATTGTTTTACTTGGACCTGGAGGCTGTGGTTTACCTTGGACCTGGTGGCTGCGGTTTACCTTGGACCTGGTGGCTGCGGTTTACCTTGGACCTGGTGGCTGCAGTTTACCTTGGACCTGGGCTGTGGTTTTTGGTTTACCTTGGACCTGGTGGCTGCGTTTTTTTTACCTTGGACCTGGAGGCTGCGGTTTACCTTGGACCTGGAGGCTGCGGTTTACCTTGGAACCTGGAGGTTATTGTTTTACTTGGACCTGGTGGCTGCGGTTTACCTTGGACCTGGAGGCTGCGGTTTACCTTGGACCTGGAGGCTGCGGTTTACCTTGGAACCTGGAGATTATTGTTTTACTTGGACCTGGAGGCTGTGGTTTACCTTGGACCTGGGGATTGCGGTTTACCTTGGACCTGGAGGCTGCGGTTTACCTTGGAACCTGGAGGTTATTGTTTTACTTGGACCTGGAGGTTGTAGTCTGCCTTGGACCTGAAAGCTGTGGTCCGCCGCATATAAAAAGACTCGAGTATCTGAGAAACCTCTGAGAAAAAAATGCCATTGTCCCAGACCTCCGGCCGTGTAAAGAACCGGAACAGCACCCCGGTGGCAAGAAGCAATGACGCCAGAGGGTAAAAAAATGGAAAAGTAAAACCATACAGTCCCCTTCCTCCCTCCCCCCTCCCCCTAAACCCAAGGAAAAACACCAAATGACTTGAGACCCATTTCTAGCGCCACTCGCCTCACAATGGTGCCAACCACTTCTGGGTCACTTTGATCTGTCAGTGATAACAGAGCCAACTTCCTGAGGGGGAGGATTCAACGTAGCAATTGTAACAGCAGAGGGTTAGAGAGAGGGCCAGGGGGCGAAGGGGAACTGCAACCAATCCAATCACATCGATGCGTCGGCAATACTCAGGGATTAGCTGTTGTCTGCTACCCTCGGAATACACTAAAAGCTGGGTATGCACTCAATGACACAGCATAACAGGGAAAAGAAACTCCAGCGAGCATCTATTTTTTGGGGAGGAGGGGAGGGCCGAGGGGGGGATTACTCTATTTTTTTTTTTAATGTTTCTAAAAAGCAATGAAGTTTTTGGTGTTTATTGAATTTGGTTAAAGATTTCTTTGTTGTTGCTTGGAATTAATTTACATGTCAAGGTATTTTTGTACGCCTTTCCTCGTGTCGTACAAAAACATTTCCTTAAATTCTCAATAGTTTTAAGGATCTCATGTACCCCGATTTTTTAGGCTTCGTTGTACGTATAAAATATTTGTAGAATTAAAACCTGACTTAAAAGAATATGAAATGCAAGAGCGAGATGTGAACGTATTTCAAGAATATTTAAACAGGACTTCGCAGGTAGCCTTCCCTTTAACCCTCAGACTAAAACAGTAAGATTAGCCAGGCTTTGTGCAGTCAGAAAGATCTTTAAAACATTCCATTGTAGAGGAGAACATTAGGATTTGTATTCAACAGTATTTAATGACTGATCGTTATAGGATCCAAGAGTAGGATAACTTCAATAATAATAGCAATTTTATCATTCAGCATCGTCATCATCATCAGCACATTAACATTAACATCAAAAGCAAAATTTATGAGTTGTGAGAATAATATGAGGGGTTAGTGTGTGCTGAGACGTGTTCGTGGTAAATATAAAATAAACATTGATACACAGAATGTTGAATCTACAAGTGAAAACACACACACACACACACACACACACACACACACACACACACACAGAGAGAGAGAGTCGACACAGCTTTTGATAGAATATAGGTAAATCGCATTAGGCTCTCTGTGAAGGCCCTAGTCACCTCCCTTATCTTCCTCCTCCTCCTCCTCCATCTTTCTTGTGCCTCACTTCCCCCTCCTCTTCCTTCTCCTCCTCCGGTTTACCCCGGAGTCTTGCGTTGTTTTACAGCCACCTCAACACGACTTTCCCTCTCCTCTCTTCCCTTTTTCCTCCTCCCTTTCCACCTTTTCCCTATCCCACCTATCCCTTCTCTTCGTCTATCACCTGTTCCTTGCCTTATCTCCTCCTCCTCCGTGCCTCGCTTCCTCCTCCTCATCCACCTTCCCCGTGTCTTACCTCCTCCTCCTCCTCCTCTTGTTTCTTGTCCTCTTCCTCTTCCTAGGCTCCGTGCAGGAAGTCTTTGAGGGTTTGTGGGCAGGTTCGCGTGAGCACTCATAGCTCCCTCGTGTCCCAACGACCTCGGACTTAGCGTGGCCTCTCTCCCGTCTTGCCGCGAGCTGTACTGTACATCACCACACGCTCCCACGCCCCATGGTGGGATGTGGCTTGGGAGTTTTCCTGCCGTGGTGTGGCGTGGGCGTTTGTTGGAATATGGGCGTGTGGTAAGGAGTGGTGTTGGGGTATTTGTGGGTATGTGTGTTGGATATCTGTGGGCGTTTGTTAGGTATTTGTAGGCGTGTGTTGAGGAGTGTTGGTGTGGGCGTGTTCCTTTGGGTGATCTTGGCGTGTTTGGGATGTTTCTGGGCGTGAATGGAGATGTTTGTGGGGATAAGGGCGTGTGTGTTTGTGTCGTCGTGTAGCTGTTTGTATCGCCGTGGAGGTGTTCGTGTCGTCGTGGAGGTGTTTGTGCGGTGGAGTTGTTGTTAAGCAGATGCGTGTTCCGGGAATCTGAGATGAACTCGATTACATTTTATAAAAGCCTGTAGTGAAAGCGGAGTTTCTTTAAGGTCCACGGTATTAAATCTCAGAAGCAGGTAAATTAACAACACCTTTTACCAACAATTGGGAGAAATATAGGAAAATATATATATAGAGAGAGAGAGAGAGAGAGAGAGAGTACTTGCGGACAGTCGCACCATAAAACAATTACAGCCGTAATTGAGGGTCGTGAAGGTTGTTTTATAGTTATTACTATTCCTTTGATATTCCTTCCTCGGCTGACACCCCACACGGCCGCCACACACCTCCAAACAACCGCCGCCACACAAAACAAAACATCCACCTTATAATGCTACATAATTTTGTAAGAAGATTCCTGTACTAGTGGCTCCTCCTCTTGTCTTAGTGGGCAGTTGTCATTGTTATTCTAATCTTTATCTTTTGTGGGATGATAAACCCTCTCCAGGAGTACGGCGGCGGAGTTGATACAAGGCCCAACTCGTTTCCTAAGGGGCGCTGGTTCGACTGTAGTCCATCCACCTGTACTTAACCTTACAAGTTAGGGGAAAAGAAGGTCAAAAGTACAGTTCCAGCTTCTCTGCCACAATACGTACAGAGTCTTAGTATGTGTACAGTATATACAGTCTGTTGTATCCGCACGCCCATGGCTCCTACTTTCTCCGCAATAGGCTGACATTCTAGTGAGCATTAATACTTTATTATTTTTTTCCATAACAAAGTTAGTCGTAACCAAGTGGCTGAGGTCGAAAATAACCTTAGAGCAGCAGAGTAAATCACCCTTCAACAATAACAATCTCTCTCTCTCTCTCTCTCTCTCTCTCTCTCTCTCTCCATCTTGCAATATCTTCTTTGTTTTTGTTTTTCACCTTCTACTATCCTTCTCATCCCTACACCAGCAGTTTTATACCCTGCTTCCTCTAGCCCTTCATCCCTCCTCCCATTCCTTCCCTTCATATCCTGCGTGTTGTAAGTCAGTGTTCTCCGTCGCCTGGGCCATATCACCCTGGGGGCGACCAGGTAACGTACACGCCCCCACACTAACGACACATATAGCTCCCCACCGCACTAACCACACACATACAGCTGCCCCCCCCCACCGCACTAATCACACATACAGCCCTGCACTAATCACACATAGCTGCCCTCCCACCGC
Source organism: Homarus americanus (assembly GCF_018991925.1). Taxonomy (NCBI): domain Eukaryota; kingdom Metazoa; phylum Arthropoda; class Malacostraca; order Decapoda; family Nephropidae; genus Homarus; species Homarus americanus. The sequence goes on along the minus strand of NW_024747794.1, from coordinate 568,839 downwards.
ACTAACGACACATACAGCTGCCTCCCACCGCACTAACCACACATACAGCTGCTTCCCCACCGCATTAACCACACATACAGCTGCCCCCCACAGCACTAACCACACGTACAGCTGCACCCCACCGCAACCTAACCTCTGATACTGCTTGTGTACCGTTGATCAGGGTCTGGTTTTATAATTGTGTACTTGCTCCTGTGGTTAGTTTTTCCTGGTGAGTTGTTGAATGAGGTAAGTTATCTTATGGACGTAAAGTGAACAATAAGGAATATTCTAAGAATTATTGTATTTTCTCATCATATATGTTGTTGTTTCTTAGTTTTGTGGTGAGGATCAATTTATAACACATACATGAACAATGATGAACACTTTAGAACTAGTTGAACCGCTGAACAATATTCGTTAATAAACTGTTAGCGGGAAGACAGTCGGGTGACGTCACATTCAGGGCTGGGTCTCAACTGACGTATTAATTAGTAGCTGTGTGATCTTCTCCACTGACACTTGACCTAGAACATTGTCTGGCCCTGAAAGCATCCCCCATACATAATACTCTCGTGTGTGATCAACGTGAGAAATGAGTTGTTGGCCAATCGGGATAGTGGAGTCGGCGGAGGATGATGAACAGGACAGATGGACGGGATGGATGGACGGGGCAGGTAGACGGACTAGATACAATGGGGCAGAGGGACGGGGTGGTTAAACAAGGTAGATGGACGGGCACGATTTAGTGGGTTCGTTAAGTGATTGCCAAGGTGGGTTAGCTGGTGGGCGTAGCAGGTGTACGACGTGTAATGGTGGGCTGGTGAGGTGGGCGGTGCAGATACTGTTTGTTTCTTTCGGGAAGATGAGTTATAATGAGGGAGGCGTGAGGTAGGATGTGGCTGGTGAGAGATGAGGGATGGAAATGAGAGAACTTGTGCTAAAAGACAAGAATGAGAAGATACGCAGTGAGAGATGGTGAGAGATGAGAGAGGGAAGGAGGGAGGGAGGGGAGAGGACACGTGATATAGGGGCAGGGAATTTAGTAGCTTAAGAGGCGTGGAGACTGAAAGGTGTAGGGATATTGTCATTGTAAACTACAAGTTCTGTGGGCACTATATAACAGGGAAGTAGAAGAGACGTTAGCATAAGGGCAAGGGGCTGGCGGGCCTTTGAGAAAGGAGGAGGAACGTCAGATGAAGGTAGGAGAACTGACCTATCTTGAAGGTGGGAGGAGAAACATCAAAGCCATAGTGCCGCAGGTGGTCTGGGGGCTAAAAACGTATCCTGGAGGAGGAGGGACGAAGCGTGGGGTGACCTTACTATACAGTGCTAGAGGGTGTCAGGGGTGAGGGCGCCACCGACTAACCAAGGAAAAAACCCATGGAAATGGTAGTGTGTGTGTGATGGTCTGCGCCGCCAAGCATCTCTGGCCTGGATTTTTTTTTTATCTTTCTTACTCCAGGGTCAGGCTGAGGTAGAGGGGGGACTTGTTTATCAATACTTTTTCTTTTCTTTTTCCCTCTTTATTTGTTTTTTTTTTTTTTTGTGTGTGTGTGTGTATGGGGGCCTGTTTGTTTTGTGGATATATATATACAGCAGAAATATTATTGGAGAACGATCGGGGATAGAGAAAAAATATGTCTGCATGGTCACAGGGAGGAAAAGCTGTCCAGGCACAGCAGCTGTGTCGTTCAGCAAGAGAATATTTCGGCAAGGGTAGTGAACCTTCCATTAGAAAAAGCTGATTTGCAATTAACGGGGAAAGTTCCAGTTGGAATTAATAGTATTTGGCTAGTGGGACTGTTCTTGAGAATATAATGCTTTTCGCCTCAACCAAATGAACAACAACAATATTGGAGTTTTTACTGCAGACAAGGGAACTCAGACTCGTCCTGATCACAAAAATGCAAATACAAAATCATAGTTGCGTCCTGATTATGAAAATGAAAATCTGACCACATTCTGATTACAAAGCTACAAATTAAAGTGTGCTGTAATTACAAACATTAAAGCAGAAGGGGACTCACTAATTGAAAAAAAATACAGATAGAGGAAGGTACAAAAAACTACAAAAATGTGCTGTAATTACGAAAATTATATGTTATATTGGCTATGAAAAACTAAAATACTAGCGTTTCGATTTAATTACAAACATTAGTGTTTTAATTACAAAAATACAAAATATATCAGCTCTCTATTACGAAATACATATATACGTACGTTCTGATTATACATACGAATGCGTTCTTATTACAAGTTTCAATTATATGTGGGTTCTTATTGCGTACACACGTCTGTTCACAATGCGTTCTGATTACATATACAACTTCCTCCTGGTTACAAATGATACGTGTGGTCTGATCATAAATTTTTCAGACATAAGGTGTTTTAATTACAGAAAAATAAGAGAAAATGATTTACTAATTTAAAAACCAAACTAATAATATATGCAATAGAATTCTAGAAATAAAAAATGAAATAAAAAAGAATTGTTGCAATAAAAATTAATTATGAACCTAATTTAACTTTAAAAGCGAGAAATACAAGAGCATTTTTATTAAACAAGACAATTATTAGTGAGTTTTAATTACACGAAAAGAAACTACTGGATACAGATACTTGTTGTTCTTGTATCTTATTTAATTTTCGAATTCCTTTACCTTTGGTTGTCAGTTGCTCCTGTATTATCACTTTTTTCTTTTATCAGTTATTTATCTTTATTTTCCCTCTTCTTTATCTTTCTATCTATATTATCTTTACTTCTTTGCCCTGCGTCTTTTTATTTATCTATATATTACACACACACACACACACACACACACAGAGGAGCTTGGGCGCACGCACACTTCAACGCATGAGTGTGTATTTATCAGTAATCAAAATCAATACCATAAGTACTGCACACTCTCCTACCATCTCTAGTTCCGCCATGTACTGTTCTTTAACTCTTCGTAACGCTGTAAATTCCGATCTTTCTCATTTTCTTTCCTTCAAAAGTTTTATCACCGTGTCCTCACCCTACAGCTACCATCCTTCCCCACCACCCACCTCATCTAGCCGTGCGCGTTCCTATCCTTACTCTAACCGCGTAAACCCAGGGATAATGGGCCGTGTCTCCTCCTTCCTCCCATCCATCCATCCCGCCACACGTAAACACTGGGCAAACTCCGTGATGCTTAAACCTTGGCCGCCATCCTCACACCAGCATCCATCTCTCTTCATCACCGCCACCACGCCCGCCCTACAGTACACACACACACACACACACACACACACACACACACACACACCCTTTTCCTCCTGCTCTCTTCCCATGTTTTGTGTCAAACTTTTGAAGAACAATGGTCCCCAAACTGTAGCTCAAACTGAGTTGATGTTCTATCTTAGTAATCCCGACTGTCTCACCAACCTCCCATAAGAGACTCTCTATGGGGCATGGCTTCATAAAAGTGTTGCAGATTTCTTGAAACCGAATGTGCCAGTCATTCCAAACGAAGTCTTTAATGTCATTCCTCCTTGGCTAGATATATCAGTTCCTATTAATTACACTCTTGTTAGTGGTAAGCAAATGTTAAACACCAATGTGCTGATGTATTACACCAGAAACTATTAACAGTCACATAGAGAGTATTAAATTAAGTGAATGTTATGCTTTTACTGACGGTACTGTGCAGACAAACACAGGTAGAACAGGTTGTGTATGTGTAATATATAAAGAAAAGGAGATGATAGTGTCAAACATGCCAAGGCTGAACAACTGGGCCAGCACAACGCAAACTGAACTAATGGGAATCTACTTAGCTACAGACTACCTTAAAGAAAATAGAGGTGGGGTGATATTATGTGACTCCCTAAGTTCTGTCTAAAGTTGTCTGTGGTATTAAAATAAATGTTATAACTGCTAAGGAGAATAACTTTCGTATTTAATGTGTGTGGATTCTGTCTTATGGTGGAATTAGGAATCCTGACTGTGCTGATAGACTGGCCAATGACGCATGCAAGAGAGAAAATGTAGACCGTGATCTTGACCTGTCCAATGCTATACTAAAGTTAAAAACATACAAGTCAAAATCTTGAACTCTGATCTAGAAAAACTGAGAAAAATATGCAGAGAGACCTGACAGTTGTAGCATTAGTAAATATGAAAAATTTTGTGACAAGAGGAACCAGTATGGCCAGCATAAGGACAGAACCAGACAATGTGATGTAGTCGTGGCCAGAATTAGGCTAAGATATAGACACATCTGGCAAGTTAGTAACGTTGTACCCATACCGGAACACTCAGCATGTAAACTTTGCGATAAACCTTTAAAGTATACACTTGAACACTACATTACTGAATGTGACAGTCAAAGACCTCAGACTACTTGGCTTATTTTATCATGAACTTTGTAATTACTACATTGAATCAGGTGTGCTTGAGGGCATTCTTGTGGTATATCCTAAATTTGTTAGTCCACACTAATTAGTCCTCTAATAGAAGATGACCTATGCTACTGTAATAATGAACATGACCTTTACTATTATTCCCTTTGTGTATGAACCTCTGTCCTGTGTGGCAGTGAAGTGTTAGCACCCTCAGTGTCAAGACCTGACTGAATTACTCAGAATAGGCAAATATTGTACTTCAAGCTTTGCCAAAAGTTGTTAAACCTTTTTTAATCTCTCTCTCTCTCTCTCTCTCTCTCCACACTTTTCATTCATTAATTTTTATCATGTGTCTCACTGTACTTGAACTTTCCCTGCGTCAGTGTGTTGCTCTGTGTATGCATGTTCGTTTGAATTTACTTCCATATATACTAATGTTTCGGTGTTTTATGTGTGTGTGTGAGTTTAAATTAATGTGGATCATTATGAGCTTATACAGTATACAATAGTAATATACTGTGTGTGTGTGTGTGTGTGTGTGTGTGTTGCGCGCGTGTGTGCGTGTGTGGGGGTCGGTGCCCACCTCCACCTGCCATTACCGGCCACGGCACCAGAATATAAACGCTGTTGTTACCTCCCACCGCTGCTCCCCTGGCGGTGATTAACTCTACACCCGAGATATATGATGCTACACCCACCCTCTTATATATATATTTATATATATATATATATCTTGATAAAATCACACGGAAAAATGGAAACAACGGAGCACCTTAGCTTTCGTCTTTATTCAAGACATACCACCTCTAGTTGGTCTTTATTTATTCGTATTAACATATATTCTTACACATCACATTTCGAAGACATCGTTTGAGTTCCTCAAGTGAGGAGCGAGATCTCAGTATGCAGCAGCAAACATTCCTCCCTGGGTCGCAGTGTTGAGGTGCTGGAACAAGTAACTCGACGCTCCTGGTGTGGTCTCAGTAAGGCTAGAACCCAACTCATTCAGGGCCTTGTTTCTCCAGACTCCAAGAGTCTCCCACCTTACAGGTTCCTGTACTTTGCCGCCTTCTGGTTCTCCCTAAAGCCTGCTGCCCTCCCCGCTGAGTGGGAGATAAGTGGGCGCCAAAGTGTAAGCACATGTGTAGTCCCACACCAGCTGTCTACAGTCTTTCCAGGGGTCAGGCTAATTGCATCTGGATGCTTGTTGTCGGATCTATAGACCTCTGGTTCTCTATGTGCTGGACAGCCCGCAGTTGTCAGACTCTTCTTGATGTCGTCATTAACTTCGTTATGTCTCGTATGACATCTCCTGGGGGACCCATATACGAAGACATGGTTGCCGTATAGATCTGCCCTCTCACTGCTGCAGATACACTGGTAAACTGTGTGGATAGAGGCCGCAAGACGAAGGGCTACACCGACACGGAGGGCCAGGGGATTGACGGGAGTGCCTTAAGAGGAGATTGGGTTGACCAGGAGAAATTCTCTGGCACGAGAAGCACTCACTGCTTGCGGACAAGAGAATATATATATATATATATATATATATATATATATATATATATATATATATATATATATATATATATATATATATATAATCAGTTCAGCTTTCCATTGAAAAATAATTTGTGGTGTGTTATACCAACACCAGTAACTCTGGTAGTTATAAAAACATTTTTTTCTCTCATCTGGTGTCATTGGCGATCATGTTTTACCTATCTCGCATCTCCCTCATCCTTAACCCTACCTCCGTCGCCCCTCTACCCCTGCCTCAACCTCCCTCACTGCTCCACCCTTCCTCTACCTCCGTCACCCCTCCACTTCTACCTCCGTCACCCCTGCTCCTAATTCCCTCACCCCCCCTCCTGCTTCTACCTCCCCCACCCCTACCTTTACCTCCCTCACCCCTATCTTTACCTCCCTCACCCCTACCTTCCTCCTCACCCCTATTCCCCCTACCTTACCTCCCCTCACCCCTATCTTTACCTCCTCACCTACTTTACCTCCCTCACCCCCCCTTACCTCCCTCACCCCTACCTTTACCTCCCTCACCCCTACCTTTACCTCCCTCACCCCTACCTTTACCTCCCTCACCCCCTCCCTTAACCATGAATACACTAACCTAAACCAGTGTTGCTCTCCATCTGAGGAAGTATTCACCAGGCAGACGTGTTGCTCCGTGAACTGTACATCTGTTGTGCTGTTGTAAATTTTAACAGAGTCCGGTATTGTATCATCATAGGATGTCTACATCTCTTCCCCCACCGTGTACACTGTGAGATGATCACGGCTTTGACATATTACAGCAGACATCACTAGATTTTTTCATTTTTCACAAGTACTGTAATATTTCAAAACTGCGACATCCCACAGAGTACAGACGGTGTGTGTATGTATATCCATTATTTGTCTGCGTAATTTGTTTTCAGGATGTTCACGTATAAACTGATATGTTGTTATGTATCGTAACATGGGTCACTTGAAGCATCTCCTTATAGGCTAAGTTAGTGAGGACCAACTTGCCAGTGCCTAAAAATTTAAACATATTCTCTCTGTCCGATGATTAAAGATTAATGCTTATCTCCATATTCTAATTCCCGCCTCACTCTCCACCTCATACATATTCACATTCTCCGACTATAGTGACTACCTTCATAAGGCGAGAACCTATATCTGTGCCTCACCTTCTCTAGCGTCTATATCCCACACAAAAATAAAATAATAGAAAATTGACCTAAGCTTACGTATTTCACCCCGTAAAGAACTCGGCTACCTACTCGCTACCTCCATGGTTTAGAGAGTTACAACTGGATAATCCTCGCACACTTTTTCTTTTTGCCTGAACCAATTTACTTATTGATGCCCCTGTCTTGCTCTCCTCCGCAGCTTTTTGTATCTGTGATATTTTATCTATTCAGGTTGTATTTCTTGGTCATATTCGTATGATTTAGTGTACACATCATAGAAGGGTTCACCAGTACGTGTTTAAGATGGAGGAAGCGAGAGACTTATAAACACAGATATCCTTGGGTCATATTTCTTGATGGATGATTTTGTTACAGTGTGTTGCCGTAGGTGTAGGATAACAAAGGGACGTATATACTCGTATAGGCACAATAACACACACACACACACACACACACACGCGTGGGCCCTGACGAGTGATATCAATATGAATAACCTACCACCCGGAACCCGGAGATGTGTGGGTCAGATGTCAAAGGTCACGTGTGTGTGCCGGGTAGGATCGTGGGAGGTTGGGGTCAAGTGTCAGGTCAAAGCCTCCCTGGTGTCTTTACCGTGGGAGGTTTAGGTGAAAGGTCAGGTTGTTGCCTCACATCCGCATTATGTGTGGCCGAGAAAATGTGAGATCAGGTCAAGGGTCAACTCACATCCTTTACCGTGGGAGGCGAGGTCAGAGTGTAGGACAGGTCAACCTTTCATCACATCCTTACCCATCCTAACCTATGTACCCAGTACCATAGGGAGGGGCTCAAGTATAGGTCATATCCTTACCCTGCCCTTAGCTCGACGTGCCACAACTTTATTGGCGTTATAAACGGCTGGTGACGGAAGTTGCGTCGTAAAAGAGAGAGGCATTAAGAAAGTTTTAAGTGACAAACCAACAGAGATGGCGGAAGATAAGCCCAAAAATCTCACAAGCTCCCGGCTCTCTACCCCTCTCTCGTATATTGGGCTTTAACCCACTCTCCTCCACCCACCCACCCACCCACACACTTACCTATCCAAACAGCCCACACACACACACACACCTACCCACACCCAAAGCCTATATACATCTCACACCCACCCATCCACCACTCACTCACTCACCTACCACTCACTCACCTACCACTCACTCACCTACCCAGCTGCCGCCCCCAACACACTCACCCCACAAACCCATCCTCCCACCCACCCAGACACACTCTATCAGTTGATTTCATTCCAAAATTTAAAGCTGGAGTATTTTTCTTGTGGCCTCGACATCAATAACAGACTTTTCCTCACGACGATAACTCTGCTAAATATGTTTTCTTGCCAGCGGTATTAAAACACTTGTAAACAACCTGATGAAACTAAAATAATCACAAATTAAAGTTATATTTTATTTGTATTGATGATAATGAAAAAAATATATATCTACACTTAAAACGATAAATTAAACGAAAATCGAGGTTTTATTCGCACACGTGTTTATATTCTACACACACACACACCCACACACACACACACACCCACCCACACACACACACACACACACACACACACTACCCACACACACACACACACACACACACACACACACACACCCCACACCCACACACACACATACACACACACACACACACACACACACACATATGTACGAGCACGGTGAGGAAAAAAAATATTCTTCAACGTAAAGCTGAAAACCCATTACATATTCAAGGGAGTAAGACGCCGTTTATTGCTTTTATGGCCAAGAATACGATACATGTAAATCTCGGAGCATAAAAACTGGCTCATTAGATTGTAAACGAACTTCTTCACGCAATGCATCAGTGGTGGTGTGGCCATGGATAGTGGCCAGCTTGGGGAGGGGGGGATGGCCCTGGAAAAGGGATGGATTGTCGACAGCAGAGGGAGATGGTTAGGAGAAGGGGGAGGGGATAGTGGTCAGGGAGAGGTAAGGTAGAGCAAACATTGAGTGGGATGGCCTGGCGAGGAATGGTGACCTGGACGGGATTGTGGCCAGATCTAAGAGGTGGTGGCTCTACCAGAGGAATGTATTTAGGCCAGATGGGTGTGGCCGGACCAAGGTGGGATGTGGCCGGACCAAGGTGGGATGTGGCCAGACCAGGGAGATGTGGCCAGAACAGGGATATGTGGGCAAGACCAGGGGGATGTGGTCAGACCAGGGGGATTTGACCAGACCAGGGAGATATAGCCGGTCGGAGTAGGCTGACGAGAGAGTTGGGGGAGGGGGTGAAAGGGGAGGAAAGGCCGCCCAGATTAACACACATCTATAAAAAGGATTGGCAGTAACCCTTTTAGTGCGGTCGGTACCCCACTCCTACACCTCTCTCCCTCACACCCCTTTCTCTCTCCCTCACACCCCCCCTCCTTCCCGATTATCCATCCTCTCCCTCTTCTCATTTCATTTTCTCATAATTTGCCTTATTTTTGTCTTTCTTTTTACCTCTTTTATTTGTTGTGGCTAAATAAATTATCGTTCCACTTCACTAAATTATCCTTTTTCTGGTTGTTTTTATTCTTTTGTTTTCTTTCCCTCCTCTTCCTCCTCCTTCCTTTTTTCCCTTTCCCTTCCTTTGTTTACGTCTTATCCTCATTTTTCTCTCTTTATCCATTTCCTCTTCCTATCCCTCGCCTCCGTTTACGCTTTCTTCATTTTTCCTTTCCTTTCTTTCCCCCTTTCCTCCTCCTCCTCATTCTTCCCTTTACCCTCTCTCTCACCTCCTCCTTTTTTTTCCCTCCCTCTCTCTATTTTTCTTTCCTTCTTTTCCCTTCTCCCCCTCCTTCTTGCCTCTTTGTTTTCCCTCTTCTTCTTCTCGTCTAGTGTTAAGGCTCCAGAGTATGATAGGTGTACCAGAAAGGCCAAGGAGAGAGACTTATGTGTTTATTACAAAGGGAACGATTTATCTGCCCACCGTGTAAACAACTTGATCGTGTGTGCCTTAAACCCTATATCAGGGCTCTCTCTCTCTCTCTTTCTCTCTCTCTCTCTCTCTCCTCCGTATTCGGTTTACTTCTTTCCACGTACACAGTTTAATGTCTCTCTTTTTCCTCTCTCTCATCCTGTTCTCCCTCTCACTATATCTCCCTCCTCCCCCTTCCCCTCTTACACCTCCTTCCCCCCTCCTCCCCTCCCCTCTTACCTCCTTCCCCCCCTCCCTCCCCCTCCCCTCTTTACACCCTCCTTCCCCTCCTCCCCTCCCCTCTCCCTCTTCCCCCCTTCCCCCCCCTCCCCTCTTACCCTCCTTCCCCCTCCTCCCCCTTCCCCTCCCCCTCCTTCCCCCTCTCCCTCCCTACCCACACCCTCCTTCCCCTCCTCCCCCTCCCCTCTTACACCCTCCTTCCCCCTCCTCCCCTCCCCTCCACCCTCCTTCCCCCCTCCCCCCTCCCCTCTTACCCCCTCCTCCCCTCCCCTCTTACCACCCCTCCTCCCCTCCCCCTCTTACACCCTCCTCCCCCCTCCCCCTCTTCTCCTACCCACTCTTCCCTCTCCACTCTTGTACACTCACTCTATCTCTCCTCTCCCCCTCACCTCCTCTTAGTCTGACATATACTTAAGCACGTACGAAAGACTATTGAGATCTACCTCTAATGATTATTTTATTTCAACCTTAATTAAAGAGAAAAAAAAATCGTGGTTTTTGGTCATTTTTTTTGGTGCTTATGTGATGAAGAAGTCTGGGAGAGCCTTAACTATTATATATTTCTCTCAGATTATCACATGCAGGACGGACTTAACTATTCTCTACATGCTATCTCTTCATATACCTTAAAATACATTATGTACGTTCCTCGACAACTCGTTGATGAAGATATTAAAACAGAATGAAAATTTAATTATTATTTTAACACAAGTCGCGGTAGTTTTAGAGGTCATGTGTGAGGAACTTAAACTTTCATTGGACGGACACAAGCGGCGACTAGTTAAATGGGATCTAATCCTATTGGACCTCAGCTCTAATAGGCACCTGTCCTAATAGACGTCAGCCCTAATGAACGACATTCCTAATTATTAGATAAAACTGGGTTGGGTGAGGTAAGTTAGATTAGATTAGGTTAGTTTAATTAAGTTAAGGTAGGTTAGGTTGGGTTGGTTTGGGTTACGTTAGGTTGGGATTAAGTTAGGTTAGATTAAGTTGGGTTGGTTGAGCTAGGTTAAGTTGAGTTGCATTGGGTAAGGTAAAGTTGGGTTGGATTAGGTTAGGTTGGGTTGGGCTACTTTAAATTACGTGATGCTATTTGGATGAAGTTGTGTTAAATTGCGCTGGAACCTATTAGGAATCGCCTTATTCGATCTACAACAGCAGTTAGCTAAATTTTCCCCGTAACTGGAGACAAAACAACTATTATAGTCAGTTAATTAAGGTTAGGCTATTATTATGGTGTCAAAGAAGGGAACACAAGCACACTGTAACTCTAACCTGATACATTCTGTAACCCGGAGTTGTAAGAGACAGTTCCGAGTTACAATATTGATTTTTGGGTTTCAGAATAGTCATGATATTTACTCTGACACCGAGAGACGTATTGTGGTTACTTGTTTTATGTGTTACTTGTTATGTGTTACTTGTTGTATGTTGTTGTATGTGTTACTTTTATGTTTTGTGTCACTTGTTTTATGTGTTGCTTGATGAAGGTGTTGACCGGGACATGATTTACCCACTGTAAGTTGTCATTTATTGCCCGCCTTAAATGTTCCCTTCTGCTGTACGTGTTGCATGCTGTACGTGTTGCCTGCTCTACATGTTGCCTGCTCTAAGCGTTGCCTGCTTAAAGTTTTTTCCAGCTGTAGCTGTTGCCCGCTTTAAATGCTGCCATGGTGGTGTGAATAAAAGTGTCCCTCTTGATGTGTGGTGGAGACAGATAGCCGTCCTCCTCCCGTGCATGAGGCGACCCGCTCCAAGGTGAAAATGCCCAGGCAATCTGTCAGGATTTTTCCGTCATCCAGAATGTACTGGCGTAAACTGCGACCATTTGGGGGGGGGGGGGTGTGTAGGATTTACCACTTTATTGTGTGACGCTGCAACAAGAAAACAACTTTAAATTTAAGGAAAAAGTTGAAATAGATCTACACTTTTTTTTTACGTACACTGTTTATGATTGATAGGTTGGATAGTGTTGATGATACGCCATAAACTTGTCTTGTACACTGAAGTTTATCATATTTAAAGAGTGACACACACGCTAACTGAAGAAGAAAAAAAAAAAATTATTTTGACAGTTTACTCCCATCAACGTCACGATAAACAATAATAATGAGACCACCATGAACCTGACATGCACTTGTACCATTCAATTTAAAGATAACACACACACACACACACACACACACACACACACACACACACACACTCTCACACACACACACTCCCACCCCCCTCCTCTCCACACTCCTCCCTCTCACACACCTCCCACACACACACACACTCACCTCACTCACTCTCCACACACTCACTCTCACACACACACACACACACACACACCTCACTCACTCACTCACACACACACACACACTCACTCACTCACTCACTCACTCACTCACAATAATATTAATGGTGATGACGCTGCACCGTGAATTTAACATTTATGTGACCTACACGACTCCACACCAGAGAGCGGGATGTAGGCAAGAGTTAGGGATATCGTGGAAAACACACAACTGGGTGTAGCGCTGCTGAACAAGGCGTCTGAGTTATTATGCAAACCTTGTCCTACAGCTGCTACAAGTGCTGCTACATGCATTAGGACCCCGTGTGTTGTAGTCTAGTTCACAGCGTTGATGTACCCTCTCATTGTGTCTCCTCCTCCTGCTGCTGAGACCACAGAGTATGTGTCTTGTAAATATTGACCACAGTGTATGTTGTATTATACAGCACCGTGTGTATATTTTTGTATTTGGAAGAATAACTCGGTCTTAAGTAATACAATAAAGACCAATACTGTACATGGGTAGCTTCTTCCTGGTTGTAACTTGAAGCGTTGCGACACAGCTCAGAATTTAGTATAATCCTTTAACATAGCACACAGCACAGCACAGCACAGCCCAGCGTCTGTGCATTGCAGGAGGAAAATCTAAAGTAAGACTGTTGCAACATATTTCCAAAGATGAACCCAATGTAGTACCGCGCAAAGTCTGGGTGTTGCAACAAAGGTTAAATTCCGAGTGTTGTCTTATAGTTCAAAGTTTAGGTGGTGCAGGTTTGTTTAAAATTTTAACCCCTTCAATACTATGACATTGTATTCAGGGGAATAAGTCATCGTACTCAAGGGGATAACGCTGCAACATATCCGGGTTTTTTTTACTTTGCAGCTTCAACCAGACTACAAGTGTATTATTGACTGATTGAGGTCAGAGTGCATCACTAGTTCACAAGACCTGCAATGACTTATTCCTTTATGAAATTGTAGGGTAGCTGTCAAAGATACACCAAGAGGCTTTGGCTGTTTCACCTCGATCTAATTATAATGGATAAGAAGGGGGGGGGGGTGATCACCTCTACGCCTCTCTCAACAAATGTAAAGAAAGTAAGAATTGTGAAGGATTTGGGAAGGGTTTGGGGGATAAATGTTTGCCACCAGGAGTGAAGGATGTATCCGCTGATGAGATCCTGAGATAAAAATAAGGAAAAAAGGAAGTAGGAGCCAGGAAGTACAACAAAAGAGGGTACTTCAATTCCCAGTCGCCTACATGTGTGGTGGTGATGGTTTGTGGTGGTGGTGGTGGTGGCGGTGATGGTTTGTGGTGGTGGTGGTGGTGGTGGTGGTGGTGGCGGCAAAACGTCAACTTCCACGAACTGGTGATCATGAATAATTGCCTGAAGCTTGGCAATCGATCAATAGTCTTTTAGTTTGATTTACAACACTCATTGAGACGACCAGTGAAGATGAATTATGTGAGGAAGTGTGGACCGAAATATAGTGTGTGTAACAGCTGCTCTCTCTCTCTCTCTCTCTCTCTCTCTCTCTCTCAAACACCAGGAAGATTATTGCCATTAAAGAAATAATTTGAAGGTGAACACTACTTCTAATTTTGAAAAAAAAAATCCACCTTTAACTGAGAAATGTACAGAATTTTTATGTATGTATGAATTCACCTTCTACTGATACTGATGAGGGTATTATAATGATTCGTTCTATTAGGTGAGTGCATGTGTGAGTCCATCAATGTCCACCTCACCCCCTCCTACCCCTCCCAATAATAGTATCTCCAGGTAGGAAATTATTCAGTTAGCTTTGATATCGCTTGTGGTGATAGTGGTCAGAGGGTCCATACTGCTGATGAGCGTAAAAGGTCAAGGTTTAAGGTCATAATTGTCTTTTAATAGTATGAATGATATAATTCGTACTATTAGTTGTTGGTCAGTACGTTGTGATGATCAACAACTATAGCTACTGTCTGTCTCTTTGCTGCTTGACGGAGCCTGTGTGAGTGATAGCAATATGTTCATCCAAAGCAAACTCTTTTTTATCCCTTTCTGTTTCATCTCCTTTAGTATGTAACTCGTTTTTTGTGGTCTATTGAAATTATCATCTCTGGTGCGGCTAATGTATAGACTTATGTCATTGACAATAACGTGTTGGTAATATCATGCACTGCGCTCGGGTCATTATACCGTGTGTGAATTATACAGCTCTGCCTGCATGCATCCATCTCTTTGTTGTAGCTGCGTGGGTCGGGCTTCGTTTGTTTTATGCGAGAGAGTAATAGTTAACGAGGTGTTTTAATACTTACATCCTCACGTCAAAAGTGCAAGCGTTGGCTCATCTGATAACGCCTTACGATAAAGACCAGTAGACGAGAGAGCCAAAGGGCAATTACCCCATAAGCAAGAGTAGGTTGGTTATCCATGTGTGCAGCAGAGACGAGGTGGCCTTATCTGCTGTGGCAGTGAGAGTGCCACTCTACACACACCAGTGCCCTTAACTCAGCTAACACGACCCTACCATGGTAACGAGGCTACTACAGGGTAAGCCTCTCTCTACAGCGTTTATGGCCCATGATTTACTAAGGACCAGCTATTTCCCCCAGCTCGTGAAAGTAGAGATAGGAATTTGCTGAGAGGGTTATGGAGGGTGTATTGGCGTAGGTGTTGATAATGCTGACTGATGGCCGGGCGCCCCTTCCTCTAGGGAGTTCCACACACACTCCTTCTGACGTCTTCATGGTGCTTCACCTTCTTGGTAATTTGACGAGCAAGATTTTATTGTATCAGACCGTTTTTTTTATGGTGTTGTTTTTTTGTGTTGTGCGTGTTGTGTGTTTTATAATAGTGTTGATAATGTAGGAAGTAATATATCGGTCATGATCCTTGATGGTCCAGCTAATGACAGTGGGAGGTGACCGTCATCAGTGAGTCACTACAACACCATTGCCATATGGATACACCAGTTTTCTCATATATTATTTTCTTCTGTTTATGGTTTTTCCCAAAGTAGGGCGACATCTCAATGTTTCTTAACGAAAAAAAAAAACATCTTGGTATTTGTGTTTGATTCCGTCGTAATAAATTGCCTTGGGAAAACATTTAAAATTCTACCTGGAGTTCAAGGGGAAAAAACCCTTAGTAAAATCAAGAGATGACCGGATTGTTGTTAAGATGGTCAGATAGTTTTTAAGATGGACAGATTGTTGTTAAGATGTCCAGATAGTTGTTAAGATGGCCAGATAGTTGTTAAGATGGCCAGATTGTTGTTAAGATGGCCAGATAGTTGTTAAGATGGCCAGATTGTTGTTAAGATGGCCAGATAGTTTTTAAGATGGACAGATTGTTGTTAAATGGCCATGTAATTGTTAAAATGGCCAGGTCACTGTTAAGATAACCTTATCGTTGTTAAGATGGCCAAATCGTAGTTAATTTAAACGTTGTCAGTCAGGTTACTGCATCAGCGTATTGAACCAGTGTGCTAAATTTACTGTATATACATTATTTATGGAATTGTAAAGTAGCAACGAGTACGGCGACTGAGTGAATAAAGGGCTCGCTTCCTGTCCAAATGGGCACTGGACGCTCACAGGGAGACTGCCTGTTCACCCAGCTGTAAATGAATACCTAACTTTACAAAGTTTGGCAAGTGAAGCCAGACGAGTGCAGTGTTGGCCACACTGCCTTCTTGTGTACCGAAAGCTTAGCAATTTGACTTTTCGCTTTCAAGTAGCAAGAGAAGAAAATATACTGAGTTCTGTAGAGTATATCGTGAACAGCTCCGTGTTGTACCGAAGTATTACTGAATAATGTCAGTAATAAGGCACCTCTGGTAGTGAGCGCGATTATAAGATTATTTAATAAGGATGCAATTTGCTGTCCAGGACAGCGGCTCTTTTGATGGTAAATATATACAATGAGCTGACAGTTACTAGCGCTTAGGTGTTGAGATGAGAGATCAGGAATAACGACGCGTTGTGTGTGTGTGTGTGTGTGCGTCCGTCCGTCCGTCCGTCCGTCCAAAACAGTTCGAGAACGGGTTTGCGGATTTGCACCAAACTTGAAGGTTTAATCAATAAGTGACAAGGTCCACAAGATAAACTTTTGGGACAAATTACGCCCAAATTGACCAAAGTGTTGCCATGATACGAAGGTGTGTATGGTGTTCAAGAAAGAGGACACGAGCCTCTAGTGAAATATAATAACAGCATCACTTATTCAGTATATTTATCCCACCATGGTAACGGCTCGCGGGAAAGGATTGTGATTGAAGTTAAAGTATTACAGCGATGTTTACAAAGGTCCTGAGACGGTAATGGCTGGGGTTGGTGTACGACAAAAATGTTAAGTGTGTGAGTGTGGGAGGGAGAACACAGGACACATTGCCTCTTGACTTCCTGTGGGAATAACGAATGAGAAACTCGTTTAATACCCAGAACCTTGTGTGGTGTGGTGGGGGGGGGGGGTTAATATATACTATTACGTTTAGAAGATAATTACATAGATTATAGGAACCTGTCAACAGTAATACGTGATGACCTTTAATAATTTACCTTTCCACTTTATTCTCATAGATTTTCCCCATTATTACTTAGTACAGAAACTGATATAATAACCTGTGCTTAAAGGCTTTAGCAGTTGAAGAATGTTATTGGATTCTATCACCAACTCTTACTGATATAGGAACCAAGTCTATAATGTATACACAATATAAGAATTACAAACTCAGGGTACACAGTCTTGGTCACGTATAATAATATCCCTTTATTTAAACTAACCAAATCATCCCTCAGCGACGATACAAGACAGAGGACAAGCAACACCAACAATTATAATTTCACTGTATAAACAAAATATTCATAGGAAAATAGACCTTTGAGAATATAACATTGGTTAAATATGAGGAAGTTATATGTAGACAAGTGTGAAAGAGTAACTATTTTTTTTTATCATAAGATACGTACAGTAGTGATGTAGTGTCCCTGTGTTGATAATGTATTTTTTACTACTGAAATATTTGTGATTAATTTAATTGTCATTGATTAAATTAATTACGTACAGTAAACAAAAGTGTCAGGTGTGTAAATCAGATTGATGTGTTTTTGTGTTGTTGTTTTTTACCATATTTTTTCCTGGTTATTTTTTATTAAAACTTTAGGTTTATGGAGCAGTAATTGATTCATTTTACGTCCATGTTGGTTTAATATTATTAATGTTATATATATATTTTTTAATTTAACCTTTGTTTATTATAATAATTTTGTAGTTTTACAGACATATTTATCGTTTTAGTTAGGTTTTCACGGATAGGTTTTTATTTATTGTAAAAACATTACTAATAGGAAGGTAGTTAATTTCACTGGTTAGAATTGTTTATTATTTTTTCATTACTCGGACTTGTTAATGTTGTTTGCGTGTGCTTCAACATCACAGGTGTTCCAGTATGTTAGTAAGTTAATTTTTACACTGAACAACAACTTAAAAAATTATGACACGATTTTTATTTTGTCATTAGTGAAGAGTAATTTTTTTTATTTTGTGTGTTAATGAGTTTCAACAACTGCTGCTATTAAAAACATATTATGACAGGTTGAGGCAACAGCTATTAAAAATTAAGAAATATTGTCGCCAGGTTCATATGAGTATTAATGTGGTTCAGTATCTCAGGTGCTGCAGCAAGTACTGTACTCTACTCTAAGTCACTTTATGCAACAAATCATTACAATTATGTATATATTTCACTGCTGTTGTTGTTGTATATATGTATTTCTTTGTAACAATATAAATGGTCTTATATACATGGTCCTTAAGTACTGTACGTGTTCTAAGACAGTAAACCAAAATATGTAGATAACCATCATTAAAGGTTATTGAAATTAAGTCCACGTGTTACCTCTGTGTCCACTGTTAAAGGTCAACATGTAGTGACGATAACAAGTCCCATATTTTAACATTTACTGACGGTAAAGTTAACAGACGGGACAATTATGTATGCGTGTTGTGTACGTGACTCTGGAGTAATTTACATCTTTGGTGTTGCAATCAGTTATACTGTTGCAAAACACATTTGTGTTAACCTGAATCGAACTATTTTTTTTAATATTTACATATCATTGTGACTAATTTGTGTAATATAGTTAATTTTAAAAGATTTTGATAATGACCCACTAGTGATAATCCTCTCTCTCTCTCTCTCTCTCTCTCTCTCTCTCTCTCTCTCTCTCTCTCTCTTTCTCTCTCTCTCTCTCTCTCTCTCTCTCTCTCTCTCTCTCTCTCTCTCTCTCTCTCTCTCTCTCTCTCTCTCTCTCTCTCTCTCTCTCTCTCTCTCTCTCTCTTTCTCTCTCTCTCTCTCTCTCTCTCTCTCTCTCTCTCTCTCTCTCTCTCTCTCTCTCTCTCTCTCTCTCTCTCTCTCTCTCTCTCTCTCTCTCTCTCTCTCTCTCTCTCTCTCTCTCTCTCTCTCTTTCTCTCTCTCTCTCTCTCTCTCTCTCTCTCTCTCTCTCTCTTTCTCTCTCTTTCTCTCTCTCTCTCTCTCTCTCTTTCTCTCTCTCTCTCTCTCTCTCTCTCTCTCTCTCTCTCTCTCTCTCTCTCTCTCTCTCTCTCTCTCTCTCTCTCTCTCTCTCTCTCTTTCTCTCTCTTTCTCTCTCTCTCTCTCTCTCTCTCTCTCTCTCTCTTCTCTCTCTCTCTCTCTCTCTCTCTCTCTCTCTCTCTCTCTCTCTCTCTCTCTCTCTCTCTCTCTCTCTCTCTCTCTCTCTCTCTCTCTCTCTGCATTAGAGCTGAAGAAAGGAGGAGGTAGCCACAATGCGGGAAAAATGGCAGTGTCCCAGAGCAACAACAGCACGATATTCTGGCACTCGGGACCCAACCTACAGATTGGCCCTCCCTCGGGTGCCACCAAAAACAAGCAACTGTTCCAATTTAGGGAGTAGAGAAAGAAACAGTTATTCGATAAAGCCATAAAAAGCAATGGTGTCTTCCACAACAGGACGTGGGCAGAGGAGACACAACTTGAGGACAACGCCATAGAAAAAATACACAGGAAGAAAATGTGAATTTGCTTGAGACATCGTGTGAAAACATTGACCACTCCCATGACGCGCTTCATGCACGAAATTCCCGAGAGAAAGAGAACATGGGAAAAAAATACAATTGCATTCCTTCTCTGTCTCTTACTATATCACGACCATATATATATAGTTCCCTTAAATCGCTAATCTTGTCTGACGTATCATGCAGAAATTTTCGTTCTTCTTTTGTTTTCAAAGAGTCGTGCTGGACGTTAATCTTGTTCTCATAGTCTCACGGAACAGTAAGCTCTACTCCACGGAACACTAAGCTATACTCCACGGAACATTAAGCTCTACTCCACGGACCACTAATTTATGCCCATTCGACGACAAAAGGACTATTCTGTTTCCCTATAGGCTCACGGAACTCTGCTTCTCTCTCAAACAGCCGCACGAAACGCTACTTGACCTCTTACTTAGCCATACACTTTACCACCCACATATAGAAAAATAGAGCACCATTCTACTCTGAACTGCCCCTATAAAACACTATTCCACTCTAACATAGCCATAAAACACCATTCTACTCCCCCCTTAGCTACATAAAACACCATTCTACTCCCACATACACATAAACACATTCTATCCCCCCCTTAGCTACATAAAACACCATTCTACTCCCCACATACCACATAAAACATTATATTCTACCCCCCTAAGTTACATAAAACACCATTCTACTCACATAGCCACATAAAACACTATATTCTACCCCCTCTTAGCTACATAAACACCATTCTACTCCCACATAGCCACAAACACCATTCTACCCCTTAGCTACATAAATCACCATTCTACTTCCACATAGCACATAAAACACTATATTCTACTCCCCCTTTGGCTACATAAAACACTATTCCACTCCCATACAGCGTCATAAAACAATATTCTGTCTCAGCACAACAAAATAAGCACTTTACAGGCTCAACACAGTCCTATAAATCACTTCCCTCGACCAAGGCAGCCTTACGAACCACTGCACTACCTCACAGTCACCCATACAAATGACCCCTCACACATACACCACTCCTTCAACTCCCCTTACACACACACAGGAGCGATGATTTCCCCTACACTGCCACACAATGCACTACCTGTCTATAACTCAGTCACGAGATACAACATTGCTCCTAAAAAGCAACACAATACCCGATGCTCACAGGACATTACACTCCTCTCATGCAATATGTTTCCTGTCTTCACTCTTGCTGGTGTTCCTGGGCAGCCACATAGATTTCAGGAGAGTTTGTTCATGGGTTGAGGGAAGGTTCTCTCTCCCCTCCTTTTTTCCCCCTTCTATATCAACCCTTTCCTTTCCTCTTTCCCGTTCATTGTCACCTCAAATTCCTTTTCATCACTGCCATGTTTCCACCAGCTTCCTCACTTTCTCCATCTCCCTATCTCACCTTCCTCCCACCGACCCTCTACCGGTCTCCTCTTTCCCTCCCTACCTCTACTAACCTCTCTTCTCCTTTACAAAGTCACTCCCTTCCTTTATCTGTTTTCTCCTTCTCTCCAACTGTTTTCTGCTTCCCTCCACTTCACCTCTCCACTAGCCCCCTCCTCTATCCCACTTCTCCACTAGCCCCCTCCTCTATCCCACTTCTCCACTAGCCCCTCCTCCCGACTTCTCCCTCCCTTTCCCCTCCTTCCACTTCTCCCCAACAGCTCCCTCCCCCCCACCAACCTCCCAGCAGCTCCCTCACCCCACCAACCTCTCCTTAGCTCCTCCACCCCACCAACAGCTCCACTCCTCCCTCCAGCTTCCTACCTCCCGCCATCCCTTAGCAGAAGACCAGTAAATAACCAGACCGCCAACCTGACCACCTACTACCTACGCAGCGACTAACCGCGCGTTCAAAGTCGACGAGCCATGGGATCCCTCAGGCCCTCAGCCACACCTTTCGTTTTACTCAGCGTCTGGAGGGCGCCTCTCTACACACCCCCTGACCTGGTTCCTCTCCTCTAGAGTACTCTGCAGAAGGTTGAAATGAGCAGGCATGGGGGGGCGCTACGTTTCATCTACCACCCTTCCCCAGTACACACACTTCTCCCCACCAGTAGTGTCACCCTGACTTCATCAGCACCACAACACCATAATATGTTCACCACCACATCATAAGTTAATCAGCATCACAAAAACACTATAATATGTTCATCACCACCACCACCACGACACCACCATAAGTTAATCAGCACCACAACAACACCATAATAAGTTCATCAGCACCACAATAAGTTATTCAGCACCACAACAACACAGACAACAACAGATAGGTTAGGTTAAATCAGGCGGAATACATAAGAACATAAGAATGGAGGAAACTGCAGTGGGCCTATTGACTCATAATGGGCAGTCCCGTTTAATAAATAGATTAATAGCAAAATCAGATAAACTAGGAATATATAAAGGCAATATAAAACACTGGCGGTAATACAGTTGCATATAATATTGATCACAGACGTCCAGGCAGGTCATGTTTATTCCTGAATTTTACAACACCGAATCATCGTCTATTGCCAGAGACCTGAAGGAGGGAGAGACTTCAAAGTTCTCTTTATTGATCTTCTTTTATGCGAAGATTTCTCAACATTGATACGTTGATATTTTGTCTTATTATAATTTCTTATTTTAAGTTTAATTAGTTTTAGTTTTTTTTACAAAGTTTGGTTTTTGAGGAGATTATTATTATTTTTTAGTTCTTTTGTTTTCGTAATAAACGGGATTGATTATTAGGTTTATTTTCTACGGACTCATTTAATTCATTGACTCATCATCATTCAGGAGCTTCGTATACAATGAAGATGAACTTGGATTACATATCTTACCTATTATACTAGAATAAAATGTTCCCAGAGATGATCATTATTTTCTGGGGGGAGGGGAGGTCAATATACAGTAAACCCCGAGTAGGTCTTGTAAACTAAATGTATTGACCTTTTTTTTTATTGCTGTCTGATACGTTGTGATGAGTTTTGTTTTAAGTTAGGATAAAAAAAAGTTCTCTTCCTCACACCTATTTTAATTATCTATTTCTTTCTCTCATACTTATTTTGTTACTTTAGTTATATATCCATATCCATCTCTCCGTGTTTCATGTATTCCTGCGCTTCAGCAACTAATGTCTTAAATGAAGAGGTATACATCTATTAGGTACTGTGACCTGTCTTGAGTATTTCACATTCTATAGCGATGAATCTTAAGGTTTTAGACAGCCTTCATCTTCTAAGAAATAACGGGGTTCAATTTTATATTTTCACTTGGAATAAAAAGCTTATATTATTTTTAAAGTATTCATATAATTTTAATGTTTTTATAGTATAATAATTAGGTTATTTTTAACATAAAAGCCCCGAGTACACCTTCTCCTCGCCTGGTAAGAGGTATGGGAAGTCATAATCTGGAAATACTTGAAAAAAATGAGAGGCATTTGATTATTCTCCCTTCCTTGGGTCTTTTCCTACGTCAGCAGCCACCAGTAGGAAGGAAGGATCGGCTCAAGACCCGCCGAGGAAAAAGCAATAGTGAAGTATTTGTGGAGGAGTGTGTTTACCTCCCTGCTCATTAGGCGGCATTACCTGTCGGGGGTCGGTGGGCTGAACACGCTCTGCCTTCCCTATACACACGCACTCAGCTAGAAAAAAAAAATATTTCCCTCTCATTCAAGGGTAAGCCTAAAAAAAAATAGAAATATAAGTAGAAAATATTGCTTGGGCGTGTCAGAGGTCGACTGCCTACTGTGACTCGGCAAATATATTGAGGTTATCAAGGAGATGGTGTGTGTTTTGCCCTGTGTGTGTGTGTGTGTGTGTGTGTGTGTGTGTGTGTGAGATTTATACAATTTCGCCTTTCGTGTTTTACCGTACGCGGTTTCAAAGATGCCTTGGCGACGTGATCTAGAGACAGTCCAAGGTGGATTAGCTTATGTTACTCCTTCCCTCGTGGTGTGGTATCCTCTTGACGTAAAGCTGACTGAGAGGATGTGCTGACAAAAATGCCTAGGGACAATATTTGTGAACTACGTGTGTGAGATTCTACAGGGCGTTCGTGTGGTAAAGATGTGCTGTTTATTGTTCTAGGATCACCAGCATCTGTAGTTGAATAAAACATGAATTTTGTATTTCATGTGGAATTTCTTAAGGTGACTCCTCAAATGGGCGCCAGTCCTAATAGGGTCCCAATTTAACTTCACTAAAAGAATTGTGCTCCAGTCCTAATGGGCATCCAATCTACCCTAATCCTAATCTTTATGGGGCCTCAATTCTAATGGCCTCCAACTTTATAGGATCTAAATCTTATTGATCAGATTAAGTTATTTTAAATTGGGTTGGGTTAGGATTGGTTAGGATAGGTTAGGTTAGGTTAGGATAGAGCCTCCTGTCACCCATTCATTCACTGTCATCCATATTCCTTATCTGTTGCTGTTCACACCTGCCACATCCTTATTTTGTTATTTTTACGAGTGTATTTACTGCAATGGATATTATTATTATTATTATTATTATTATTATTATTATTATTATTATTATTATTATTATTATTATTATTATTATTATTATTATTATTATTATTATTACTAATCACTGATATTTGCTGTTAATATTGATAATATGTTTCTATTTGTTTTGGGGAAGGGGGGGGGGGAGGGAGGGGCTGAGTCACATTTATACCTAAACAAATTATCCAGGTGAAGAGACGATTAGTAAGTGAACCATGTTGTTGAGGTGAGTCATTATAACGTTCCTTTGTCCGCACGATGAATAATTTTCACTTTGTTTTATAATTCAGTTATCCAGTTACTTTTTTTTAATTTGTAAGTAATTATTCTACTTAAATGTGTAATATTTATAAGGCTCTTATTTATGTATTCAATCATAGTTTTATTTATCTATTAAGTAATAAGAGAATTTATCCGTTTACGTAAGGTCCACCACTTTACGCCTCGCCGCACTAATACCATATACTCACATAAGTTAGACTCTTTAATATCACGGCAAAAAAATCTCACAAATAAATTGGTGTCATATATCAGGGTTTTGCCTGAATAGAAGAGAGAATTTACACAAGAGATCGAGTTAAAGCCGAGACGCCATCATTAGCCTCAACATGAAGGGCGCCATCTTGGTACACTGAGGAGAGTGGCAGCTGTACATTATAGATATTATAAGTTAAATATTTATCCAACGTATAATTCAGCTTGATGTTAGAGGTGAAATAGTGTGTGTGTGTGTGTGTGTGTGTGTGTGTGTGTGTGTGTGAGGAAAGAAAAATACTGTAGTTAGAGACAGACAGACAGACAGACAGGGAGAGAAATATACAATAAATACAATTCATACACATACACACAAATACTCATGTTGTATACACGCTGAGGTAAGGAGCAGCTCTCAGTAACCACCACCACCACCACCACCCACTGAGTTATGTGACCGGGGAATATTTTTATTCATTTGTGCCTAAGTTCCTGCCGCCTAAATTATAATACTTGTCTGTCTGTCTGTCTGTCTGGGCAGTTGTTTCTGAAGTATTGAAATAAAACAACAAATTCACCAAGAAAGGAAAAAAAAATTGTTGAGGAAAATAAACGGTTTTATCTGTTTATTTCCTGGAGACAAACAAACAAACAGACAGACTGACAGACTGACAGACTGTAGAAAATCCAAACGTTTTATTTGACAGTGAGGTGATAGACGTATAAACAGAGATACAGTCGTCACGAAACGCTGGCACATAGAAGTGTTAGTTCATGTTAGGTAAGTGTGGATCCTCCTTCCCCCTCCTCCCTGGTGTGGACACGTTGTATAGAGAAGCCATATTCTTCTCACTCAAAAAACACACACACACACACACACACGCACACGCACACACACACACACACACACACACACACACACACGTACGTCAGAGTGTTCACTTTTCTCTGTGTGTCTGTATCTATCTCTATATTATCTTATCTTTCTATCCATACGTCTATCCGTCTGTCTGTCTTAGTTTATATCAGTAAATCTATCTGTACGTGTATTTACAATCCTTCCTCTGTTCCTGAACGAAAAAGATTGTCCAGAGAAGCTCCATCACCCACTAGAGAGGGACTTAGTGTCTCTCACAAAGGTGCTACAAGTCAAAAGTTTCTTAGTGAGTGGCTCTCAACGTGGGCGGAGCGGTTCCTTGTCAGGGCTTGTGGGGGGGGCATTGTGGTTCGTTGTTAGAACATGTTGGATATTTTGGTTTATTGTCAGGACTTGTAGGCTTGTGCATTATCAGAAGTTTTGAGATATTGTGTAGTTAGGGCTTCTGTAGCACTGTAGTTAGGTATCACTATGCGCTCAATACACTAATTGCCATTCCCAGTGTATCTGTCTGTCTGTCTATTTGTCTGTCTGTCTGTCTGTCTATTTGTCTGTGTCTGTTTGTTTCCAGGTCGCCATCTCTTACGTTTCTTGTGAATTTTTATCGAGCGTTTCAAGTATACCCTGAGTGTGTCTCTGTGAGTACTTGTTTTGTAATGCAAAGTGCTTTTATAAATACATAGGAGCTTCTTTACTTCAAATGTGTTTCAATTTAAGCTCATAAGTCGTTACTAGAATATGTATATCATAATTACACACATTACTAATTCCTATGTAGTGAGGTTCATACAGTCGTTAGTGTGTTGCTAGCTGGGGTTGAGATACTGTATGCGAATAACACCCTTCCACTCTCATATATATATATATATATATATATTGTGTTATTGACGTCACTGTTTCCCTCAGTTGTAGATAATATTACAACGTCAGTATAAAAACCCGCCTCTAGTGTCACTCAAGCAACATGAATGATGCACTATAAGTGGTGTGTCAATATAAGGCTCTCAGTCTATAATCCTTCACACCGCTCCCAAGTACACGGAGAGGATCAGTGGCATAAAACCCCACAAACACTCGGATAAACCCTTAACTTGGGTTCAGTGTAACAGTGAATATTGAAGACCTCCACATTAAGCTCGCACGCTTCTCGTTTCTCAATTTAGCGCTCTTAAGTAGGTCCTTCTTGAGACACATGTTTAGGCATTCGTTCTTCCCACTTCGGTACGTTAATTGCCTCTCCTCCGTCCGCGCTCTACACGCTTCTTCCTTCTCCCTCACCAGCCAGCCTCTGAAATGCAACAACACAGTAAGTTATACACTGATTCCTTCATTTACATACTTGGTCTCCTTCCTCATCAGCCTTACTGGGGGTGTGTGTGTGTGTGTCTGTGTGTGTCTGTCTGTGTGTGTGTGTGTCTGTGTGTGTGTGTCTGTGTGTGTGTGTGTGTCTGTGTGTCTGTGTGTGTGTGTGTGTGTGTGAGAGAAATACAAGACAGACATTATGGAAGAAATAATATACATATGACGAGAATGAAAAAAATTCAAATTCATAATGAAACTCACATTAATTCCTTATTAGGATTCTTAAAAATGATTAATACGAACAAAGTGACCAAACAGCCCGGCCCTGTAGGTGAGACGACATGAAAGTCTCTCAGTTAGTAGAAAATTAAACAAATGTGGGTGGTGGTTTGTGGCGTCCTGCTGGGACTGCCGGGACAATGAGCCCTTCACGTTTTTATACCGAGTCCACCAAATGTACTAATTGTTACTTCATTTGTACTGTACCATCCTCTGTCTTTGTTCTGCTAAACATCTGAGACTTGTAGGTAAATCTAACATATGTATGTCTGTCTGTCTGTCTGTCTGTCTGTCTGTGCGTGCGTGTGTGTGTATGACATAATTCATTTTTTTTGGGGGGGGGGTCATTTACATCTATTATGAAAAAGTAAGAAAACATCTTGATGAAGCTCTGTAATTAAGAGCATTGTCACAGGACGCCCCCACATTTTTTTTTAAATATAATGTATATATTCAGAATATTCTAAAGACAAATTTTTCACTTTTCAAAACTAAACTCTGTTATTACATAAGCTGGCCAGAAACAGGTATTATACATAGACTCTTCCATTCATTGTCATTCTCAAATTATTATACTTGGTGTCTTTATGCTATGGTGTTCCTCCTCCACAGCAACAAGACCCTAAGATACCTGTACCTGTCTGCCTTACTCTCTTGTCATGTCACACAGTATACAGGTAACATCCATGGGCTGTATCCCCAACCATAAACACCAAAACCTTTGCTTTCCACTCGTTCACTTGAGCTACCTGGGTGTCCAACGGCCCTTATCCCGTCCTTCCATTCATCTCCCTTGGTCTTCCCTTTCCCTTACCTTTTCTCCATGTCTGTATTATTCACTCTTGTATCCAGTGTTTCATTTCACATTCTTTCACTTAGCTCTGTAAGGAAACCCAGACCAATTATTTATCCAGTTACGCCTTCACTTTTAAAACTCCATCTTACAATTGTGTTATATATTTTTCTATTTGTTTCCTTTTAGCAGTATATTTTCCTCTCAAGCATATTTCTGCCTTTTCCACTTCGTTTATTCCTCCTGCACTCACGTTCTCTGCTTCACATCCGTACAATAATGTCTATTCAATTTTTCTCCTGTGCTCCCTTACCTTTGATTCCTTTGTTCTCTCTCTCTCTCTCTCTCTCTCTCTCCATACAATCCTTAGTAACTTTGTTAGTTATTTTGTCACCTGTTTTATTTCCTGATATATCCATTCCCAGGTACCCGAAATACCTGTAATCTCTATCCATTCATAATATTAATCATTTCCACGCGTCCTTTTTTGCTGTTCTGTATCTTCACTTAAATATAATCTAATATCACATTGTATTAAATTTCAAATATCTTCCCCATTCTGTTTATTTTCATTATATTCAGGTTTTTTTTTTGTTAACCTTCATTTAAATTTCTTCTATTGTCAGGGTAATATTAATTTCACTTGTGTTTATTGTGTTAATCATTAGAACTTATGTTTATAGTCTTTTTTTTATATAGATTCTTCTTTTAACACATTCACTAACCTTATTAACTATTCCACAAAAACTTCCATTATAACAGTGCCATCAGTGCCATCAGTAAACATTAACTCACTTTATCTTCAATTTATTTTCTTTACGCTGCTTGATCCATGTTGCACCGTCTCTCACTTCCTCTCCATCAATGACGAAATACCATATCCTTAACACAATCCTATTTTCACCAGGGACCAGTTTAGGGTCAACACCTTAGCTGGGTCCTTCAAGGTCTGGTGTTGCTCGAGTACAGGTAGAGGTGTTACTGCTACAGGTAGTCCTTAAACCGTTGATATGAGTAATAGATTAATCACAGTCTAAAATGGCGATGATTTCCTTACTAATTTTGCACCCATGTAGAAAAAAAAGATCGATTTAATTATATGGAAATGATGAAATAAGAAACGAGTTATTTAATTTCCTCTAATTTATTATTTTTTTTCCATCTTGGTAAGTTTATAGCCATTAGAGAGAGAAACAGTCAGACAGGTGAAAAAGAGAGAGAGAGAGAGAGAGAGAGAGAGAGAGAGAGAGAGAGAGAGAGAGAGAGAGTTGAGGTGTGTGTAAAGGGAATACCAATAACATTTGTTCCACGTGAATGAGCTGATGAACACAGCAGTTGAGGGACACGTGGGCGTCATTATACTGTACTCCAGTGCACAACTAAATAATGAAATATAATAAAAATGTGCCATTCAGAATCAGAAAGTCTTTGTATTGTTGTCATTATAGTTTAATGACGATAATTATAAAACAGCAACATCCGTTTTATCTAAAATTCGTATAATTAGTGTTTGCTATTCACATAATTAACAAGTTCTCTCGAAAGAAATAACTGCAATCAGTTTAATTTCCTTTTTCATGACAATACTGTACCAGCGGCATATATATATATATATATATATATATATATATATATATATATATATATATATATATATATATATATATATATATATATATATATATATATATATATGTACGCTAAAGCTAAGTAAAAATCCCCAAATGCAGATATTTACATTGTGAATAACACAAATACATCACAGGCGTGTTTGCTGTTAAGGTGTGTGGTCGGTCACACGGAGGTGACAACATCACAGTGTGTGAGGGGCCCCCGGCACTCTCAACACTGCCTCTGTTTTTCAGTCCACCGCCAAATGCACTAATTGTTACTCCCTTTGTGCACCTGAGTACTCTGTGCTCCAGTTCACACCTGCTAACATTATATATTTTATTTACTGCTTCCTCTGATATATATATATATATATATATATATATATATAATGTCACTCGTACCTTGTGAACCTGCATTGTGTTTGTACATTGTGTACTTGCAATGTGTCTTACAATGTTTACGTATACTGTTTATGTGCATTGTATACCTACATTGTCTATGCACATGGTAAACTTTTTATGACGAATTTACTGAATAAATATCTATCCACGTATCTAACTTACTGCTAATATATGTATCGCTAGACCATCACATTCTTCCTTTGTGTGTGTGTGTAGTGTCATGCCTTATACTGTATACACGTAAAGACTTGTGTTAATATACTTTTGTGTGTGTGTGTGTGTGTGTGTGTGTGTGTACTGACCGATCTAAACGAACTGCGAGTCTGTGTATTGCAAAACAGTTTGTGTACATCAAGTTGTTCGCCCGGAACAAATGCTACTGAACCTACTCCCTGTCGTTCACACACACACACACACACACTCTCTCTCTCTCTCTCTCTCTCTTCCACACCACCAGAAGATAAACCACATGCAAAACTTCCACTCTAAATTTCGAGACGAATAAAAGAGAGGGAAAACTCTGGTGATGATATTAGCGTTTGGCGAGTGGGGCACCGGCAGCCTATCTGACCCCTGCTGTGCCGAAATGAACCCGCCGGAAAATAAACATTAATTGAAATAACGTGTGGGCTCAAGCACCATCCCCAGGCGGCCTGTTCTCATGAGTGGAGTAGTGGTGGTGTTGGTAGGTGATGGTCGGTAGGAAGGGGGAGTTGGTGGTGTATTAAGTGATGGTAGCGATGGAAGTATTTTGTGTGTGTGTGTCATAGTGGTGGTGGTGATGGTATGGGGTTGGGTGGCGGTGGTTATTGAAGTCAGTATACTGTATTAATAGTAATGTGAGTGAAAGCAGCAGAGGTGGTAACATTGCTGGTCGTGGTGATGGTAATGAAACCGTCATAGTGTAAATAACAAAAGGTGTAGAAATGGAGGAGTGGAGGTAGTAATGGTATAGGTTATATTGTAATATTATTAACATCAGCAGCTCTCGGCCAACGCACCAATACTGCATTACGGTGAGAGGAACCCGAATGTGTGTACTCGTGAAATAGGATTTACGAGTGTTTTACAGAGCAGTGCGAGAGAATTATACTATCTCCCTCACCTCTACCTCCTACTGAAGCCAAGTTATACCTTCTACCAGGAGGCTCGGTACTTCGCCTTATCTTCTGACTTCTCGGAGTACACTAGTGTTATACCCCCCTCCCCTCCCCCTCCCTACCACCTCCATGCAGCTTCACTCCAGTGTCCGGAAGAGATAAATACGCAAGAGAGTACCGTATTTAGCAGAGCATTGATGACCGTATAAACTCCCTTTTATAGACTCTGAAACAATCGGCTACCCGCTGGCAGCCGAAGACGAGGCGGGTGTTGGTGTAGACATAGTGCAGCCATCACCGTAAATCTGGCTATTTAGGTGACATTACCACTTTGTTGGAACTGTCATTTGTGTACAACTCGATTTACATATTTAGGTATTTATAGACTGCTAGGACATCAAGCGGGATAGGTAAAGCTTCTCTCTCTTGTTCGCTGACGGAAACTTTCTCTTGCCTGTGCCCTGAGGAATGTTTATGACGCTTTTGTTGCTAATGTGATAAATCTATTCCTTATCAGAAATGTTTTCTTATGGTCGTGATTATTATATTTTTCTTGGCAAAATAATGAATTGGTTCTTTCAGACACAAGTTGTAATCTGTTAATTTGAAACGCATCATTTATATTTGACTATAAAATTATGAATTCATTTATTTCCTCAAAAATAATTTCTTATGTTTGTGTTAGCAATGTCTGTGAATTGTTTTTCCTATGTAAAGTAATGAATTTATCCTCTTAGAGGAAACTTACTCTGGTCTGCGAGTTAGGCGTGTTTGTGGTACACTTCTGTTGATAAAACAATCAATTCTTTCCATTTCTGTGTAAAAAAAAATCATCTGTGAGATAGAAATGTTTGTGTTGCCTCCGTTGCTGATAAAAGGATTTCGTTCGTTGTCAGAAACCTTTCCCCATCTGTGAGCTGGATACGCGTGTTCTCCTCTTGCTGGGGAAATTGTAAAAAAAAAAGTTATACGCCGCCTCATCAGTGAGCTGAAAATACTTACGCTGCTACTCTTTTGATGATGAAATTATAAACATATTCCCAGAAATATATATCCTCTTTTATGACCTGGGCAAGTTTGTGGACCTTTATCTTGATAGAATTACTTTTTTTTCAATATTATTATTATTATTACTTTTTTTTATCATCAGCTTACAACTTACCTCTCCCAAGGGTTAAATTGAACAGGATTGGACCGGATATTTGCCCGGGAGAACTGCTTGTCTCAGGGCACGGGAGAACTGCTTGTCTCAGGGCACTTGTCGGCTCAACTGCTGGGATGGTTTAGCACCCTGGTGGCCTCGGCTCGTTCTCTTGACAGTGTTATGACAGAGATGTAGACGGATTATACACACAGAAGGAGAAAAACAAACCCGAAATATAGAGACAGACAGGAGACAATGAATGACAGGACGAGAGAATAAATGACATAAAAAGATAAATAAGACAGAAAGAGACCGATATAAACAAACAGACGGACACTGAGACAGTCAGGAAGAAATAAAATCACAGACAAACAGACAGAAACAAACATACAGTCACAGAGACAAACAGACGAACTCAAACGAACAGACTAACACAGAAGCAGCATTCGAGACAGAGACAAGGAGGGAGGCAGCGAGAGACAGGGCAGACGTGTGTGTGTGTGTGTGTTTGTGCTCATTTACATGTTTATGTGTTGACAAGCGTGTTAGTGGTGTGTATCTGCGTGTGTGTGTATGCATCTATTAATGTTCTTGTTAGTGTATATGTGTGTGTTTGTTTCTCTTGGGGAATATTCACACATATCTAAGGTGTTTGTCCAAGTTTATAGACAATTTCTTAGTTTTGTTATGCCTGGTCATACTGTATATATTAGATGTAGTATTTGTTTAGAACCAGTTTACATGCATAATAAATTAATTCATAATTTCGACCATTCACAAAAGAACATTATTCTTAATGATCTACAACTGCTACTACCAGTTTTATTAAGAGTTAAAGTTTGCATAGTATTAACTTGCCATAATTGTCGGTAGTAACTAAGGTATGATAATAATATTGATGAAATGAAACACAACTGGACATAAACTCTGTTACTTAAGCCATATAATACTGTCACTGAGGTAATTACTAAATGTTCTTTTACTTTAGAGGTAAATTTATTACAATACTGACGTTTGTAAATAAAGTTTCTTCCTGTGCAAATTAATTCAGTGGCTTGAGCGTGAATTATGTGAAGATGAAAGTAGCCGTTTAGGAATTAGTGCAAGTTTAGGAGAAATACTTTGGAAAACAAATGTAACAAAGCCGAGAAGTCGTAGAAGTTTTTGTGGAAAGTTAAAACAAGGTAGCAAACACATCCAAGGTTATCCCTAAAAGTTTTATTAAAATTTGATGCATAAAATATCCAACAATGGAATTATGCACGAGACTGCTTCAGTTGTTGTTGTTGTAGTTATTACGATATTTGTTGTTGTTGTTGTTGTAATTGTAGTTGTTGCTATAATTATTGATGTTATAATGATCGTTGTTGTAATTGTTGTTGTGACTGTAATTGTTATATTTGTTGTAATGATTGATGTTATAATGATTGATGTTATAATTGTTCTTTATTGTGCACCAGAATATTGATAATTGTGGTGTAAGTCAGAAGATGAGTAAAACAAACTGTTAAAATGATCAATTATATTTGTGCCGTCATATGAAACTGAACTAAGAAATCGTCAGTGATAATTAATTCAGATTTCTTTGCAATATTTTGTTTTTCTTAATATTATATTTAGTTACTAATTTTTCATCATCTTCCATTTTATTTGTTCGTTCGGTAGCCTGTTGGTGTTCGTGCAAATAAATTATTGTTTTTATGTCAGAGGGAAACATGTATTCGCTGCTAATTCACACAGGATAAAAAAGATGACCACTTTTAACAAGAACAAAAGGGAAGGAAAAAAGAAATGGTCATAATTGGGTCCCATAGTGTGATTTCAGCCATTAATAGAAGCTTTGAAGTACCAAAATAAACTTAGCTTAAACTAACTAACACAAATCAGATGTGTCGTCTTGTGGGGAGAACCTGGGTAATGGTTTTAGATGCAGGCAAGTTTTATTTCGTCTTTTTTTTTTATATATCTTTATTTTTTTAGATTTTTATTGTATATCTCTCTCTCTCTCTCTCTCTCTCTCTCTCTCTCTCTCTCTCTCTCTCTCTCGTCACCTGGTCAACATGTTTACAACTATTCCTCCACACTGACTTTACTTAACACTCAAGAGAAATCAGCGTGAGAGCAACTTTTACACATATTTATATCTCAATGCGCAACAACACTAGAAGTCTACGGACATGGCGCACCCACATTCAACTATATCGACTAATAAGTTCTCGTAGGTCGCCAATACTCAACAGTCAGAGGATATGACCAGCTTTCAATATATCAGTAGCGCCCGACAGTAAGTGTTTGGCGTGTAAATATTGCCAGAAAGAAAAGAAAAGGAATTGTCCTCTTGTGAATGTTGCCAGAACTGCACATCAATATTTACTCCTTAAATATGGCCTGTATTGTCCACCTGTACTAGATGATAGGAAACTGATGTGTACTTACTGCAAACAGAGAAGGGGTGAAGAAGTAGGGACTCGCCTATCAATATTCGCCTGTAGATGATATATAACATTAATTGAAAACTAACCTAACAATATCGCCAAACGTTCTGTTAATAAAAATATGGATCCAAAGTTTTCGATGAAACAAAAAAATTCGAAACTGTAGGAATATCGATAATTTTTTCTTTAATTTTTACAAACATCAGTCAGCTAATGTGTCTAATTCATGTAATAATTGGTGGCGTTTGAGGAATAATACTGAATTTGTTTATTACGTCACCCATTGGATTTTCCATAGACGGTGTTTGTTACTCTGTCTCGGATGATGCTGGAAGTTTGGCTAAAATCCTGCCATGGTGTTCTGGATTGTGTATAGAAGCATTACATTCAACATCGTCTCGTCTGAGTGGAATAAATAAGTGCCTGGATTCTTTATCTAATATTCAAGTTCATCCCTTCAATCACAAGACGTAAACTGAGGAAGATTTAAACGTAAACCTGTCAACTTGCTCATTTGCATAATTTGAAGCAGAAAGTAAAAGTTTTCATTTTCTTGGGAACAAATATCTGTTAAGATATGCAAATTGTAATCAAGCACAAGCACAAAAATTGTCATCCTCCAGAACAACAAGACGAGTCCTTACAATTTCCTTCTAATACGAAATAAAATAAAGGAGGTTGAAATGTAACCAACTTCTTATATTTATGTTATTTCTTTTTCTTCATTCTGGCAAAACCAAGTCAACTAAACAGAGGTCAACTTTGGCTAGAAAACAAAACAAGAGGTGGTGTAGTTGTTGCCTCCAGCGACCTGGCAACCCCAGCCAGATTTTTCCCGTGTCTCCTTGGTATATTAAATGACCCGCCCAAAGTTTAACGTGTTTTCACAAAGTGTATTATCCCAGCGCTCTGAACTAACGTCGTGGCTACTTTTTTCACCCTCCAGTAACGTAGTTTTTTATGTGGCGGCGGCGGCGTCTGGCGTAGTTTATATGGTATTTTCCCGGTGACCGAACACTTGTGCTGAGGCTCCCTGTCTGCAGTAATAATTGGTGTACAGCGTAATGTATTTGTCATTAATTTAAGACCACTTGAATTGACAACTGATTTATCACTGACTTTCTGAATAGATGATCATCTGGCTTTGTTGGCGATTTTGTTTTTCATAATATACTTTTAAGATTCCTCGCATGAGTTTTCATCAGATTTATAATCTTTAAATAAATTGACCCGTTGTCTCCAGTGTTATGTTGACTGTGTCAATATCGAGGGTGGGGGACAATTTGTTTAGTGACCCTATTAATATGGATCAAATTCCGGTTGTTTGATAATTATTTTTTCTGTATTTTTCACCTTTCAGCAACTTAACGGTTTCTTTGGCGACAGTTCGTGACGCCACATGTGGCATGGTGGAGTGTCCGTAGTTGGAAGCTGTGTACCCAGTGTAATAATATTTTCAGGAAAACATTTAGTGTAGCGTCGTGAATATGTGGTGTAAATGCCTTTTCCTAGTGGCCGAGGGACCTTTGTTGAAAAAAAAAAAAAAATCGGTTCCGCGTCGTTCAAACTCACCAATTATTTTCCCGTCGCGAGGATGATGATTATGATGATTATTATTATTATTATTTCATGCAAAATCTGACCAAAGGTTTCAGAGACTGTGAGGTCGACGTAAACACAACCTGCCGTGAGAACCCTTCACTCTGCCCGCCCCCTTACACACGACCTCTGTAAGGCTCTTAGACTTCATTTTTGTGGGATTTCTCGCCAGGTTTAGATCAAAGGTTCGTCCATAATGAGGAATAATTATCCCGAACTACAAGAAAGACCAACCAACCTACATCACGCACCTTCCTTAGTTGTTGGCTGGAGTGTGAGACATGTAGGAATGAGGTTGGAGACGGGAGAGGTGAAGTGATGAGAGATAGAGAAAGATTGAAAGTGAGAGATAGAGCTAGACAGGTAGAGTTAAACACAGGGTAGATAGAAAATTAAAGAGGGGTAGAGAAAAAGAGACAGCGAGCGAGAGAGAGAGAGAGAGATAAGAAAATAAAACAAATAAACAACTAAAGAGAGAGAAAGAGAGAAAGAAAGTGGGAGATCGAGCATTTTAAACAAGTGAGGGAACTTGAGACTAAGCAAATGGTTCGTGACTAAATCTTACCAAACCGCCGCCACCCCCAGACCTTTCACCAACACGACCACCACCCTCGCCACTACCCACCATAGCCACTATCACCCTCACCACCACTACCCCTAACCCTATGCCCCCTCCACCTGCTTTAATAATACACGAAGACCTAAAACATATGCCCCACGTCACTCCTATACTTGTTGGTTGTACGTGTGATGACTGATTGGTTCATTAGTTGGTTAGTTTAGTTGGTTAATTGATTAGGTATTTAATCAAATAATTATAACATTAATTATAGAGGTAGCTGGTTAATTAATTATTTTTTTTTAGGTAGCTGGTTAATTAATTATTGTTTAGTTGATAGATAGCTAACTTAATCCATATTTACTTAGGATTGTGTAATTACCAGAATTGGTCAGATGGGAAGGAATCAAATATCACCTGTAAATTGGCATGTCACCTGTTCTCCCACCTCTGTCAACAAAGGGCAAGCCAACGTTCTCCTGGCGAAGACCATTGCGTCTTATAGGGCTACACCAGACGAGGATTATTGCTCGATCGGCGCTGTTTTTTGTGGTAGAGGATCGTCTCTGTACCTGGTCAGAGATGCTCTTATGATGTGGGAAGTTGATTTCATTTATAGATTGCTATTGATGACACCTTTTTTACTTTACATTGGGTAATATTATAGAATTTATTAGTTAATCCTGACATTTTTCTGGAGACTATTTCAATGCTTGATTTTCGTTAAAAATGGTTTTATTGCCAGAGTTATTAAGCATTGTTCATTGAGTCTTTGTTTCAATAGCAGACAACCTTGATCACTTCAGAATAAGTGGACTGATGTTGATAATTATAATTAACTTTTATACTGCCAAAGACAGAGGTATGAATGTTACACTTTAAAGTATTTTTATCTTCGAGAAGTAATTACTTTTACAGTAGATATTGACAAAAAAATTACTTCACACAGGAGACAATATCTTGATGTAAGCTGAAAGAACAAGTCTATTTCGATGGTGTTTTTCCAGCGTAGACAAGAAGACATTTTACAAAAGGAAAGCTTTTCACAATTTCATTGGCATATAAATATTTACATTATTGGAGAACATAAATCACCTTGTATATATGTTTTGATGCCACGCCATGAATATATTATCACCACCAACCACTGTCTGCCACGCCCATGGAGGTAGTATCCACGCCAGACATGCCACCAAGTACTGTCTGCCACGCCCATGGAGGTAGAATCCACGCTAGGCATGCCATCAAGTACTGTCTGCCACGCCAAACATACCACCAAGTGCCTTCTCCCACGTCAAGCACCCCATTGAGAACAGTCAGGCACGTCATCACCATCCTGTCAGGTCATGCACACACACCACCTATTAACTGTTTTTACGTAATTGTAGACCATCACTAGCCGTCTGTTATTGTCGTTATGTCATGCACACCTTCACTAGCCGTCTGTTATTGTCGTTATGTCATGCACACCATCACTAGCCGTCTGTTATTGTCGTTATGTCATGCACACCTTCACTAGCCGTCTGTTATTGTCGTTATGTCATGCACACCATCACTAGCCGTCTGTTATTGTCGTTATGTCATGCACACCTTCACTAGCCGTCTGTTATTGTCGTTATGTCATGCACACCTTCACTAGCCGTCTGTTATTGTCGTTATGTCATGCACACCTTTACTAGCCGTCTGTTATTGTCGTTATGTCATGCACACCTTTACTAGCCGTCTGTTATTGTCGTTGTCATGCACACCTTTACTAGCCGTCTGTTATTGTCGTTGTGATGCATACCGTCACTGCCCATCTTAAGGTCGTCACATCATGCACGATATGTGTGTAAAGATCGCCAAGTTGTGCTCATCATGACCATATCATCAAACATATCAAATTTCCTGTAGCGTGAAGAATACGGTTGCGTTAGGATATGCCATAAAAGCAACATTTAGTAGACCCAGGTTCTCCTCCTACATGATTCCTTATATGGCTGGACTGCCTCCTCTTGACACCCCAACACAAAATTTTTTGGCTAAGACCATTATGAAAGGTCAGATGTCAGTTACCTGTTATTTGATATTGATATAGAATTATTTATGTGTTTTGAGAACAGGGGAGACTGTGATAGGTTGAAAGATCGTATCGGGGAGTTGTTTGGGTGGGATAAACCTGTCGAGCTTGACAGAGAGGCCCAACACAAGCTCCCTCTTGTCTTGGGATATCGTGTTTACAATTCAGACTGATGACAGATAAGATTTCCAAGGCGTCGTCTCTCTATGCAACTAAAATCATAAGAGTAAATAAAGATTGATTCAATAAAAAATAAAGGCTAATAAGTATTAATAAAAGTAAAACCTGGACACTAGAAAATATAGGTCGATGTGAATATTTTTTTTTCACATATATTTAAAAAACACAAATATTTTAAAATAAAAACGTTATATAATTTTTGTGCATTCACATTATATACTAATTTATGCTGTATATTTTTTCCCTTCACCGCTTTTTTTTTTACACAACTAATTAGAGCGCACACAGGCAGTTCATTATCCCGTTGCATGAGATTAATTAGAGAAGCATTGCGCTGGTCTGAGAATTTTTCCGTGTTATGTGTGCGTATATGAGTGAGGGGGAACATCATAATTAAGATATTCTGTAGCAAAGCCCAGGTATTTCACCACGTGTTGTTAATATGAAGGTTTGTCTGTCGTAGATGCTGTTGGTCCTTAGTGCATGTGACTTGTGTTAAGAGCAGTTTATGATATCGGGATTATTAGGACCATTGGCGATGTTAACTACCAGATGTTACAAGTGTTTAGTAGCAATTAGTTTGTGTTTGGATAATTTAAGTCCTTATGAAGTGTTACTAACTCTTGGGCTTAAAGATTTATGTAGATAATTACAATAAATACACTCACATGGTATAAAGCTGCGAACACACACACACACACACACACACACACACACACATTCTCTTGTTCGCCTCTGTCAGTCGTACAACAAAGTGACGAGGTGTTTGTTACGAGTTGCACTAAAAGTTCTCTCAGATTGACACTAAAGTCAACCAAGCTTTCGGTCAGTCAGTCAGTCAGTTAGCCAGTCAATCAAGCTGTAAGTCGGTCAGAATTGTAGTCATATAACTGATTAACGAAACTCAATACAAACGTACACACGCCCAGGTTCCTCCACTCATGATGTACCTTCGTTTGGTAGTAGTGTGAATCTTAACCTTTCACGATATTCACCGGGAAGTAATATGAATTATCACACTATGAAAACCCAAACCTAACCAAACCAAACCTAACCAAACCTAACCAAACTTAACCTAACCTAACCTGGATTGTGTTTTTCTGAAGCCTTTTATCTGGTGTAAATACCTTATAAAATGGCGGGTGGTGGTGAGGGAGGGGTGTTAATTGTGGTGGTAAAGGGTGATAGTTGTGGCTAGGGAGGGATGATAGTTGTGGTGGTGAAGGACGGGTGATAGTGGTGATGGTGAATCGGTGATGGTAGTAGATATAGTGATGTAAGGAAGAAATAATAAGGTAACTACTATTCGTCCTCTTTGTGTCCTCAATTATCAGGTGTGTGTTATCCATCTTTCTCCATCTATATTTCCTCTCTTTCCTCTCTTGCGTTTGTGTCAGGTATACGAGTTTATCTTGCGGTGGAAACATTATATTCAGCAAGTCTGTGTAATGTCGATTTTTACTTGAACGTATATAACGAAGAAGGCAGAGAGATAGGTAGATGGTTGGTTAGAGAGAGAGAGAGAGAGAGAGAGAGAGAGAGAGAGAGAGAGAATTAAGGACGAAATATATCATTAAATATATCCCATGCCTTATTACGTGAAAAAGACTAAAAGAAGGAATGACAATATTAAACTTACTTCATCATTAAACTTCAAGCGAGCCTGAAACTTTGTCCTTCCAAAAATGTTTACGAGGCTCAGTAGAAAGTTGGTGCTTTTGGCGGGATGCGACGCTCTTGAATGATGGATACCTCGGCTCCCAGGGACGAGTTCTCGCTGAAGGCAGATCCTTCTTCAAGAGTCCCGAGGCTCTTCAAGACCCAGCAGGCCAGCTTGTAAAACGAGGCACTTCTGAAAAGGTATCAATTATTATAGATTTTCAGGTGATGACATGAGTAAATTCACTGAATATAGTGTATCTTACCTAGTTACGTCCAGCAGTGTCCATTAACTTATAAGGCAACAAAAACAAAACATGGTGCAAGATATAAACAATAAAAGTCAACAAAAATATCAAGAATAAGAGGAAAAACTTCTCACTCATATAGAGGTCTGGCAAGTGTTTTCCTGGGTGGAATGTTCTCTTTAAGCTCAGTATCCCAACGGGAGTAGTGCGACCCTTCACAAGACGTCCTCCAGCCAGCAGAGAGTCTCCTCAGAGTTATGTGTACTGTAAAGAAGGCGGTGTTATTCCCGGAGTAAGATGTCCCCAGGGGATCAGTGCCATGTTGTGACAGTTCGTCCCCTTGTTTATGTGACGCCTTGTGAGACGGACCTACAGCGCTGTACAGGGTGACTCGCTCAAGCATTCTTCGCAAAGACACAAGACATCTCTACAAGTGAATAATTTATATTTATCACAAGTCTTTTCCGATACAAACAGCATTTTACAGTTCGTAAAGGGGTTATTTTTCACCCCTCCATGGCGAGTTGGTCCTGACTGGTGTGAAATTTTGTTAAGTGCGTATATCTATTTTTCGACACAAAACTACTGCGTTTATGGACTCACAGGCGCGGTGCATTCCAATACAGATGTGTTTTACGAAATGAAAGCAAAGGTTAACGACAGCTAAACCTATTTGGCCTGCAACTCTACGACATTTCCACTTGACATGTATTCAGCCTGTCAGGTCGCCTGGTGGGGGTTGGGAGGGAGGGTCGTGTTGTTACTCCAGCACCACCAAACCGTTAACGAAAACACAATTTCTTGTCAATATTTCAGACTAAAATTTAATATCATTACAATTACACTCGAAATTTATTCATTACAATGTACATAAAGTTGTTAAAGGCCCAGACGTACAGACTAAAATAATAGACTGAACACAAGTTTGTTTTCTGAATTTTGTTACTTTGATATTACCATCATCATCATAGTTCAGTCTTAAGTCTGGTTAAGTATAAAGTGATAACCAATCAGGTAACTTTACTTTGTGATGTGTATGGTAAGTAATGGAGGTGATAGACGTAGAAATATACATTAGGTTAAGTTTATATTTCGTTTAATTCGCTATTCAGATTGTCAGAATTGTATCAAAGACAATACAGAATCTCGGAGCATCTTTGGGGTAATTATCCCAGTGATGGTAACGAGAGGATGCATCTTGTCACGGGTGTCTCTTGTCACGGGTGTCTCTTGTCACGGGTGTCTCTTGTCACGGGTGTCTCTTGTCACGGGTGTCTCTTGTCACGGGTGTCTCTTGTCACGGGTGTCTCTTGTCACGGGTGTCTCTTGTCACGGGTGTCTCTTGTCTCTTTGTCACGGTGTCTCTTGTCACGTCACGGGTGTCTCTTGTCACGGGTGTCTCTTGTCACGGGTGTCTCTTTTGTCACGGGTGTCTCTTGTCACGGGTGTCTCTGTCGTCACGGGTGTCTCTTGTCACGGGTGTCTCTTGTCACGGGTGTCTCTTGTCACGGGTGTCTCTTGTCACGGGTGTCTCTTGTCACGGGTGTCTCTTGTCACGGGTGTCTCTTGTCACGGGTGTCTCGGTGCACGGGTGTCTTATAAACAAATGATTTTTGTGTTTGTTTGTTTGTTTAAAATTAGTTACACCTGGTGCTTAAATCTTCCATGAGGGGAAATAATAATAATAATAATAATAATAATAATAATAATAATAATAATAATAATAATAATAATAATTTCCAGTATATCACAGTTAACAGGATATAAGAAAATGCCAAGGAATTTACAGATCGTAGGACTGACAAAACTCTCCTTAGACAGGAAATTACTGTAGGATATTATGTAAATATATATAAAAGTCGGTAGAATTATCCTTTGCTTAATGTAAAACTTGCCAGAGATACGTGATTAAGGTAGGAATATTTCAGTTTCCGGATACACACACCTTGTTTACCCCTGAAAATTTCGCCCCGATAAAATAGTTAAGAAGCGCCCGACAAAACCACTCACTTGAGGCGGCCGCTTGAGGGTGAACGAAGCTCAAAGCTGATACACATGATTATGCAAAATGGGGGAAAAATTCCTATTCCGGGCCGGATTTTCAGAAGCTGTTCGTGTGCTAATGACGATATTAGAGAAGGTCATAATATTTTATGTACCTACCAGGGCAAAACAAAGTGGCGGCCGCTTCCATTCTCCTTGTTGGTAGTCAGAACAGCCCAGGGCGCCCTTCAGTGCCCGCCTCTAGTGGTGCCCTTAGTGGCTTTGTAGTACTGACACACACACACACACACACACACACACACACACACACACACACA
Source organism: Homarus americanus (assembly GCF_018991925.1). Taxonomy (NCBI): domain Eukaryota; kingdom Metazoa; phylum Arthropoda; class Malacostraca; order Decapoda; family Nephropidae; genus Homarus; species Homarus americanus. The sequence continues at coordinate 525,717 of NW_024747794.1, read as the reverse complement.
CCTCCCCCGAAGAAACATACAAATACAGACTTGTTATTGTTTATGTAATCTTATATTTACACTTTTGTACGTAATAGTGCAGTACGTCTTATAATAATTATAGACAGAACACGGGCTTAAGAAATGATTGACATTGACTAATTTATTTTCTATTCGTTAAGCACAACGACAAATATACATTACCAGCAGCTATATATGTCATGATATTGTTATACCGAACATGAGACAGACAGACAGACAGACAGACAGACAGACAAAGAGAGAAAGCGCTCGTCGACACCGCTAGATGGCAACACCGCCCGGAGATTAGTAGAGTTGCCTGTTACTCATTAAGGAAGAGCTCTTGGTGAGACGAGCTAATGACGAGAGAGAGAGAGAGAGAGAGAGAGAGAGAGAGAGAGAGAGAGAGAGAGAGAGAGAGAGGGAAAGTAAGAAAGTCACTACGGGAATAATTCAGGGTACAGAACGTCCCGATTATATATGAGAAAATAATTCACCGTAATTGCCTGCTGGGACATGACGGGACACGACTGAGGAGAGGCAACGTGAGAGGAGGAGAGGCAGCGTGAGGGAGGAGGAGAGGCAGCGTGAAGGAGGGAAGGGGAGGAAACGTGAAGAAGGGAAGGAAAGACAACGTGAGGAAGAGGAGGAGCAACGGAAGGAAGAGGAACAGGACAACGGGAGGGAAAGAACACGAAAATGACAACAGAAACCAACGGAAGAAGACATCAATGAGAGAGAGAGAGAGAGAGAGAGAGAGAGATTTTCCCTATTCCCAGGATGGTCTGAGAAACCTGGGTGATCAAACCTTCTTAGAAAAAAAAATAAGAGTAAGAGAAGAAAAAAAAATTTGTGCATTGAAGAGATGAAAAACCAGGAATAAAATTAAAGATCAAAGGAAAATTAGCTAATCCCATCAAGATGAAAAGTGGGAAAGGAGGAAACAAAAACGATGATTAATGAAAGACGCAGATGGGAGAATTGAATTAGAGAGAGAGAGAGAGAGAGAGAGAGAGAGAGAGAGAGAGAGAGAGGTATCACAGAGCAAGATAGACGAACCAATTGCAATGATTCACAGGACGAGAAAAAAAAAATTAAAGGAAATGATTGAAAAAGGGGAAAGATAAGACGATGAAGAAGGAAGAGGAGGAGATGAAGAATGAGGAAGAGAAGGATGAGATAATAAAGGGAAGGAAATTGCTAATGATGGGAAAAAGTTAATGAAATTAGTCTGAGTAAATTACGAGAGAGATCGAATGAGAGAGAAAAGGAATAGAAGAACGAGAGAGAAAAAATAAAAATGAGAAACAAAAGAAAAAGAACAAAAACGAAATAAACTAGAGAAAGAGAGAGAATAAGAGCTAGAATAAGAGGTTATAAATAGATCTTTAAGGAGGAGGCAGTGAAGGAAGTTAATCATGACAACTCGGGTAGTAACTTCACGTAAAGAGACAAAACACAAAATAACTGCTGCGCTTCATAACCTTAATGCAGTTTTGGAAGTTGGCAATGAGTGGCGAGGGGTGAGGAGGAGGGGTGAGGTGGTAATGCTAGGGAGGTGAGGAAGGAAGAAATGAGGGAGGGAGGGAAGGGGTGGTAATGCTAGGGAGGTGCAGAAGGAAGAAATGAGGGAGGGAGGGAAGGGGTGGTAATTCTAAGGGAGGTGAGGAAGAGGAGGAGGAGGAAAGGGGTGGGAATGCTGGGGGGAGAAGGAGGGAGAGATGGTAATTCTGGGGAGGGGGAAATGGAGGAGATGGTGGTGGTGGTGGTGATACAGAGGAAAGGGAACGAAGGAACGAAGAAAGGGAGAAAAGAAGACAACGATAAATATGGAAAAGGGATGAAGCAAGTGTCGGAAATAGGAAGAAAGTGGCGATATTAAAGAAGCGAAAATAATAAGAGAATGGAGGTGTGTTGAAACTTTTATGAAAATTAATTAAGACTCTTAGAGTGAAACAGGTTAATGAAGGATGCTTACCTGGGTGTGCGCTCACTCTCATTCCCTTCGGTAAAACAGTTTCACTTTCTCAGGTGAAATTTCCTTAACTATAACAAACTTAAAATCAGAATGGAATGACGTATCTTAATATCAAGGGAATGTACTCATGTCATACCAGGTAATGTGAGCCCTGTACACCACCAGCTGTATAAATGAGATAGAAATTAGTTAACATGCGCCTTAGACTAAACAACTATCGGGAAGTGGAATAAATAGCAATCATTACTAGCTAATAGCACCTTCTAGGACTAACATTAATTACTTTACTTTTCATAAGTGTAATGAAATGAATAACAATTGATATCAGTTTCGTTTGACGTATTAATTACTGTAGGTAGAACATAAATGTCGTTATAAAGGTCAAAAACTATACACATGGTTACTGGATCCACTTGAGAGAGAGAGAGAGAGAGAGAGAGAGAGAGAGAGAGAGAGAGAGAGAGATCTAACAACAATGATTCCTAGGAGAGATAATGTAAACATATAACAGGTGTGTGTGTGTGTGTGTGTGTGTGTGTGTGTGGATGTAATTATGTTGATTTATTAAGGACAGTACACTATATAATTTGGTTTGAAATATTAAATGGAAAATTATAGTAGATATTTTAGATGAATTACATAGATCATATTTAATTACAAGGACACTGTATCAAAGGTGGTTTAATGAGAATCTTATCATGCATGTGTGGGGGGGGGTATTGTGTGTGTGTGTGTGTGTGTGTGTGTGTGTGTTAGCTGAAGTTTGATCACACTCACACAACCACCCATGCAAGACGATGGGAGGAAGGAGGAGGAGAAGAGAGAGGGAAATGAAGAAATGGGAAAGTAAAGGGTAGTTGAATCAGGGTGCGCCGTGTCCGTAGACTTGCTATTGATAGGGGGAAAAGATATGAAGCGAACATGGGGAAGAGGTAAATGGAAAGGAAGGGTAGACGTGGAGAGGAAAGTGCAGAGAAACGAGAGAGAGGAAAGGGAAGCGTATGGGGGACACAGGCAAGGGGAAAAAGAGAGACACAAGGATTGGAGAAGGAGACAACGAGGAGGAAATTGGAAAGCAAGAGAACGGAAGGGATGAGAATGAATGAAGGGTGAGAGGAGAACAAGAAGGAAAGACTAGGAAGGAGATGAGAGGAGGAGGAGGAGGAAGAAGAAGATGGCAAGAGCGAGAAGCTAGAGGAGGAGGAGTGACGAGAAGAAGAAATGGAATGAAATGAGGAATACTGGAGGAAAAGAGGAAGACAGAAAGAAGAAAGAGGAGCTAATAAAGGAGAGAACAAACGGACAACTTAGAGAATATGAAGAGTTAAATGAGGCCTGGAGACGGGGAAAGGGTGAGATAAGAACAGGAGAGAAAGAAGAAAGAGACGAAAATCTATAAGTGGGAGAAAAACGAAGGGAACATAAAAAAAGAGGATAGAAGGAAGAGAGAGAGACTAGGATAAAATAAGGAGAGGAGGAACATAAAAGAGAGAAGAGGAGAAAGGGGTGAGATGACGACCCGAGGGGGAAGTAAGGGAGCCGGGTGAAGGTCTTAGGGGGGAACGAGGGGAGTCTGAGTGGATGGATGGGTGAGTGGGTGGGTGAGTACATAGGTGAATGTGGGAATAGATATATGGAAATTTGGGTGGATGTTTGGGATAACGAGCTGGTGACTAAGTAGGTGGGTGGATGAACAGATGGGTGGGCAGGTGGGTGGGTAGAATGCAGTGGGTCCCGGGTCGTGCATCCATCACAGTACTAACAAGACTAAACTTTGCTGGTGTAACGAGCGGCGGCGGTGGAGAACGACCATTACCTCCGCCTTAACTGCCCCTCGGCGTCACTCCTCGTGCCGCCATCACCACCAGCTGTCTAAAATTCCGTATTTTACTTTCTCCTCCTTTCTATTTACATCTCTGAAGTCTTTGAGTGAAAATTGCTTCTCCACATTTACTTACTCCAGGTTTCTCTTTTTTTTTCGAGAGTTTGAGTGAAAGTACTCTCTCATATTTCGCTTCAACTTTCTTTGTAAACATTAAGGAAACTGAGTGAAAGCCATTACATATTTCGGTTTTCTTTCTATAAAAACAGTGAAATTCTACCTTCATAATCCTGTTTTTCTTTACGTTGTGGAATCTTTAGGGTGAAACATGCACCTGTAAGTTATCCCACGAAACTGAAATTTAAGTTGAGGGTTATGATAAACAGGTGTTGGTGAACGTACACAGGTGTTTATGTGCGTAGACAAGTGTTGATCAATGCGTACAGCTGTTGAGGAACGTGTATAGATGTTAATATATGTGGTCAAGTTATAATCAGTCATTTATTCACTTAGTTTTATCTTCATGCGGTTTATTTCTCAAACTATGGATGAATTGAGTTATACTTCACTATGCACTTTCTCGCTGTAGGTATCTTGTATGTTCTAAGTAATAACGAAAACTTTATACTGTGTGTGAATAATTTCTTTCGTTCTTCATATAAAAATATTTTACTCTAAAAGCCTGTTTGTTTTGCTATTTTTATTTTATACATTATTCATTGAAATTAAGGTTACTGTGAATCACTCTACTCAGATTCTATAATGTGTAATGGTGTGCCTACGTATACAACATTACCTTTTTATATGTTAAATTCCATCATCCAAGTGTCTGATCTGAGGTACATATGACCTGTTCCTCACCTGGTCCTGACAATATGTTAATAACCATTATGTCGATGCCCTTGATAGTATAGTGTTAAGTTAGTGAATATCAGCTTGTGTTTGTCCATCGTCAGTTATAAATACTGTGCAGGTGTTGCCATTGTCGTACTTAAGTCCTGGTAGGTGAAAATGAACAAATATATGTAGAATTGCACGCGTTTGTTGACTATATTGAGCTTGCGTGTTTTCTGATCGTTTTGATAGTCTGTTGTTAACCTATCCAGAAAAACTCCTTTGGGTAGAATTTGGACTGTTGACGACTATTTAGAATTTTCAAGTAACACGAGATACAGTTCATGTCAAGAAGAACACAAACATATATATGATATACATGTACAGTTCATAGCTGGAATATTGAAGAAAAAGACGTATTTGAAGTCGGGGCATTTGTGTATTGAAGCAAAATGTTGACACTTTGTGGGAAATACCACCTGAATTCCTTGACAGCAGATAACAAAAGACCAACTTTCTCAACGTAACTATCTTAGACTATTTCAGGTTAGAATTGATTAGATAAGACAAGAATAGGTGGGATAGGATAAAGTAGGGTAGGATAGTTTGGGGTAAGATAAGTTAGGTAATGATAGGTTAGGAGAAGTTAAGCTAGGGTAGGATAGTTTGGGTTACAGAAAAAGCTTACCTTGGGATTAAATGTTTTCGATTCGTATTTCTTATTGTTGAGAGTCGAGCGTTCATAGGAGATTGAACACACAATTCTCCCGACTTCAACTACATTTGTTCACGTATTTCATAGTGCCTGATAATATACACAGTTTCTTAAAATTATTTTCTACTTCCTGTTCTTACTTCATTATTTATATATTGATTTATAAGTAGTATACTTCAAATTATTAAAATATTGTAAACAAAGTGAGTATTTTAATTGAAAGTCGGGTCTGCATCACGCATTATGTTTGTAAACACAAGTCACGTGATCAAACGTGTTTTAGTTAATTCGAGTAATATTTCGCTGTTCAAAATTTCATCGACAATACGAGTATATCACAATGTATTATTTTTCATTTATTTATTGATCTAATGGAGTTTTTCTTATCAGTAAACACATAAAAAACTGTGAATGTACAAAGATCATAAAGGAACATGATATTTGGTGCACTTGTTGTGTTGTTGACATTATAATGAAAGAGTTAAGTGGTTTGCTATGCTCAGGCTCATGGAAAGTGTTCACAATATCTTTCACAATGTTGAGAATAGATGAAAATATTATTCTGAATATTGCCGAGTTACTGTATAACTTTTTAATACAACAAAGTTCCAAAATTAAATGCATTATAATTGTATCGTTTTGTTTATTTTTAATTTACACTATTGTTTTAACTATGTACACAAGACTAATAGGTTATCAGCCATAAAAAATAAGGTTTGTAGTTCCAACATATTTTCATACATTATTAGACTAAACAGTAAACTTTACCTGTAAGTAAATTGATCCACCAGTTTTTTTCCTATAAATCTAGTTAAGAAGATCAAAAGCCTCGTCACCTTCCACACAGGAGGGGTTTTTCTGATAATATTCACAACAGATGATGGAGGTGTGAATAAATTGTTTTCTCTGCTTTGACACGACAACATGCAGCCTGTGTCTGTATCATGCCATGTGTATACTTTTTAGATACAATTTCATACTCAAAATTTCACATCAGCATTTGTTATTCAATACAGCTGTTACTTTAATTTATAGACAATTACTCAAGACTGTTGTCCCTTTAATTCATCTACTATTAAATCATTATAAATGTTATTCTGATTTAGTCGACAATTAAGTCATTATTGTAAACGCCTTTAATTTATGGGGAAGTAAATCATGGAAGACAAATTAAACATAATTGATTTACAGAAATATAAGTTATTATTATAATGTAAAAATTACCCTTAGCCCTAGACCGATGACGTCTATATTTACCTAATGCTCAGCTCATCAGAGGCTAGATATTATCTGCTAAATTTTGCATCAATTCCAATCCGAGGAACACCTGTGTATAAAAACTCACAGCGTAAAGTTAATACGAGCCATCATTCACTGTTTGATTGCTTCGTCCATTTCCCGAACTCAGTGTGTTTTGCTCCACACAACAAATACACTGATGAATTTGCATTTGCGCGCTTTGTCACCTAAACACCAATCTCCATATCGTAATCGCTTATCATCAACTTTCAACATCCGAACTACCGACTGAGTCACTTATTGATTGGTGATTCTAGGTCAGAGTCACTCGATTCTGGGTCAAATTAGTCATGTTTCATCGCAGTTCAACATGACGGTGTACAGGTGTTGATGATGGTGTACAGGTGTTGATGATGGTGTACAGGTGTTGTTGATGGTGGTGTACAGGTGTTGATGATGGTGTACAGGTGTTGTTGATGGTGGTGTACAGGTGTTGATGATGGTGTACAGGTGTTGATGGTGGGTGTTGATGGTGGTGTACAGGTGTTGATGATGGTGGTGTACAGGTGTTGATGGTGGTGTACAGGTGATGATGGTGGTGTACAGGTGTTGATGATGGTGGTGTACAGGTGTTGATGATGGTGGTGTACAGGTGTTGATGATGGTGGTGTACAGGTGTTGATGGTGGTGTACAGAAGTTGATAGATCTTAGATCCCTCCCTCTCTACCAGCCCACAATCCTTCCCTCTCTACCAGCCCACAATCCCTCCCTCTCTACCAGCCCACAATCCTTCCCTCTCAACCAACCCACAATCCTTCCCTCTCTACCAACCCACAATCCTTCCCTCTCTACCAGCCCACAATCCTTCCCTCTCTACCAGCCCACAATTCCTCCCTCTCAACCAACCTCACCACCAAGCGTTTTTGCACACCTTAATATCCCAAAGGTAAGTTATGGTTGACGTAATATTATAATGCAAAAAAAAACAAAAGTAGAGAATAGCGTGAGTGTATTGTGTTTTGTGGGTTACTTAGTGTCTAGAAATGATGGCCAAGGTGTAATTAATTGTGGCCAAGGTGTAATTAATTGTGGCCAAGGTGTAATTAATTGTGGCCAAGGTGTAATTAATTGTGGCCAAGGTGTAATTAATTGTGGCCAAGGTGTAATTAATTGTGGCCAAGGTGTAATTAATTGTGGCCAAGGTGTAATTAAGTGTGGCCAAGGTGGAATTAAGTGCGGTCAGGGTGTAATTAATTATGGCCAAGGTGTAATTAATAGTTGCCAAATTATAATTAATTGTTGCGAATGTATAATTTATTGTGGTCATGCTGTAATTGATCGCTGCTTGGGTGTAATTACCTACGTCGACTTAACCCATTTAGTACGCTAACATCCCTTGAGTACAATGATTTAACCCCATAAGTACAATACCATCGTACTCGAAGGAATAAGTGATCGTAATCTAAGGAAATAGATATCTTACTCTGGGGATTAAGGCATTGTACTCGTGGGGCTTGGCATTGTACTCGTGGGGCTTGGCATTGTACTCTTGGGGCTTGGCATTGTGCTCTTGGGGCTTGGCATTGTGCTCTTGGGGCTTGGCATTGTGCTCGTGGGGCTTGGCATTGTACTCGTGGGGCTTGGCATTGTTCTGGAGGGATTGGTGTGGTGGCGCATGGTACGGATAAGCCTTGGGTAAGTATGGCACTTGGCGTTGGAGTTAGGAATCAGGCATCTTTAATGGCGCTGGATGTTCCAAATTATCTGGTATAAAACAATCTTTTCGTAATGGTTTAGCTGTGGTAATACTTATTGGTTCAGCTAATGCAGTTTACAATTATATAATTATGACACTTCTTGGCGTAGCTGTTGCTCTACTTAATCGAGTAACTTTGATGATATTTAACTTTGTACCTATGACACTGCTTAATGGCGTTGCTGTGGTGTCATTTAATGGCGTAGGTTTGGCACTACTTATTTGCGGCGTCACTGCGGTCTTGACTGTGGCACTGTTTAACGTCGTTTCTGTGGCACTAGTTAATGACGCAGCTGTGGCAGTGGACCCTGGAGTGCGGGGCCAGGCAGCAGCAGCGTGGTACAGTATCACTACACTGGGCCACATGGTCGTCCTACACGCAAGGCTGCCTCGTATTTCTGGACCACCACTACCACGAGTCTGATACACCGACACCCTGGGGACCTGCCGAGGACAGCCGGAGAGAGAGAGAGAGAGAGAGAGAGAGAGAGAGAGAGAGAGAGAGAGAGAGAGAGAGAGAGAGAGAGAGAGAGAGCAAAATTCACTCAGGGGGGCCGGCGAAACATTCAAACACGGAAGCTGGACAAACACTAAGACAATGTGTCAAACCAGTTGATGTCATCACAATCCCTTCTTGGCCAGGCTGATATAATATTATCCTATTCACTAGCTGACTTCGTTCATAACTTACCAGACAGACAATTAAACACACACAAAATGAAAACTGCCCCGAAAATAAATAGAGAGGCAATAAGTATTAGAAATTTAATAAAAAAATAATAAATTGTATTGGTAGATGCTGGAGGTAAGGAGACAAGCATAGCTACCTAATAATTCAGAAATAGGACCTTGATAATATTCACCACTTTCAATTAATACTTTTTTGGGCCGAGTGTAAAGGCTTAAATGCTTTCATGCAAGAATTGGATGTGGAATTGCATGTATTGCAAGGCTCGAGCTTCATCTTGTATTACGCACTACACGGGGTTAACTCGTCCTCACATTTCCCGCCATTCAGTGACCTTTACTCGCCAAACACAGAGAATAGCCAACATAGGAGAGACGAGAGAAAGTGCCCCATCACCTTTAAGTATTACGTAAAATGTCAGTTTACTTTACAAAAGCCAAATATCATATGCCATAACTTTTCCGGGAGTGTGGCATTTCTGAGAGTCGCCGCCTGCAGCCGAGTCTCTATTTTATCACGAAGACCAGGACGTAAGAGACTTAAAAAGGTGAAAACTTTCTCATTCTGGATATAGATGACATGAACTTTTTCCATTGTAATTGTGAAGCTTACTTATATTCTTCGTATTAACAGTATTAACCTCTCACTGTATGCTGAGTATTAACCCATCACTGTATGCTGAGTATTAACCTCTCACTGTATGCTGAGTATTAACCAATCACTGTATGCTGAGTATTAACCTCTCACTGTATGCTGAGTATTAACCCATCACTGTATGCTGAATATTAACCCATCACTGTATGCTGAGTATTAACCTCTCACTGTATGCTGAGTGTTAACCTCTGACTGTATGCTGAGTATTAACCTCTGACTGTATGCTGAGTATTAACCTCTGACTGTATGCTGAGTATTAACCTCTCACTGTATGCTGAGTATTAACCTCTCACTGTATGCTGAGTATTAACCTCTCACTGTATGCTGAGTATTAACCTCTCACTGTATGCTGAGTATTAACCCATCACTGTATGCTGTATGCTGAGTATTAACCCCTCACTGTATGCTGAGTATTAACCCATCACTGTATGCTGAGTATTAACCCATCACTGTATGCTGAGTATTAACCCATCACTGTATGCCTAGTATTAATCCCTCACTGTATGCCTAATATTAATCCCTCACTGTATGCTGAGTATTAAACTCTTACTGTATACTGAGTATTAACCTCTCACTGCATGCTGAGTGTTAACCTCTCACTGTATGCTGAGTATTAACCTCACTGTATGCTGAGTGTTAACATCTCACTGTATGCTGAGTGTTAACCTCTCACTGTATGCTGAGCATTAACCCCTCACTGTATGCTGAGTATTAACCCCTCACTGTATGCTGAGTATTAACCTCTCACTGTATGCTGAGTGTTAACATCTCACTGTATGCTGAGTGTTAACCTCTCACTGTATGCTGAGCATTAACATCTCACTGTATGCTGAGCATTAACCTCTGCATATTTTGGGTTGAGTGTGTGATCCGGGAAGGAAATGATTCATTAGTATATGTCAACAGAAAAGATTCTTTTAGTGGGTTTTAATTTAGTAAGTCAACATTAATACAATCTCACTTTCGTGTATAGTTACAGAAACATACGAGAGCTAACAAGTACACGCACGCACACACACACACACACACACACACACAGTCTCTCTCTCTCTCTCTCTCTCTCCTCCACCAAAAATCACAAGAAAACTCTTAAAAAAAACAGAGTTTTCTCTCTTGTAATGAAATTTGAATCTCCACTTAGACAAGCGAGACACTTTTAATCAAGTTTTTGTTTACAAGTTTGTGGTGAAGCAACGCCTTGAGGAGAATGGGCAGGAGAGCAGGTTATGTGTCCCGTGTGATGTGTCCTCACGACAAAACAAAAGTCATGTCTTCTGTGTGGTGTTTCCTCACGACAAAACAAAAGTCATGTCTTCTGTGTGATGTGTCCGCACGACAAAACCAAGGGTCATGTCTCCTGGGCCGTTGTTTACAATACAACTAAGAACATGTCTGTACATGTTTGATACAGCCGAGTGGATACAGCGCTCACCTCATGTCCTAAAAGTCGCTGGTTCTATCCCGGTGCACTCCCAGTCCATCGAGCTAAAAATTAGTATCTAACTTTACGTTTGGCGAAGTTAAGGCGGTTAAGTGCAACGCCCGACACACTACGTACTGTACCTCCTTTAGCGCCGAAGATTTAATATACAGTGTGTTGTATATACACAGTCGGCCTGTGAGACGCACCTCTACCTCCATAGGTGCAGTAGTTTATGTGCTGCAACAGTGTTAATAATATGTGCCTTGACTTGTAGAGAAATATATATGAAAACTATTGAACTCCAACAGCTATTCATTTATCAATTTCGAATCGTAATCTAGGCGATCATAAAGGGATGCCTGGATTACATTTGATTATTACTTAATATTATATTGTCATTATACCTGGTAATTATTTAAAAGGAACATTAATTGTATAATGTTTGATTTGTTTTCTTATAATTTCCATGATAGGTCAGATGGGTGTATCAGAAGAAATAAATTTATATAACACTTTATCATAATAAAGTATCTGTTTAATACAAGGAAAAATAAATACAATAAATTCCCCCCCCCCAATTAAGATTATTTTACCTAGTCATTATAATTAAGACACTGAAAACAATGTAATAATGAAGTAGCCTTAAATAATTACTAGATCGGGTGAACGTGAACAAAGGATAAATAGGATAAGTTAAGAAAATTATTTTAACGTAAAATACTTGTTATAGTTATTAATTACATAAAGTGGAGGAACAGAGAAATCTGACAAAAATATCTAAAGGTTAATTGGCTAGTGTGTAATAATTAATTGTGTAAATATCTCTGCTATAGTTTCTAATTACTGTACACAGAGAAGTACAGGGAATACTGGAATACCATTTTAATACTTTAGGTCACCGTCCCGGGTAGTGCTCACGACCGTGGTGCGCCTCACTCTTTGATCACCGAGTTTTTCCCCCCAAGTGAAGAGTTTTCTTGTCTAATTGAAAATGACTTTTTAATATAAGGGCAGCGGAGCCCGGGCTGTGACGGCTTGACGTACGACAAGTCTAAATTCTTTCCACCTTTCACTGTTCCCGGCGTGTTGTGACTGATATGTGAAGCAGAGTCTAGTTGCATATGACCACTAACTCCTCATACTTATTTAACCCTAGATAAAACAGCCTTACATTAAGTAGGGGGATTAAGTTAAGGTTAGGTTAATGCAAGTTAGTTAGCTTAGGATAGATTAAGTTAAGTTTGGTTAGGAAAGCATTAGTGTTGATTCATTAGGTGAAGTAAGCTGTTTACTAACCTTGTTCTTTATTGTTTCAGGTAAGTGATGCCCACCTATTCAAGGCTCACCTGTCTAACGCCCACCTGTGATTATGACGACATCAAGTAAGTTTGCTTTATGTAGTGGCAACCTTTTTTATCTAGGGGGCCAGCTAGTTTATTTAGTGACCACATTGTCTATTTAATGGCCACCTTGCTTATTTAGTGGTCACTGTTTTAGTGGCCACCGTCTTTATTTAGTGGCCACCATCTTTATTTAGTGGCTACCTTGTCTATTTAATGGCCACCTTGCTTATTTAGTGATCACTATGTTTATTTAGTGGCCACCATGTTTATTTAATGGGCACCCTGTATATGTAGTGGCCACCTTGTTTATCTAGTGACCACCTTGTTTATCTAGTGGCCACATTGTTTATCTAGTGGCCACCTTGTTTATCTAGTGGCCACCTTGTTTATCTAGTGGCCACCTTGTTTATCTAGTGGCCACCTTGTCTATCTAGTGGCCACCTTGTTTATCTAGTGGCCAGCTTGTTTACTCTTGCTTCCATTTTTTTTTGGGGGGGTGGGTGGCGGGAAGGAGGGATCACCTGAAGATTAGACACCCCAGCTTATTTAACTTTATTTGTTTGCACTCTAACAAAACAAATACCATAACCTAACCTAACCTAACCTCCCCATGTAACATTAGGGTGATTAAACTTCAGGTGATCCCAATTTAGTCTTATTCCCAATGTATACTTTATGATAACTGAGAGCTTGACTTTACGATCTCGTGTGTGTGTGTGTGTGTGTGTGTGTGTGTGTGTGTGTGTGTGTGTGTGTTATTTAATTCAGCTGTGTCGTGTATATAAAGTTCACGATATTCTGACGTAGTTCGTTATAGTAGTTGGCTGATAACACTGATAATACCTGGATAACGTTCAAACCGGTTGTGTACTTCCGTGCATAAAACAACAATGTTCATGTTTTGTTTTTTGTTGCCTTTATTATAAATTTAAATAACTATTATTCACATAAGCATCTAAACATTATTTGCATAATTTTAAGACTTTTAGATGTTTATTTTTATTTCGTTATTGAAACATTATTATTACACAATACATTTGAGTCGCGGTAAAAAAAAAAGTTATATTTTCTGCGTCAAGTTGTTAACCTCAACAATTGTTTCTTAATAACTGATTGTTTAGATATGAACCCTGGAGAATATTTTCTGGGTCACATGATCAGGTACTGGGAATCATTATATTTTTAGTAATAACCGGAGCACGACTTTGATGTTCAGCCATAAGGTGTGAGCCTGTCACCCAACCGGCAGTCTCTTAAGTTATCCTTTGAAGAAACCTGAGCGTTATTCCGCTGCCCAAGTTGACAAGACAATAATGATGATAATGGTAAAAACAATAATGTGTATAACTGATGAGTGATGATAATGACATGAATAATGATATTAAAAATGTTCGTAATAAAGACGATGATGAGATTACTTAACTGCACTCGAGCGAGGTGCCAAGTTAGGCTGCTGGTGCATATTTCAGGGTTCTCATTTAACGTTTTATTTATTTTTTTCCTGAACAGATAAACTGTGCAAGTCATTAAATATATCCTTAGATAAGGTGATTGTAGTGTAATACAATAGTAAACAATTACAGATTATTCACGTGACTCGGTCGGCGTAATTAGTAATTATTTGGGTTTTACGTTACACGAAACTGATACAGTATACTTGTGTGCAATAGATATGTCGAGAAGAAATACAGGAGATATAGGTATCAAACTATGTTATCTTAAGCATTTATAAACAAATATTCAGTGTGCAAGATCACAAAATCCTAAGAGGTATACACAACGAGAGGACCTACACTGTGTTAGGAGAGGTTAACTGTCGAGAAGACCTGCACCTGCCGTCAAGAGTCATAACATAGGACGAGCCGCTGACATCGATAACAGTCATTAACTTTAGGGTCATGAGTCTCAATGGAGTCTACCAGGACTACGGTCTACAGTGAAATGAACAACCGTTGTGTGTTGTACGAGGCGGAAGATTGAAGTGTACTGGCTTATGTAGACAACAAGATCAATATATCTCCTTCACCTCTTGATCTGGTTTTTAAAATCTGTAAAGCTTCGAGGGAATGATTATAAGGTCAGAAAGCCGGTCGCCCGGTTTGACGTCAGATGCTCCCAGACTAAGTGGCAGCAGCACTCGTTCATTATAAATCTCGGGTGATCTTAAGACCATTCATATCCCCATGGGGTGTGACCTCTAACCTCTGTGTGTGTGTTCACCTGCCTCCAACAGTCTGTTACAGTTGTTGTGCGTGTTGAAACTAATCCAGACGTTGTATTGTTATTATTACTACGAGTCGCACAAGTACCGTCAGTTGGACAGCCCTGAGAACCGTAACCTCGTCTGTGTGTTGGTGGAGTCTGTCTCAGAATAGCAACAGTGAATTATATAGTACAGTATCACGCTGCAGGTCTTGTGAACTACTGACAACTTGACCTTTACTTCTGAAGTTGATAGTGATTATCTGTCGATATATACATTGTATAGTATTTCTATATATATATATATAATGTTTAGTTGCATCTTATCGATAGCTTCTTTTTTTTTAAAGGTCGACCTAATATGTACAGTACATACATATGATCAATCATTATACAGATAAAAAATACAAGCTGTAAGTGACTATCCTTAGTGCGGACTTAACTATCCTGTAATTAACTTTAAATACAGAAAATTAACCAAACTTAATGTAATTCACGTAAAGTTTGGTTACCATTGGATATCGTAGCTCTTCTTAAGTAGTCTTTTTCACATAAGATAACTTATTTCAATATAATTATAATAATGACAACAAGGAGATAACTATATATCACAGGAGTTTATGTTGCATTTTATGGATCACTCTAGCTAATTAGATGATTTTCCTTACAACACATTAAATTGGTTTATATGTGAACCAAAATGGATGAGTTTCGAAGGTATGAATTGAGTATATACTTAATGAATTAATCTCAGATAAGCAGACCTCAAGGAAAAATATATTGAACATAATTTAATTAAATGTCGCTCCATAATACCACGTTTAGACGGATACGAGAATCCAGAAATAGCAGTAACTTGTGGCAGTGGGTATTAACATGCACCTCCCATCAGCAGGTCGGCTGCCACACACACACACACTGAACACACACACACACACACGCACACACACACGCTGAACACACACACACACACACACTGAACACACACACACACACTGAACACACAACGTCAGAATTATCGATTTACAAGTCTTAACATCAACAACTCAGCCAGTGACCAAATTATAACTGACCCCCAACTCGTATAAATAAAAGCATTAAAAGCTACTAGAAAAATGTAACCAGTAAATAGAGAAAGTTATTGATAAACGTATACAAGTAAACAAGAAGAACTGTCCGCGGGTGTTCACTTCTGCAGGTACTAATAAACGGTATTAAACATTATGGTCAAGGAATATAACTCACTAGTGGACACAAAACGTCCATTATATATAGCAAAGTATACCAAGAGCTCAGTTAAATTTTATATAAATATTGGTCAAACTTCTAAACGGACACACACACACACACACACACACGTATTGATACAAACTTCCCCACAAACTTATTAAAATTAAGGAATCTTTTCTTCTGCACCCTCTAACATTATATCCACTACAACACCAACACAAGCGCCACGACCCATTTCCGAGCGATAGAGTCCTCGTATAATATTGACGCCATCTTTACCACCATCTTTGTGTGTTAAGTATGTACAATTAGATGTGTAGCTGTCCTCACCAGTCAGTCTTAAACACTGAAGTAAGAACTCAGACCTTATTTTAACACTGCAAGAAGTAAACACACACATCTCGATTTACTCTTAATGAACACAACATCGACTGGACACACCGGGTAATGAAAGGATTAAATGGTGCCGCGTTTCTTTTGTTATTCCTTGGCTCTCACTCGATGGACGACGCCGCCTTCCTCCACAGAATTATTTATTGTGACTTATACCACACCCTTCTCACCCTCCCTGCCTCACCCTCCCTACCTCACCCTCCCTGCCTCACCCTCCCTACCTCACCCACCCTGCCTCACCCTCCCCACCTCACCCTCCCTGCCTCACCCTCCCTGCCTCACCCTCCCTACCTCACCCTCCCCTACCTCACCCTCCCTACCTCACCCACCCACCTCACCTACCTCACCCACCCCACCTCACCCTCCCTGCCTCACCCTCCTGCCTCACCCACCTCCTACCTCACCCACCCTGCCTCCACACCTCTCCCACCCTCCTGCCTCACCCTCCCTGCCTCACCCTCCCACCCTCCCCTCACCCTCCCTGCCTCCCCTCCCCTCACCCTCCCTACCTCACCCTCCTTACCTCACCCTCCCTGCCTCACCCTCCCTACCTCACCCTCCCTACCTCACCCTCCCTACCTCTCCCACCCTCTCTCTCTTCCTCGACGTGCACCATCCGTCAGTGTTAAAAGCGCCTCCCTGGTCAAGCTCCCACGGCTTTGTGATGTTCTTACCGGGCTTACTGCGCTGTCGTTCACGTTTAAGGGTCGCCTTTGTGAGTGTTTCCCCACACGTGTCGTCCTGTTCCACTGCTTCCTCCTCCTCCTATGAGCGTGTGTGTGTGTGTGTGTGTGTGTGAGCGAGCGTTTTGTGTGTGTGTGTGTGTGTGTCTGTGTGTGTGTGTGTGAGCTTGATCATCTCCCACGCAGCAAGTGCCTGAAGCTGAAAACTTCAGTAAGGTCTTTGTAGACATCGTTCATCATTCTTGGGTCTCGGTGATACAAAATAAGGTACTGTTACATCCCGGGCTTATGAACCACTGGTATTGAGAAATCAGTTTAATCAAGAACTATTTTGAGTGGACAAAACGGACACGTGCTTAATGAGGTTTTGTGTCCTTTCTGTATGATATAACTAAACTGGTGTCCTATGTACTGTACCTGTGATAACAAGCCTGGTGTCCTATGTACTGTACCTGTGATAACAAGCCTGATGTCCTATGTACTGTACCTGTGATAGCAAGCCTGGTGTCCTATGTACTGTACCTGTGATAGCAAGCCTGGTGTCCTATGTACTGTACCTGTGATAACAAGCCTGGTGTCCTATGTACTGTACCTGTGATAACAAGCCTGGTGTCCTATGTACTGTACCTGTGATAACAAGCCTGGTGTCCTATGTACTGTACCTGTGATAACAAGCCTGGTGTCTTCAGTGTCTGTGCAAACAATCAGAGTGTCTTCGGTGGCTTTGGAAGTAAATCTGGTTTCTTCAGGTGCCAATAAACAGAGAAGCTGGAGGCGAGCAGGTGGGCTGGCCGGCCACTGGTCATTAAAGGATGGTGATTATAACCCAACTAGATAGAATATCATCGATGGCGAGTGTTTATCTGGTTATCATCTCAAACTCTCGCTACAGGATCCTAACTAACTTTGACTAATTGGTCTCAAAAGTTTTAATTGCAACAGTTTTATTGTTCAAACCCTTCTGTTTTTTTCTGTTTTTTGTGTGGGGTAAGGGAATCCATTATATGTTCGTAATGTTATTTTAATCAATATTGGAGCCATTCCTTATATTCTCAAAATTATGTTCTTTATGGTGGTTGTTGAAGCTTCCTGTTGGAAAAACTCCCGTGAAACATTATTGTAAATCATTATCAGAGTGACTCTTATCCACTTACCTGCCCCTTGACCCAACATCATGTGTCATTAGAATAAAGTGTTTCAGCTAAGTTAACTATAGTTGTTTTTTTTAGTTGACCGTACAACCCCCCCCCCCCCCTGCAGCTTTTTGGCTCTTTCATAATGTTCGATTAATATATCGCAAATAATTTAATATATTTTTGTTAAGGATTCCTAGTTCTGGCTCACTTCAATGCCGAATTTAATGTATTTAAAGATGTAACTTGATGAAAACATTAATTGTCAAGATATAACGTAGAAAAAATGAACAAAAGAATATTTACCGTCGAAGTAGCAATCAAATTAACGCTTTTGGAGAAGGGTGGGTGGGGCTTCTTTGCCTCGTACTTTAGCTAAAAAAAAAACAAAAAAAACGAAACTACTATAGTATGAATGGTCCAGCCATAAAAAGTTTTAATATTCCTTCATTGTAACCGGTCAAGGCATTTTGGAGACAACGAGCAGCAAACTTTTTGATTTAATTCAGATTTTTCAACGGAGAATTCTATTTCCATTAGTTTTTAAATAACTTAAAAACTTACAAATTTCTAAAGTTGAGGTTATTTGATCTATTCACTAATTTATTCATTAATTATTTTATTCTTTTATTTCAGCCATTCCCTGTCTCATTGATTCCTATTAAATTCTTAGTTTGCATTGACGTCAAAACTCCCAAAATCCTTAGCGCGGTCCACCATCTTGTAGGTATAGGCGCGTTGCATTATGGGAGTATGTGACGTCATGTGAAAACTAAGAATATGTAAATATTCCTGAATATATAAAACTACTAAAAAAGTTGACATACGATATATATATATTAACTTTACTAATATCATAAACTATAAATAATGTACTTGTAATAACTCGTAGCAAGACCAAACAATCCAGAGAGTTTCTTACGTGGCCACTCCGGATGTCTCTGCTCTAAGTAACCTTTTGGACCCCCAAGGCCACTGGGAACTGGATGGTAAGTACTGTAGTCTGTAGAGGTGTTGTGTCTCTCTCGTAAACAATGTAGAAATCTCGGCGTCTCTCTCTAACATTTTGTATGAACCCCCGGTATCTCCCTCCCACACCCCCAACACCCCGTAGGAACCCCTTTGTCTCTCCCCAACACCCCGTAGGAACCCCTGTGTCTTACCCCCAACACCGTGTAGGAACTCTTTAAAGTGTACACCTCCCTCCAACCCTCCACAGGACTCCCCCTATATAAACACCCACCGACGGAGCCAATATAAGTGTCCCGTGTATTGATGCTGGGGTCAATTTCCGACGTTTTTTACACCCCTATTCCCCGCCTTCCGCACTGTCTTAATGCCATTGGTAAATAAAGCAAGATTTGTGTAAGATGCAAATATCGCAGGTGGGGGGTCATTGTGGGGATCTGCCGGGACAATATCAGGGTGGCGGAGATCCTTCTGCCACGACAAATCTATATTTATGGCCTCGATTTGAGAACTTAAGTGATCTTCCGACAAAGCCTCCACAAATACCACCTCGCCTGCCCCTCCCATGCTTCGCCACCCCGTGCCCCGCCTGCTTCCCTTTCACCCCCTTTGCACCCTGCCTTCCCCCGCCTGCCCCCCTTCCCCCCTTTGCCCCGCCTGCCCCCTTCTTCCTTCTCCCCCCCTTGCCCCCCTTTGCCCGCCAGCCCCCTCCTGCCCCCCTCCCCTCCTCCCCCTATCCCCAGGACCGTCACACAGTACAGCGCACCACCTACCTGTCTGTTCATGCGTGGTTTGTTTATTCGTGCGTGTGTTGCTTTGTTCGTGTATTGCCTGTGTGTTCTTGCTGGGTGTTGCGTTCTGTATTCATTCATGGGGATTTTGTATTCATTCATGGTGTTGTATTCAATCATGGGGTGTTTCACTCATGCTTAGAAAGTTATGTTGATCCGTGTGGGACTGTACTCAAGCATGCTGGAATGTGTTTATAGGGATGTGCTCTTTGGTTGCAGGAATGCACTTAGGCTTATGGGGATATGCTTAATCGTGTGAAGGTGTACTTAAAATAACAGAACTCAGACTATTACTTCACCATACTCTTGAAGACACTGCTACTATTGTAAGGAAACTTGTGGTAATGAAGAGAAACATTTATTTTGATAATGGTGTAAGAAAGAACGGGTGTGAACTATTAATATTCTTGTAAGGGTAGAAAAATATGGTATACATTCTTTTATTCCTAGACAGTGTGGGTGATAGGTGATGTGGATGGAATGACAAAGTGTGGTGTGGATGATAGGATATGGAGTTTGTGGACAGTATGACTTGGGTGGGATGGCACTGATGGTCTGAATGGCATGACAAGAGTGGCACGGTTGGCATACCATCTGTCTGTAGCTGAACACCACAAAATTCCTTTATAAACAATAAAAAAAATAAGTAACCCATGAAAATGTTTACTTAAGACACGTATATCCAGCCAGATTAAGTGTGTGTGTGTGTGTGTGTGTGTGTGTGTGTGTGTGTGTGTGTGTGTACCATATAGATAATACCTAAACACACTTTTATTTCATCGTTACTAAAAGTACAAAACAGGACTTTGTATTGGCCGTCTCTTTGTAAATACATACAGCGGCAAGATACAACCAGAGTAAATCCCAATCTGTTTGTTCATCATGAATATTCAGTTTTCTGCATTTATATGTGATCAGCTTTTGGGAGTTTTTTTTTTCCTCGTGGGACTCGCTGGAAGCACATTTACCACACATGACCTATTCTAAATTTGTTGAGTATTATTTTAAAGAATTCCGGCTGGAGGTTTGGATGCACACAACCTTGATGGTTTACCGAATTAATTATTTATTATCAGTTAGAATTATTCATTAAATGACTGATTACATAATGGAGATAAATATAACGTATATGATTATGAAAATATATATACAGTTACGAAGTATAGAAAAGCCGGACGGGAAAAGGAAAGTGTTATAGCTTCCACGTTGTTTATGTTACTGTGTGTGTGGGTGGGGGTGGGTGTGGGTGGGGGTGGGTGTGGGTGTGTGTGTGTGTGAACTGGATGTGATGAAACTACGTAGGTGGGTTGTATTGACTGACAACAACGCGTTTGTTTTGGGGAGAGAGAAGAAATTAGATAAAATTGGTATAATTATGTTCAAAAGTATAGATTTTGCATGAAGGTATAAATGAAGTGGATGTTACTAAATTCCTTTTGTCATATGCTACAAGAATTGGTCACCTCAATTTAGAAATATTTCCTCCTTACAATTCAAAACATTTGGACTCTGAAAAATATTCTCCTAATTGAAGTCACTTTCTTAGCCAATATCCGAAGTCTAATCAAAATAGTACTCAACCCACTTACGAAGTTTCATTAAAGTGAAGTGGTCGCTGAACCCAAAAACTTTGTTTATTTTCAACCAAATCAATTCGGTAGTTGTGATATTGTATCAAGATCATAAACCCTGACCAGAAGCTTTGGCTAAATCTGTTCCATAATTGTTTATCCTCAACCATTTCTAAATTGTTATTGGTATTAGTCGGATCGTTTTTACATACGGGTCTATCGTCTGGCTTTTTGTAAGACCTAACCTAACCTAACCTCGTCCAGATTATAACTCTTACTTCAATGCTGTTAAGTTTGTCTGGTGCCTTATAATGAACTTAAATAATCGCTATAAGTAAAGGACAAAATACCGAGTTGTCGTTGTTGCGTTATAGAATGGGTCAAGGTCAAGCCTGAAAGTCAATGATTAAATGTCTGGTGTTACCGTGGCATTGTTGGTCACAGGCCGATAAACATCCTGCACCCCACGAGCAGGTAAATAGATAACAGTAACCTGACTTTGTAGGGCGGCTCGCGCGGTGGGAGTGTCAACAGTGAACCCACACGCCATGTTTCATCAGAATCGATCTTGCAGTTTCAGATAATCTGTACAATGGTCAAGGTGTATGAGTCTCTCTCTCTCTCTCTCTCTCTCTCTCTCTCTCTCTCTCTCTCTCTCTCTCTCTCTCTCTCTCTCTCTCTCTCTCTCTCTCTCTCTCTCTCTCTCTCTCCGTGTATACATCCATATATCAGGAAAACAGTGGAAAGAAGATTAGTGTTTTTTTCAGATAATATTTTAGGATAATTTGACTAATAAAAACAACAAATAAAACAAATTCTCATCCATTTTACATCACTTTGACTTATTATCAATTATTTATATATAGACAAGCATAAAAATAATGAAATTCTTCCTCCTAATTTTGTTTTGGTATTTTATAAATCAGTGTTACATCTTATTTCTCTGTCACTCGTCTGCTGAATTTGGAAATATTTTTTTTACATAGTTCTATTGGAGCGTTTTTACTCTCTATTGCCTGACTATTACACGTCGACCTTCTTGAGAGAGAGAGAGAGAGAGAGGTAGGTAGGTAGGTAGGTAGGTAGGTAGGTCCCCTCCCCCTTCATCCTCCCAAACGAGATGTACACCGCTGACCCTTTCACGCTCACATGTTAACGATTAAGGCGAGAAGATAAACTATAGTGTTACTTTTAAAATATAATGTTTGATTGATTTCTGCCCCAGGTAAGGGAGGAGAGGGAGGGAGGAAGCCTGACATAAAGTGAACACGGAACACTGTATACTGTATTTATTGGTGCCTTGAAGGAATGACACACGCTGGAGGCAAAGTTTACGTCTAAGTGGTTTGACATTTTGTATGTCGGTCACTCTTGTAAGATGTCGATACGAGCAGGGAGATAACAATGTCCACAAGTAATCCCTCAATACATCCTCGGGCCAATGGAAGGTTATTTCACCTGATGATGAAACCCCCAAACGCCACCTGTGCCTTAGATTAGGTCAGTGTTAATTTAGTGTTAGGTCAGTGTTAGGTTAGTGTTAGTGTTTGTTAGCGTTAGTGTTAGGTTAGGTTAGATTGGTGTTATGTTAGGTTAGATTACTGTTAGGTTGTGTTAATGTTAGGTTAGGGTTTTTAATCTGAAGGTGAAATAAGGTGGAGGCCTAATATTCAGGTGATCCTTGCAGTCATTGGCTCTCGTGTCGTATGTTATCCTCCAATCAAAGACACGACTTGTTCTACCTTTGTACCTTGGCCTCACCTGGGCACTAGATGGCGTCACGGGAGGATCTAGTGTTGTGATTCCTCAGTTTTTCCTTAATCTTTTATATTTATTATATTATTCCTCTCTTTCCTTCTTTCAAATTTTCCTTAAATATTGATTGGGAAATATTTACAGCAAATTTTATCGAAATATATCACAAACTTTTACTTGACGAAAAAAGACCTGAAAAAAACTGGACTGAACAGTGTGTTATATTGATAAGCTCCACATTTTTTTTTCATTACGATCTCATGAAGGTGATGTACAGTATATGTATTCTTATATACATCTGTCTGGTGTGTAGAAAACTCTTAACCGGCACCGGCTTAATATGTTTGAGGAGTCTTTAAGAAGAGTCTCGTGTAAGACGGTGTTGGCCGCCGTGTCAACCACTAACTGATATATAAGCAGTCGTATTACCGCATCAATAATCACCCTATAATAGACGTTTGCAGAAGTTGTGTCATTTACCAAGTTGCGTTGCTTGTGTGTCTTCTTGATTTATATCTCTCTCTCTTACTATGTCTCGCCAAGTTAACTTAGGGATATATTAAAAGGTTTACGTTTCGGGTACGTCAGCGTGTTATCTTAAAAAGTATTTCTGAGTAAGTTAATTTCCAGGTGTGTTTTTGTGAGTATTCTGTTTGTCATATTCTCTACTGTAATTTATGAAGCCTTTTATACGTGTCTTGTCTATAAATTACATTTCAATAAGCTAGTTTATCAATGTGTTAAAAAAGAGTTAGTTATAATCAATAATTAACGCAGTTTGAAGATTATTGCAAGATGCAGTGGAAAGAGTATAGCAACATACAGTGTAAAACGTATTGCAACAATGCAGTGTGAGGAGAAGTTTTGTCATTGAAAGGAGTATTACAATATCCAGTATGATGCGTATCGCAGTGTATTATGTAGGGTGAATTGCAACTTACAGTGTGAGGAGTATTGCATTATTCAGCGTGAGCCGTATTGCAGCATGTGGCATGATGCTTATTGCAACAAAATATGCAAGGCAAGTTGTATTGCAACATTCACTATGGAAAGTATTACAACACACAAAATAGGAAGTGCATAGCAATAACTAGTATGAAGAGTACTGCTATAACAATTACATAGCGTATTGCCACATCTAACATGAAGGACGTTGCAACATGCAGAATGATTGGTATTGATCACAAACTACGCTCCAGTTCATCATTAAACACTCGTGTTGGTATCAGGATCAAAGTCACATTTTACGCAGCATGACTCTAAAAGCATCATTAACATTACATACAAAAAATAAGTAATTAATTCATGGAAATTCGTGAAATATCAAACTATGCATCAACAATATTTTACAAATTAATCACAGGCCTCTGATCAACCCTGGCTGGGACGATGACCCGTATGGCCTCTGACTAACCCTGGCTGCGATGATGATCCGTACGTTCACAAGTTTGTACGGTGAGAGTCTGTCATACTGATTCACTTAACTTACGACACAAATATGGATTATCAAGTGTATCTTAGGTGTTTACTTATTTTACGTTCTATAACTGGCTTTTAAAGTACCAAGAGTGTGCCGTACTTACCCTCATCTCCAGTTAGAAGTAATATGTAATTTTTTTTAAAGAATTATAGCCTATGATTTAGATATTGACATTGGGCATACGAACCTCTTTTGAGAATCTAGATTACCAATGATTCTTACGTAAAACTGGATGCAAGATAATGTAGCTACGGTAAAGTCTCAGGACAATTCTGACGCCATTTTGGAATTAGTTACGTTTTATGACCTCTCATTGGAGGAAAAATTAATATAAGAATCTTTGTGAATAAGAACCTAAAATCCAGACTCCTAAAAAATCTTAGGTTAAATGTTTGACCCCCTCACCTGGGAACAAAAGGGCTACATCTACTTTCTGTAAAATATTCGTGCAATTTTGACGCACTTTTGCCCCTTGTCTTTGTGTCGCTGCTTAAGTGAACCATTAGATGCGCTCTCGTATACCCAGTTAGCGTGAAAATTAACGTGGTAACCTTTGAGATTCTTGAGTGTCGGCCAGCCAGCGATAGAAGGTCCAAGAGGATGGTGGTGTGTTGCAACTGACCAACACTCTTGTTCTAGTGTTTTCATACCGACAGTTCTCTTATAATTTGTAATTGTTGCTGGATTAGTAAAATTAATTTAACCTTGTCACATACTAAATAGACTTTGGTTATTAAAGAGCAGTAATAACATTATAAAGTCAACGATATTTTGTCTTGTTTCTATATCGAGCGTTCCACAAAACACAAGAAAATATTTTGTTACGATTTCAATAACAACTTCCATCTTGTTTTCTCTTAATATACGTTAAATTGAAATCCGCGAGACAAAACTAATTATTGGAATAAAGATTTATCGACGGGAACTGCTGGAGATATACTTCACTTACTCAAATGTGAGGGTAATAGTTTTTTTATTGTCAGTAAAATATTTCAATTTCACTTAACGAAAAAAAAAAATAACACTGTTGCGAGGTAGAAACTTTTAACACACTGATCATTAATATTGGGAAGAGACAAGCACAAGTAGTGTTTTACCTGGTGGCTTGGAGCTGTAAGTTGATCCGCTACCTGCACTCAGAGCTTGTCAACACGGTAATGTGCACCTGGCAGACGTGTTTCAGTTTTAACCTCGTGAAGACTTCCTAGTGTATTACACTCAAGCTGACATTTATATAGTTTGAAGGAGATACAATAATTCTTATATTTTGAGAGTGCAATTTTGATGATTCACAGTAACTTTTTTGCGTTTTTGTTTATAGTTTTAAGGAATATGGTAACTTTTTGGAATAAATTTTGAGGGGATACGAAAATTTGGTTTTCATTTTCACTTACATCTTAATTAATAAACCTTGTTAAATTCTATATATAAATGAGATACCATTGTTTGTGTGCTGTAGTTTCAAATGATTTCACAATATCCAAATATTCAGTATTTAAATAGAATTGCATGATCTTATATAACATGGATTATTATTATTCAACAAATGTTTCAATTCGTCCCTGCAAAGCGAATGTCAAAGCTACGTCTCGTGAATTTAATTTGGCTTACTAGCAAGTGCTTGTCGAGTGCTTGTCCAGTCGTATCATTAAGAATAACTTCAGGCTGATCACAGGACGTCTGTATTATGTTATAGTCCATTCGCTTTAAGCTGCGTTGGTGATTATTATACAGTCAATTCACAACACTCTTGATATTTCAGTAAAGTTCACTTCAAACGTAAGTTACGCAGTGAGCTGTTACATTATTCTAGTAAGACGTTGCATGAAAAGGGAAGTCAATAATTGCTGTGGATGCCACATTTCCTTGAATTATATTTGCGTCTTAGGTTTCATGTGATTTATTTACAAGCTGCTGTTTCTTGTTTTGAACGTGTTTCTCTCTCTCTCTCTCTCTCTCTCTCTCTCTCTGGCCGTGCCTACCGTCCAGGGGCTTGTGTGGATGTGGGAGGGGCAGACGGGGTAGTGGCACCCCTGCACTCCTATGTAGACACATCGTTTGGCTTATCACAAATGTAAAACCTTAAGCATGGCGATACTTAACGTTGGGGTGTTGTGTGGGTGGGGAGGGAGGCGATGGGCGTTTTATCAAATGGTAAATATAGCGAAGTGTTGCAAGGCCAGAGGGGTGAGAATGACCGAGATAAGGGCGAGCTCGTCGATCTTATGGGGGAGGGTGGGAGGAAGGTTGTGGGAGCAGCTACCGGGATGCCAGACAGGGGAGGGAGGGGGGAGACATTGTGTTGCCATGCGAGCCTGGAAGGAGGAGAGTGGGAGAAGGATGAACAGGGGAGAGGGAAGTGGGGAAGAGGGAAGGATGAACAGGGAGAGGTAAGAAAAGAGCATAGGACAGTGAAGAAGGAAAGAGAGTAGACCAGGGAAGAGAAGAGGATATGGAAGAGGGGAGGAGGAGGAGGGGTAAAGGAAGCTAAAGATAGGTGTAAGGTTGAAGAGAGAGAACAAGTGATAAGGAATGTTGTGGTAGGGAGCAGGTAGTGGTAGGGGCAGGTAGTGGTAGGAGACAGGTGGTGGTAGGGGCAGGTGGTGGTAGTGGGCGACAGGTGGTGGTAGGCGACAGGTGGTGGTGGGAGACAGGTGGTGGTGGGCGACAGGTGGTGGTGGCGACAGGTGGTGTGGTAGGAGACAGGTAGTGGTAGGGGCAGGTGGTGGTAGGGGGTGGTGGTAGGAGGGTGGTGGTGGTGGGGGGTGGTGGTGGGGGGGAGGGTGGTAGGGGGCAGGTAGTGGTAGGTGACAGTTAAGGGGAAGGTGTACAGTAAACAAGAATATTCAAAGGAAAGATAATTAGAGGCAGAAAATACCTACGTTAGTGTTTTTCCAGGCTCTGTGTGTGTGTGTGTGTGTGTGTGTGTGTTATAACTGGTAAACATTTGCTTATGATTATACATCACATCTGAATAACATGAAAAAAGATATGTAAACACAAAACACATTATTTACATATCCCTAAAATAGATACCAAACATTGCAAAAGTGTTAAGAGAATTGTATCCACAGCTGTAGAGTTAGAGACAAAATTGCCTGAACACTTGGCTTAATACAAAGAAAAATAAGAGAAAATAAGTTCAAATACCAATCTTCTTCACCTAATTATCTCCGAGTACTTTCAAATGTCCAGAGAATTTTGTCCGTAACTGTACATGCAAGTGGACGATGTTACCAGGTTTTAGTCAAACGTCGTCTGCGATATGCATCTTAATATCTGCCTCTGAAAAACGATGCTAAATTAGAAACTGAGGCAAGGGTTACTTACTTCCTCTCTTATATCAGGATCACATTACTGCATTGTTTTTTCTTCTCCGACATTATATTTCAGCAGCATAGTTGATGTGGTAGTGTTTCTCTCTCTCTCTCTCTCTCTCTCTCTCTCTCTCTCTCTCTCTCTCTCTCTCTCTCTCTCTCTCTCGTGTTCCTTGTTCTGTCTGTCTCTCTTTTAATGGATGCATGACAAGAGATAAATATTTCCCCTGGATAATGTTATTTTTCTGGCGTCCTCTTGAGCTGTATGACGTTAGAACAAAGACCATGGGTTAATGTCTCAAAGGTCGTTCGTGCGGCTGTAATCAATTGTTTCTGCTTTAGATTAGATCACGACTCAACTTGTAATTGTTTGTTATAGTGTAAGAGGTTAAGGTCACGTTAAGGTCTGTGTCAAAGGTTAAGGTCACGTTAAGGTCATGTTAAGGTCTGTGTCAGAGGTTAAGGTCACGTTAAGGTCTGTGTCAGAGATTAAGTTCAGGTTAAGGTCAAGGGCAAAGGATAATGTATGTGTCAAAGGTCAAGGTCAGAGGTTTAGGTTATTGTCAGAGGCTAATTTCACTAACCATCGCCCTTCTGGTGTTTTATATTTCGGAATCCGGGAGTTTGTATACTGTAGACGTGTACTGTCTATGTATACTGTAGACGTGTACTGTCTATGTATACTGTAGACGTGTACTGTCTATGTATACTGTAGACGTGTACTGTCTATGTATACTGTAGACGTGTACTGTCTATGTATACTGTAGACGTGTACTGTCTATGTATACTGTAGACGTGTACTGTCTATGTATACTGTAGACGTGTACTGTCTATGTATACTGTAGAGCTCCACTGTCTATGTATACTGTAGTCCTGCATTGTCTTTGTGTTCTGTATACCTGCACAATGTGTATTGTATATCTGTACTGTCTGTGTATACTGTACTTACATTATCTACATAACCTGAGCACTAAACTGGGTACAATGGTACCAAGATTGACTTAGGTGTTGCCATAGTAACGGTTCGCGCAATAACACAAAAGGTTTTTCGGCGTTTAAAGAAAATAACATGATACAGTCTTCAACGGTGACTACCGTAATTTATAGAACGTCACTAATTCGATATTATACGGCTGTGGTAACGGTTCACGGCACTGCAATAAAAGAAGAGGTATGATTTATTGGCATATAACTAAAGAATCGTCTTAGAGAAGATGGGACCAGAATTGAATTGTTAATTACATCAATAATTTCATAAACCTGGGACTTATACTGTCCTGCTCTTAGAACTCTTAATCCTTAACGCTTGGTATAATTCTATATTAAACAGAACAACTTTGGAGACACTTTTGGCAACGTGGGAGTCTTTCATGTTGATTTATCTGACCCTGGAATATTTAATAGCGAGGCAGAAACATACACCCGACACAGCCATCTTGTAACAAGAGACAAAATGGTTCCCGTCAGAGTTAATTAGATAATCTACATTCTTTATCAGGAGTGTGTCGGTCCAGTGGATACAGCACTCGCCTCCTGTTTCAGGGGTCGGTTTTTCGACCCCTGACACTCCCAGTTCATCCAGCTGTAAATGGGTACCTAAGTTAACAACTTGGGGAGTGAATGTGGTCGAGAGCAGTACCGGCCATGCTGCCTCTATGTGTACTGAAGGCTTAGTGATGTAGCCACACTGTCCCTAACGAACAGTCGTGTCTGCGGGACCACTTTCACATTCTTTATATAACAATAAGTTGTACGTTAATTCAAGATAGACGAGTTATATAAATTTACAGACACAAAAATATAATTAGTTTTCCATTTTTCCTCCTCCCTCACTGACACTAAAAGGGTATTGCTAACAAGCCGGGTTGCGGAGGCGTCCACGTCCCGAGAGCCAACCATTTTTCTACGCCTCTCACATGCTGAGTGCAAGCTTTGCTCTTCTCTGGTGAGGGAGAGAAAAAAGGTGAATTTTTAATACGTGGTGAAACATATACCAACAGACGACAGGAATGGAGGAAAAATATTATACTCGAAGTAAGAGTTAGGTTAGTTCTACTCCCCTCTGGGCACTCTGGTAATGTAATAATAACGTCAGTGTAATATTAACGTCGTAACGCTGAAGTCGTCTATTTAAACGCCAACATCGCCTGTATACATGTAGCAGGAGAACCTATCATCGTGAACACCGGTTGAGTAAAATATAACACAATTAACGCCATAACATTAATTCTATCACCAACAACACCAACATAACACCAACACTTGCATACGTAACACCACCACAAACTTAACACCACCACAAACTTAACACCACAACCACCGTAACACCACCATCACTACCAACCACACCACCAGCGTAACAACACCAACCAACCAACCAACCAACACCACAACAAACACAACACCAACGCCCCCCGGTAACACTACTACCAGGGGAAAATAACCCAAGTTAATTACAACAGGTAATCTACCCTGGGCTATAATCCAATATTTATCTCACCTGGGGATCATAACTAACTGGTCATCCCTCCCTTAGTGACAACACACTCCAGAAGATAGCACACACACACACACACACACACACACACACACACACACACTCACGCCCCCCCCCTCTCTCTCTCTCTCTCTCTTAAATGCGATAGATGTCATTCAGGTAAAGTGAATTTTCTTATATTTGAAAGAAGAGTTGTATTTGGCGGCGAGAGCCTTGGTCAGTCGGTTCAGGATACCTACTCGTGCGGTCGTGGAAACATGACAGCTATGGAGAGGTCGCTCGCACGTGGAATACTAAGAGAATGAAGACAGCTAAAAGGAGGTGAAAATAGTCGGTGTGTTAGAGAGAGAGAGAGAGAGATTACGACCTATAACACAACAGACGTCACACCAACAGCAGACGTAGCTTAGAAAAGGAACATCTATTAAGCTAATATTTTTAACGTGAGCACTTATAGCCCCCGTTGGTGGTGTCATCTACAGGTGAACCTGACTGAACATCACCACCACTTAGGTCCTGTGGTGGCCAAGTTCAGTGAGCTGGAGTCGAGGTTGATTAACAGGTCGGATATTAAGATCCTTGGTAGCATAAGGTTGTTGATGTCAATTACAAGCAAACGTGACTGAATATCATCAAGGTACCAGATTACCGAATTTAGCAAGACCCATCAGGATCCCTTCAGTGTTGATGACTCGTTAACACGGGGCGGACGGATGGACAGAGGCACTCACTATGACTTGTTCGAACAGACATAGTGATGATTAAACGGGACAAACTAAAAAATTCAGTCATATTGTTTATTTTTCTTAATTAAATAGATATACATAAATCTGACAAACAAATAAAAACAAAAAACTATTCATTAAGTAAATAAAAAATATTCTCGATTAAGATAAAAAAAAGTCATCATGGAAAAAAATTTAAAATTTGTACCGAATAAAAAATACAAAATAGTTTCACTAGGCAGCGTATGTGTGGGCCTCCATTCAGTGTCGCAGGTGGCTTACTGTGTTACATGTAATTCAGGATTCATGATATTATTCAGGACGCTGTGTGAAGCATAATGAGCAAGAGCCGCACAAGCAATAAGTGAGAGTAGAAGGAGGAGGAAGAGGATGGTGAGGAGGAGGAGGAGGAGGAAGGAGAGGAGGAGGAGGAGGGGGAGGAGGAGTGTGTTGTGCTTAATGAAGACGGAAGATAACACGCACTACTGGGATTAATCCTGAGAAAATTGTCTTGGTTGCAGATCATGTGGAGCTGAGTCATAGGTCTCAACTTAACCTAACCATTGGCATTAAGTCCCATGTAAATTAAGGTCCATTTGTATTGGGACCCATTGGGGTTAGGGCCCATTGGGGTTAGGGCCACATGAATTAGGACCCATTAGAATTGAGAAACATTGACCAGGCACATCTCACTGAAGTCGAGTCGCAGCATCATCACCCAAGTCGAAATCCAACGTTTTCATACACCTCCCACGAACTCCTCAGCTATGTAATATTAAGCTCACTATATTGATGTAGAACTTCTTAGCGAATTGTCCACTTTGATTTACTCGAGCATGAATAACTGAAGGCTAGGAAACTATTTTATGTTCCTAATGATTACCCAAAACAAATAACAAGTAATTAAGTTTTCCTTCATTCGTAACTCGTAATACTTCAAACCATTGGGTAGGGACATAGATATCCAGTTTGTTTTTAAGCGCTCATCATTAACAAGGGCTGTGATCACGCGGTAGATTAGAAGCGAAGTAGAATTTTATATATATGTTAATATGCTGAGAGTTACTTGATCATATTTCACTTAGAAAGAAATACGAATAATATGAAGGAAGGTTACATATAAACTGTACCCATTAACCGGCATTGCTTTAATGAGAGTAATACATGATTGTACCCTTGCTGAGTCCGTTTTACCATGACTGGTCCCTTGCTGAGTCCGTTTTACCATGACTGGACCCTTGCTGAGTCCGTTTTACCATCATGACTGGACCCTTGCTGAGTCCGTTTTACCATCATGACTGGACCCTTGCTGAGTCCGTTTTACCATGACTGGACCCTTGCTGAGTCCGTTTTACCATGACTGGACCCTTGCTGAGTCCGTTTTACCATGACTGGACCCTTGCTGAGTCCGTTTTACCATGACTGGACCCTCCGAACACACACACACACACACACACCACCCTCTTATACATAACGTGGAGGTAAACACATACACAAAACCCTCCCCGTGTCTTAAAGCATTACACCAACCTCCTCAGGATGAATTTATATGCAAAGTTCTCCCGAGATGATATGTAAATAACCTTGAGCCAGGTAATACGCGGCGTGACAGGGAACATACAAACAAGGATGTGCCGTGACCCTAATGTTGTTGTTCTTCATCTCTGCCTCTTCCTTGCTGACAGTACAGGAAGAAAAAGTAAATCAAATACAACAATGACCAATTATATACCTAGGAAGTCCATTGATGAACAGGTACACATGTTTGGCTCAAAGAACGAAAAACGGCCACAATGCGTTGTGTATCTTTTCAAAATAACGAGAAATCGAAATTTCGCTATAGGTATGGTTAGTTTAGATTACGTTTGTTTAAATTAGTGTGGGTTTGGTTAGGTTAGGTTAGGTTAGGTTAGGTTAGGTTTGATTAGAAGAATTTCAAGACCCTCTAAAGTGCGTTGTGGCTATTGGGAAATACCCATGACGCAAAACTTCGCTTTCCG
The DNA here is from genome assembly GCF_018991925.1 of Homarus americanus. Lineage (NCBI taxonomy): Eukaryota > Metazoa > Arthropoda > Malacostraca > Decapoda > Nephropidae > Homarus > Homarus americanus. Next base: position 492,518 of record NW_024747794.1, on the reverse strand, counting down.
GTTATTTTGAAAACGAACCCAACGCTTTGTTGTTGTTGTTTCGCTCGGTGATCGAATTCGTTCTTTGAGCCTAACATATGCACAACGAATCCAGCGACGACCGAGTATATAGACAGACAATGCAGTATGGGATAAATTGCCCAGGAAATAAAGCTACACTTGGATTTGCTTAGAAAATCCAGGCAAGGCCAGAAATACCTGGAAAATTTACCTACTGCCAGATACACGGAGAAAAACCGGCAAATCTCCGGATTACGTACTGATCCATTACAGGGTTAAGCCGTAAATGTGGATCCTAAGTACAGCATTCACCGAGTGAACTGATATTTACAGCTAACTAAAGATTATATTATGTTATGATCTATTGATTGACCCCCAACTTGTTTGTCTCTCTCTCTCTCTCTCTCTCTCGTTTTTAAGACACAATGAATATTAATTTTAGACGTCTAATAATAAATGACCTACACACACACACACACACACACGAAACATTTATTTCCGTTTTACATAATTTTCTTCAACATTGTTTTCATCAGATTCTTCAATATCTCGTAACAGCATTCTGAACTGTGTACATTAAGGGTTTCCACTAATTCCTGGCAAACCGAAACAGATTTGACGAACAATAATATAGGAAGCAACAGCATGAGTGAGTGAGCAAGAATCATATTGTCGAGTGATTTCTGGTGAGGGTGTTACTGCTAATGAGTGATCTTGGTCATGTGAAGCGACAAGCGTAAACCAGATAGGTAATTGAGGCCCTGTTGTGGAAGGCAGTTGTACCATAAGGGAACAAATCTATTACAACAGAGAACGAATAAATTAATGAATGACAGTGAATAAAAATTGGTGTGTGTGTGTGTGTGTGTGTGTTTTTAATCCACTCTACTAGCCTTTGTTATATTGTCGACTGATTATATATATATATTTGTTTTTATTATTGATGTGATTATTTGTCAATGCTAATTCTGAACTCTAAAATCTTACAAATTGTGAAAAATGAAAAATTCTGTCGACTTAGATGATGCAAGTTATACGAGTCTTATCGTGTGTGTGTGTGGGGGGGAGGGTAGTAATTTCTCTTATTTTTAATCACCTGTTCATTAATTAATTCTCAGGGCTTCATTCATTATAATATGTGCTTTGAGTTCTAGTTCCCATAGCTATTATTATTATTATTATTATTATTATTATTATTATTATTATTATAATGTACAAATGATGTACATCTCACTGAAAAGGTTATAAGCTACAGTACATTAATGTGAGGTAATAGACTTGGGTGGTAGTTCAAGCAGAGAGAGAGAGAGAGAGAGAGAGAGAGAGAGATTTATATTATGTCCTCAACATATAAAAATAAATCCGACATAAAAAAAAAAACACTATCACTAATAATTGTTCAGTCAAACGGTGAAACAACTGAATAAAGTTTGTTTGTCAGTTGTATCGAACTTTTTCTTAACTGTGGTAATTGTTTGTGACTGTTTGCTTGCATAACAGAGTGTTTCGGATACCGTGCTCGTTACTAGGGTAGAGTGAGTCCTGCCTGGTCCTATGATGGTGTGTATTTCATAATAATAATAATAATAATAATAATAATAATAATAATAATAATAATAATACCACCAATTCCGAAGTACATCCATATATATTTTGTAGGAGTATAAATCTATTTCAGAAATATATACACTAATTGGTAGAGTAAATACAAAAACATCCTTAATGAGAAGGATCATCTTGTATCTTTATTCTCTACGTCTTTCTTCTTCATTTTTTCTCTTCCTTTCAGTTTTATCATGTTTGTTATCAACCTTCCCAGAGTCACCCTTGTTAACAGATGAATCAGCGACTTGGTGCACTGTTCAGAAATGTTTTCATATATTGATTTATTCGTATTTTATCTTCCAGTATTATCATCAGAGTATTGTAACTTAAAAAAAAAGACACGATTTTGTTTACGTCCTTTGATTAGTATAGGACAATAGGTAGGTAATGAAATGTGATTAAAAAAATAGGTTATCTTTTTTGTAATGTTTACAAATTTGTTTTTATTCGCAATATTTGTTAATTTTCTTTAATTTTTAAGTAAAAATTGAGGATATTTTGACAGCTCTCAGATTCTTACCTGGGTCTTCGTCAGGTACGTCACCATATTAAACTCACTGACAAAGGATAAGTTTTAGTCCAATTTAGCTTTAAAAAAAATCATATTTAGTACACTTGGCAGGTTGTAACAGTTTAGAGCAGTTAATTAATTTTTCTGTCAGTGATCTAGTAAACCACTCAATCAGTCAATGACAGACACGTGTAAATATTATATCTCCCATGAAGTTATTAATTATTGTTGTTGGGTTATAGACAATATCTGTTGTTATTGTTGTATGGTTGTTGTTGTCTGTTGTTGTTGTTGTTTGTCGTTGTTGTTGTTTGTTGTATGGATATTGATACCTACAATAATTAAAGAATATTACACAAATGCAAGATACAGCCAGATGATTAACGATGATATTACGGATAAGTTCTAGAGGTAAATCTGCTTATACGTCCCAGTTTCACGTACGACCTAACCTAACCTAACCGCTCAAACCTTAACACACTTATGTATACTGATGGGTAAATAAGGTTTCTTGGTACTCATATCGGTGAACCCTGAACCAGAATTCACTGGGTACCACACTGAACCAAGTAGACACGGTGGAATAACAAGGAAGCAAGAGGTATACTAGTAGATTGATCTTAGTAGTGGACGAGGTGGTGGGTGAGGAAGAGTTAAAAATATTTATTGCCTATCTGGTGTTCTTCCAAAAGGGTAATGTATGACACCAAGCACATGTAGTGTAGGAGGAACCAGGAGTAGGTGGGGTTATTGCTGATACCATAAAAGAAAGAAAAAAAATACTATGTTTTGCTTCAACCATTTGCAAGATTCTTTAAGCATGTAAACTTGTAAGAGAGCTGAATACTACTGTCATAATCTTCCAGAATGAAAAAAAATAAATTAAGCGAGAAGACCTACTGTACCGAGATAAAGATTTCTCTTAGAAGCGAGTTAAAATTTTCTAGATTTTTTCCCAGTAGACTTTATTCAAATTATACGTATTTCAATAATCCTAGAAAAATATGCATTGAGTGTATGTAAGATCAAACCCCAGAGATATAAGATCATCTAATTTAACGCTGTTACCGTTTATATAAAAAAAACCATTCGACTCCAAAGATAGATTGTCTGATATGAATACTTTGAGAAACCATTGATTTGAAGATGATTGTATTGACGCTATTTGAAACAGTTTGCTAAAAAAATTATCTTAGACTGGATAACAATATATAAAAAAGGGCAAAGAAGAAAATTAATTACGAGATAGATAAAAATCGTGTTTTAGACTGGTTCAAGAGGTGTTTGTGACAGTATATCTACCACCGCTCAACTAATACAACCTCGTGAATATATATATATATATATATATATATATATATATATATATATATATATATATATATATATATATATATATATATATATATATATATATATATATATATATATATATATATATATATATAAACCTCACTGGAACGCATTAGGCAATATAATATAGTAAGGTGTGGGGTGCGGCAGGTAATAATATTAATAAAACAGTTTATTGATTGGTTCTCCATGTACTGCAGCGGCCAAGACAAGAATCCCCGCCCACACTGGCCACCTCTGAGGCGCCTCCACCCTCCTATTTTATTGAAGATGTTGGAGGTGCCAGGCCCGAGGAAATGTGTGCAATTGTCTCACTCTGCTTGACACCACCAAAGCTATCGGATCCGGCTTACACATATTTGTAGATCTGATAGATATAGACTCGTACAGGTGACTTCAACGTTTTGAGCACAACATTATTTGAAAGGCAAGATAGATTTGGGGAAATGTTATTCATTCGTCCATCGTCTTGTGGACTGGCTGACTCTGTAGCATCAAACGTTACATGATTCGAATTGCATCTGGATAATGGCGCTTGACTTTCCCGGACTTTGACCACATTTCTGAGTTGAGATTTTCCTGGATCCGAGAAATTCAAGGAAACATCTTGTACACCTCGGTGATTACTTTATAAAAAATGTGTTCTATACTGTATATCATATACTGTACAAGGGGAATAATTATTTTTCCTCGGTGAACACTACTGCTTCTACTGTTCCATCTACTTGAAAACGTTGTTGAAAGGTTTTTGTATGCAATTGCACTTCAACCTTTTACTGAACAAGAGAGAGAGAGAATGAGCAGGTGTCTTCAGCGGTACACACCATCAATCAGCGGCTCGCACCTGTTTCAACCCGAGGTAAGGTAAGGCCAGGTGTTCTTGGCTTGAGGGGGGGGGAGTTATTAGTGAGGGTCAGCAGGCACCTAATATATAATGTATAATGGAGATGAGAACAACAACGAAATTGGTAATAGTTAAAAGCAATCTTAGCGAGGGAGAATATTATAAGAAAACTTGAGAAAATTAAAATAAATAGATAAAATACTGATTATGAATATACTACAGGAAGAGATAATCACGTGGTGGGACATGTACGTGTGTTGTGGGTGAGTGGGACATGTACGTGTGTTGTGGGTGAGTGGGACATGTACGTGTGTTGTGGGTGAGTGGGACATGTACGTGTGTTGTGGGTGAGTTGTATGTGAGTTGTCTTGTATTTAAATCCTGATCAGATATACATGAATGGTAATGAATAATACGATTTTAAAAAGATGATTATGGCAAAGATGTAGAGAGAAAAAACCCCACCGATATCTTCTACAGTGAGCAGGAGGTAGATTCTGAGATACTGTGGGACCGGAGATTCGAGGAAGACTGTGGCTCAAAGGCTGTGACAATGATTAAGGACGTCTGAAGTGATAAGAGGGACGTTGAAGGAGGAGGAGGAGGAGGAGGAGGATGTGGTGTTGGTATGATAGTGGTGATGGTGATGTGGGGGGTGTGATAGTGAAGTTGTGGTAGTATTAAGGATGTATAGTGGTGGTGTTGGCTACAGTGTGGTACTGGTGCTGTGGTCTTGGCAGTGGCGTGGTGGTAATAGTGTGGTGATGATGTCATGGTAGTAGTGGCGTGGTATGGTGATGGTAACAGTATTAGTGTGGTATGGTAATTGGTATTCGAGCCAACGTTGTTTAACATCATACCAAGGGATTAGATGAATACAGTCGAGTATCAAGTAGCCAGGCATGGTAGGGGAAGGTGCGTTGTGCGTAGAGGGAATTAAGTGGGCACTGTGTTGAAATTTTTACACAAGTCATTTCAGAAAGTAAGGCAGATGTTACGATAGAGTGATGTGTCAAGGATACCTGTCTGTCTACCTGTTAATATAGATGTAGAGATGAGTAATGTCCTGTTTGGTAATATACACAGGGTAATAAACTGGAAGACGGGGGAAAACGCCGGATGATTACAGTGCTGTGGGCGTGGATGATGCGGTAAGGGACCTTGGAAGAATTTACGGGGAATTCACAAATATTTATCTTAAAAGAGAAGTTTAAAAAGGAGAGTTGATGAAAAAATAAGGTGTTTACACAAGGTGACTCTCAAGATTGACTGAGGACAGATTGAAGTGAAGTCAGAATTATCAAATATTTGGGAAGTACTTTACGTGGAGATTGACCATAGAATACTGACCTGTTGGAGAAAGTGTCGGAAGAACCAGCTCCCCGGTCAGTTAATAGAGGAAGGTTACGCTGCGTGTCTAGAGTCAGTGGAGAGAACCTTACCAAGTTCCTTTGATCTGCTGGAGAGATAATAAGGATTTTGTATGTAAAAAAAAATGATTATATTCTTTTCTTAGGTATTTGTATGCGAAGCGAGAGTATATATTTCGTAAGGATTCTAAAGGGAATTATAAAGACGGGGACATAAAGAATGATCAAACAATTATGAGAAATATATAGAACAGATTTTTTTTTTTTAGTTAGATCAGTTTACATAGGATTAAGCTCCAGGGGGTTAGGAATATATGGAAAGTAAAAATGCATGAAAGAAAAAGAATTAAGAGAAGGGATAAAACACGATTAAGGTGAAGGGCAGAAGGTGGGAGTAAGAGAAGAATCAAAAGTAAAGTATAGAAGATGAGAAGCAACACAAGATAACTTTTGGACAAGGTTTGAAAAGATGGGTAAAATAGGGGATTAAAATAGGATTAGGAAAATTTGAGGTAAAGGATAGAAAGAAGGAAACTAAGAATGATTGATTAGAGAGACAGGAATATAATAAAAATAACATAAAACATTGAACGATAACGAACATGTTTTTTTTTATGAAGTGTAAAACGTTAAGCGCCTCTAACAACAACGCTGTAGTCTTGATAACTTTTGTCATATTTTTTTTTATTCCTACTCGTTATTTTATATCCCTGTGTGTCGTCTGCTGTGTATCATGTGTTCACTATTAGTATATCCTAACACCCCCCCTGTTGCTCTGCCGCTCACTGTAAAGTTACCTGTATAGCACAGCACAGCACAATCTTGCCTGAATCTAACCTAACCGAACCTAACCTAAACCAACCTGATGATTGGTATAATTTAGAGCTGTCCGGTGTCCTGACTACTGCAGCTTTTGTGGTGTTTGACAATAAACAATGTTCCTGCATTCCATATTAAAGATATATTACACGGTCATTATTTGATGGAAGTCTGTCGTAAAATATTCAGGATTGGAAAATTTCTCTATTTATCAGGTGTCCTGATTATCGATATCCTGATTTCGAGGTTCCCACCTGTAGGTCGTTTAGAAAAAATTATAATCGCCTTGACAAACTGGCATGATCACCCATCAGGGAATATTGTGAACCACGTGAGCACCTTATTCATAATGAGGGTCTTGTAGCCCTGGCCAGTGCTCACTATGCACCTCTTAGTATATACCTGAAGGAGGGAGAGTGGTATTAGTTGGCTACCAGGAATCTCAGCTTGATTAATGAATCAAATACGACGACAAAGTACTGGTGTGAATGGCTCTCTCGGGGAGACGGACCCTCGCTCGGTGGGGGAGCAAGTCGCTGTCATGTCCTCATCCTGCCCAGGGAGGCGTCAGGGAGGACATATTTTACGCTCGTTCTGTAAAAAAAAAAGCTAACTTAAAGCCCCAAAGTGGACAATCTTTTACGTGGTGTTGCTACCATAAGCGTAACATTGTTGGGTGGAAGAGAACGCCAAGTGCTGTTAATTGCTGTAATGGCGCTGTTTTATGGTGTGGGTCACTGAACCAGATGTGGTGAACTGTCAAGAAGAGAGAATCTAAGAAAACAGGAAATAGGAGAAAAATTCCTCCAGCGATAAGAAGATGAGAGGAGAGAGTATAATGTTTTACCGTTACATTGTATGGACGTTATATATCAGACGAAGTGCGTCCCATGAACGAGACACTTAAAGAACATTAACATACAAGACTCAGAGGAGAAGATACAGTTTCGAGGGAAAGATAAATGACCTGAGAAATAATTGAGGAGTGATTGACTTGAATGTAAAACAGGAGACACTGGCGGAGGAGAGAGAAGCTTTTACATTAGACTAGACCAGCGGCGGGAAGAGGCTGTCAGACGAGGAACTTTATATAACATGTAACTGGAGTAGTGGGGGAGAGGGGTAGCAGATTAACACCGTGAATAAAACGGAGAAATACGATACAGTTTCTGAGTTTAATTAAGAACCTGAGAGTGACTGGTCTGAAACAAGAGTGTGTTGTGTTTTGTAGCAAATAGTTCTGCTAGAGGAGTAAACCCTGTCCCATGACGGGATTCTCACAGACAGCCGAAGAGCAGCTCGTCAGTGAGGCTGTCACTGTATTGGGAATTACCTTCTCGCTTGTTGTTCCGATCTGCCAGTTGGACTCCCACCCAGATCTTAACGCATGAATATTGAAAAAAAAAACTGCCTTTCTGAAGAAGTGATTAATGATGTATAGCGAATTGGAGCCAGTAAAGGCTTTGTACTCGTTCCTGGTACAATCTTTCATAAGTTTTCTTCTCTAGGTTTAATCGATTCTTTGATATGTAGTCGGCTGGGATGGATGCAAACCTTATAAAATCTTGTAGCTGTTTTCGTCGCTTCATCACCTAAATCTTTGTGATATTTTCCCGGGTGGTTACCTATGACGGTGATCCCTGCACTGTTGATGGAGACTGGTGTAGGCTGGGGTGGTGAGTGTGATGGAAGGGCTGGGGGTGAAACTAAAGGGGAGAGGAGCGAGGAGTACAGAGCAGCGACCTGATGGAAAAGAAAATGAGAAAATCAGATGGTGATGCCGAGAACAGACGACATTTAACAGTATAAAAGGAGTAAATATGAAATTAAAAGAAAATCTATGAGGGATTGAAACACGACCGCAAAGTGAAGAAGAGAATACATTTCGTGAGTGAAGAATTGAAACAAAAGCTTGGAGTAACAATAGCCAAACTGGAATAGTATAAAGAGACAACAAATAGAATCGATATATTTCTAAAATTTACTCGACATAATCTGTACAAACATTTGGAGATAAGTGAAAATATCAAAGACTTGCACCAGAAGATGAAGAGTCCAGTGTTTTGTGGAGTCAGTTGTGGAACCGTCCGGCGAAGCAGAACCAGGAAGCAGACTGGTTACAGGAAAGTGAAGGGAAAATTAAAGAACAAAGGTGAGAATCACTAAAATGCCAATATTAGGAACAAGCAATTGAAATGAATGTAGATTTGGAAGATATCAGGACCAAATGAGGTGTAAGAATTGTGTTGAGTTTCTAATATATGAAAAATAATTCCGGAAAACTGCTATTGAAAGTAACCTGCCAGTATTGTGTAATATATTTTCTGAAATAAGTCAATGACGATCTTTGAGAAAATACTGAACAACAATTAGTGTTCGCTAGAGAAGAATGGCCACGGGAAGAGTTTTGACTATTACTGTACTCGTGTATATTACACCACGCTAAACTGTATGGGCGTGGCAGGCTATTACAGTGGTTTTAAAAGAAGCACAGATTACAGTGGATACAGGTGTCGAGGTATTATGAACAACTTAGTAGACTGCGGCAATGCTAACTTAGGGTGTAACACGACTATTATCTCCTGCGGGTCTAAGCTAAGGAGATGGTCACAGAACTCAACAAACCATGGTACCTCAAACCTGAAGAATGAAATAACGTTATAGTTTATGATGTACTGTTGTAGGATCTCATACTGGTGCGGGTGTACTCGACGTCATGGGGTCAAGTGCTATGTTTATGGAGCACACAAGAATGGAGTGCGTTATAGAATCTGGTCTCTCAGCATTATGGAGATCCTTTGTGCCCTCCTACAAGACCACGGGAGTCCAAGGTCTACATATACTAAGGGTTTACTGTACATCCTTGTTTGGTCTCCCGATCCACCTTGTAGCTCCGTAATATCATTGTTGGATGGTGTCGCCAGGATGGTAAAGATTGATAATAGGATGAGGAGACTTTGAGAGAGACACTAATGAGTTGATCATTAATGTGGTGTTAAAGAACTAGAAGAAAAACAAAACAGACCTAGACATTGATCGGGTCTACGACACTACTACAGGACATAGTGCCATACTCTAGCTATATTAGAATGTTTAGATCGTGTGAGACCTGGCGAGAGATATACTAGTAAGAGCTTGTGGAGGCCAAGGCTGACAGTGAAGAATAAGAGTCTTAAAGAAGCGTAAATCATACCGTGAAATATTCCAAGTAGTCTCACTGTCACCACCACTGTTTGTCATCGCTTTCATCCCTCTTATATCAGTCCTCAGGGAAGTGGGGCGAAGATATGATGCGATTCAGAGGACAAGGAATGAATCGGCCATTTGCTCTTCGTGGATGGCTTGAAACTTTTTAAGAGGAATAAGAATGAAATGATTGAATCTTTGTTGCAGGAGGTGCGGGTGGACGGTCAGGCGTGAGACATGGACGTAAGGATTAATTAATATGCGGTAACGTCAAAGAAGAAAGGGAAAAATGTCGGAATATAAAGGGATAAATGTTACCAGATGGAAGGTAATGTGGAAGGGTGGCAAGAATTTGATTGCCTGGAAGCAGACGAGGTGATGCGTTAAGGCATGGGGAACTAAACTAGAAGCAAGATATTACCGAGGGACGAAGATGATACCGATATTAAAAGCTGAACAGTAGGAACACGGCGAAGGTTATATGAATACACGGTGGTGGGTGTCTGACGCAGTAGAGTTCAGGGGGTGTGAAGTACGCTATTTCAGGTATAAAATAGGGCGCCAGTCCTAATTGGCCCCAACCAAACCTAACCTAAACATATAACCTAATCTAACATAAAACCAAACCTAACCCAACCTAACCTAACCTAACTTGACATGACGTGACGTGACATACAAAATAAAATTACATAACCTAACCTAACCAATTGGATTAGGACCCACCAACAAATCGTCTATGCCTTATTGGTTAGTTTAGGGCCCAAAAGGACTACACTGGGACCCCATTTTGTACCAGTCACCGGGCAGCGGAGAACAGAATGAAACAAAGAGAGGAAAGCAGGGATTTATAGCCATCAACGAGGCAGCTCACTTGTGTATTTATCCTTGAAGCAGAAGATGGCCTGATTGCCGAGAGTTTTAGATGACGTGGTTGCTGTGTTTCCTGCCTTCTGTGGGCGTGGTTGTTGTTTATCCTACCTCTTGTGGGCGTGGTTACTGTGTTTCCTGCCTCCTGTGGGCGTGGTTACTGTGTGTATGCTGGGTGGCGTGGTTACAAAGTGGTTGCGGGGTGGTGTGGTTGTCATGTCTCCTGCCAGTTTACAGGCGTGGTTGGTGGGTGGCGTGATTGCCGTGTGTCCTGCCTGCTGGGTGGCGTGGTTGGGCAGCGAGGAACAGTATTTATCATCAGACAGGAGGTAAACTGGGTCAGTATAATTTCCCAGTGGATGATACTTTAATGTTACTTAATTTACAGTAACATATTGACGCCCTGGGAGACTTCAGCAATAATTCGATTAGTCTTGTTGTTGGCCACGCGAGGATGTGTGTGTGTGTGTGTGTGTGTGTGTGTGTGTGTGTGTGTGTGACGAAGGGAATTGAATAGGTTGACGGATGCAGGTGATGGTAAATAAACGGATAAAGAAGATAAATCAAAGGGGATAACAATAAGTTTGAGGGGAAAATCGAAGAAAAACAAAAGATTGAGGAGGAAATTGAAGGACAAGTGAAGGTAGACGTTAAGATACCACAAGAGAGAGAATGTAAGGCAGTGAGAGAGAACGAAACACAAGCAAGAGAACAAAGGAAACCAAGAGAACCAGAAGGACGAGAGAGAGAGCCAATTAACGACACACATGCCCTCTGGTGGTAGACATTGACCCTTACTCTAAAACTATCTTGGTTACGGACACGCCCAGCCGTCCCTTAACAAAAGACTTCAACCTTAACTAACCTAACCTAATCCAATCCAATCTAATCTACGGGTTTAGGAAAAAAATATCGTTTGGACACCAGTTTTGTTAAGGACGGATAGATGGAGATAAGAACACACAGACGAAAAATAAAACAAAGGAAACATGACTGAGAGAGATGATAATGATGAGAGAGTCGGTGCAAAAATCATGCTAATGAGGAAGACAGAGAGACGGTAACGATGTATCATTACGGTTATGGTTATTGAGAACTGTGATAACGTCGGGGACTAAGAGAGGGGGCAGGGAGAGGGAGAGGGGTCCCAGGTCGTCTAATAAGGCTCAGGGGATGCCACTGTTATCTCAGGTTCCTTCAGATACTGTAGTCCCTCCCACCCCACCCACCCACCTTTAATTGTTCAGTTCTGTCCCTACACTGTTCTCTTATTACTTTCATATACTATAATGCCGCCCACTTACTTACTTACCCGCCCTTACGCCGCCCAAACCCGCCCACTAATGACTTTATTTACTGAAAACACAAGTGTTCAGTTATTCAAATACGTCAGTAAAATCATTAATAATATAAAATGATATGGATGAATAGCCGCGTTAACAACAAACATTTAGTAGCCAACCTTTCGTCTGCCTATAATTGTTTTATTTTAACACTACAGGTATAATTCAATGGCACCACTCTAACCAAAACACTAAAAAACATTCATGGTTGATTAGTGTTTAGTGTTCTTTACAGTGTTGACATACAAGTGAACAGGAGCTGACATTAATTTACGTGTAGTCACATCAAAACAAATTGCTTTAGTTCAACAAAATATATGGATCAAGAAGAGTCAGGAGAGTCAGCAGAGTCAGGAGAGTCAGGAGAATCAGGAGAGTCAGCAGAGTCGGGAGAATCAGGACTGAGTGATAGCAGGAAGGCTTCGCTGAGTTCCGTATATAGACTCACTATAACAAGTACTGTATATTGAAATTTAATAGGATAAGAAAACTCAATAATGACGTGTGAATGATGAGTAAGGGATCACTAGTATCACTATATGAAATAACATTCTACCACACTTCGTTAGGTTTCATAGCTTGTATATAGAGCATCATCATCATCATCATCATCATCATCATCATCATCATCATCATCATCATCTCTTGTCCGTAGAAAAGCACCACGAGTCACCACTGTATTGGTTTTCCGGTTTACCACTATATGGGGTGATATCTGTATATTTGTTGCTGTTGTTGCGAAGAATCTCAATATGAACACACACAATCTCTCTCTCTCTCTCTCTCTCTCATCATACACAAGATAGCCCTAACCTGCCTCCTGTTTTAGGCTGGACTCATGACTGTTCATCTTATAACGTAGGCTTATCCATCTTACAATATAGGAAATATAACGATGGGACCCAGAAATGAAATATTATGCCACTGTGTTTTTTGGGGGAGGGGGCATTACGTGGTAAGATCATAAGGAACAACGTTTACAATGTTATATAATGACTATAATACGTTTTAGCTGCTATATAATGACGGTGGAACGTTTTTGACTGCTATATTTGATTTGTTGTGGTTGAATGTGGGTGCGCCAAGTCCGTAGACTTGCTAGTGATGGTAGAACGTTTTAGCTGCTATATAGTAATAGTAGAACGTTTTAGCTGCTATATAGTGATGGTAGAACGTTTTAGCTGCTATATAGTGATGGTAGAATCTTTTTCACTTGATACATCGCTCTGAGCTTCTATAATGTCAAGCCCTCAGGTGTTTCATACAGCATTATTAGTTCCTTTTGAACATCTGTAAGCATCTTGTGGTTTACTTTTATTACTACTGTAGCAACCAATAAAACCCAATATAAAAACAGTGAGAAAGATCATGGAACACAGTCACAAATCACTTTCCTTAACTTTTTCCTCCCTACCACCATCACCACTTCTTCCTCTTCTCTCCGCCTCCTCCTCCTCCTCCCTCCTGCTCCTCCTGCTGCTCCTCCCTCCTCCTCCTCCTCCTCCTCCTCCTCCTCCTCCTCCTCCTCCTCCTCCTCCTCCTCCTCCTCCTCCTCCTCCTGCTCCTCTTCCCTCCTGCTCCTCCTCATTGGTCCCTTGATCACGCTAATACTCTTCCTATGATTTAGGGTCGTCACTCCTCCGCGACATGATCCTCAGCCCTGATTGGCTCAGGGTAAAAATTAAAATGATCACTTCATGGTCCTAACCATTTTTTGGGGGTGTGATTGAGGAGGTCTCTCTCTCTCTTCTCTCTCTCTCTTTCTCTCTCTCTCTCTCTCTTTCTAGTTTAGGAGGCTTTAGCTTTCTTCTATTCGCTTAATGACGGCGCCGCCTCCTCCCTCACTCTATTATATTAGGATCTGAGTCACGTTGCTGATACTTGGCTGTGGGAGACGCCCTAAGTACTTAATATATTGTGTATGTTCGGTGGTGGAGGGAGTGTGAGCCGGCCTGCAGGACTGGTGTGTGTGTGTGTTGTGTGTGTGTGTGTGTGTGTGTGTGTGTGTGTGTGTGTGTGTGTGTGTGTGTGTGTGTGTGTGTGTGTGTGTGTGTGTGTGTGTGTGTGTTGCCTGAAGGAAGTATGTAGGTGTCTAATTATAATAGTCCATAAAGAAAGCTCCACATCTCAATCGTTATGAAGTTATCGCCTGGACAAGAAAAAAAAGACTATTAACGCAAGCCATGACCATCAGGAGAGAGAGAGAGAGAGAGAGAGAGAGAGAGAGAGAGAGAGAGAGAGAGGGAATAGGCACATTAATATGCCAGGATGATCACCGACATTCTTGAACATCGCCATCAACTAGACACCTTTCTTGCCCAACCCTTATAAAATCTTTCACATAAAAAAACACGACATAAATGGCAACACAGACGCAAATACTCGTTATATTTCAACATTCTAATTCGAGAATAATATCCACACAAAAATATTTTCACAGGGATCCAATAGTGTGGTGGTGGTGGTAGTCGTGGTGGTAGTAGTTGTCGTGGTGGTGGTAGTCGTGATGGTAATAGTTGTGGTAGTCGTGGTGGCGGTGTGTAGTGCAGTGTCACACATTTGACTTCACATTCCTTCCTCTCATTCCACTTTCTTCCTCCTATTCTTTATTCTCCTTCATCTTCGTTCTTCATGTCCTTCCTTTCTTCTCATCTCCCTTCTTTGACTCTCTCTTAAGTCTCATTCGCACCTGCTTCTCACATAATTTCTTCCTCTCTCTCCTCAACCCTCCCATTTCCTCCTTCTTTCTTCTTGATAACTGTTTCCCATATCTTTTCCCTTCCTCCCCTCTTCGCTCTTCCTTCCACACCTGCTGTTATTCTCTCTCTCTCTCTCTCTCTCACCCCTTTTGCTTCTATCTTTATACTTTTTACACCCTTCCTTTACTTCTTCAATCTCTTCTTCCTCTTTCTCCTTTCCCTCTACATCCAATTTTCTCGAATCTAATCTCTTTCGTCGTGTTTTTCATTAATTTTTTTCTTCCTTGTTTCTCTTTCTCCTTCTTTGCTTCCTCTTCCTTCTCACTCCTTTCGTGACTCCTACTTTACGTCTTGTCTTTCATCATCGTCCTTGTCTTTTTCCCTTCACGCCCCCACTACCTCCCTCCTCCTCCCCTCTTCCTCCTCCTCCTCCCTCCTCCTCCTCTCCTCCTCCTCACTAGCTCCCAACCTCAGAAAACCATTTACTGTTAAACCGAACTTGAATTAACTTAGATCTACTTAACTAGGAAAACTCACTAGACGGCCAACCATCGCTCTACCTTCATGCATTTTGGAGCAGCCATCCTGAGGGCCAATCCATCTTGTCTGTGGTGTTGTTATTGAGTGACAAAACATCAGCGACGCCGCTGCCTAGTGATGGTGGGTGAGGGTGGGAGGGTGGGTGAGGAAGTGGTTGTGGTCGTGGTGGTTGTGGTGGGTAAGGAAGTGGTTGTGGTAGGTGGTGGGTGAGGTGTTGCTGATGGTGGTGGGTGAGGTGTTGCTGATGGTAGTGGGTAAGGTGTTGCTGATGGTGGTGGGTGAGGTGTTGCTGATGGTGGTGGTAGGTGGTGGTGAAGTAGAGGAGGTCATGGTGGTGGTAGGTGAGGAGGATGAGGTAGTATCTGTGGTAGGTGATGGGACAGGTGATGGGATAGGGGTTGATGGGTTGTGAGAGGGAGGGATAATGGGTAAGACAGAAGGTGTAGAAGAATCAAGATGGGTTGGAATGGGTAATACAGAAGACGGGGAAAGAAATGGGAATGATTGAAAAATAGAAATGGTTGTGGAATGTTGAGGTGGACGACGTGAATGGGCAGTAAACACGAGAAGGGAGGGAGAGGGAGGGGAGAGGGAAGTAGGACAACTGAGAAAGAGAAAAAAAATAAGAAGAACTGAATAAATAGAATGATGGAGAAAGGATAGAAGCGAAGTTCGGAGAAGAGAAAATGGAGGACAGTCTGAAGGATGGATGAAGAATGAATAAATGAATGATAGTGAAGAAAGATGGATGAAGGTAGGATGATGGGGAGCGAAGGGGAAGGATGGTGAGGGAGGGGGGACGGGGAGGTGGTAGATAATGAGAGTGATGGTGGGAGAGGGGGAGTAAGGAAGAGGAGAAGGAGGGGGTGATGAGTGGGAGGGACGTGGGAGAAGGAGTGAGGGAGGGAGGAAAGAAAGTGAGAGTTGTGGGAGAGGAGACGATGGATTGGTGACGCCTTTTTAAGGAAGATGAAGGATGGAAGGGATGGAGGGAGGACAGCTGAGAGAGACGAGGGAGGGAGGACAGCTGAGAGACACGAGGGAGGGAGGACAGCTGAGAGAGACGAAAGAGGGGAGACATAGACAAACCTTTACCTTATTGACACAACTAAACTATACATTCGACAACGACATTCATATATAGATAACATTTTGTTATTTAATCCTCATATTCTCCCTAACCGATGTTGAAATGTTGAATGTTTGAACTTTTTTTTTGAGAATGACGATGAATATACACTGTACATGTGGAGTAAATTATTGTTGTCTATTTGCTAACCCAACCCAACCCAACCCAACCCAACCCAACCCAACCCAACCCAACCTAACCTAACCTAACCTACCCTAACTTACCCTAACCTAACCTAACCTACCCTAACCTAACCTAACCTAACCTAATCTCACGGTTTTAGATTATATTTAGATTAGGTTTGATTAGTAAAGTTATATTTGGATTCAGTTATGTTATTTCTGGTTATATTAAATTATATTTGTTCTGGCTACATTAAGGTAGGTTAGGTTCTCTCTGGTTACGTTAGGTTAGATTAGGTTAGGTTATTTTTAGTTAGGTTAGGGTAGGTTAGTTATTTCATAGTAGTACAAACACAGGAACAAGATAACATAACTTCTATGACAAACACAATAAAAAAAATCACAACTGAAGGCGATGTTCTCCTCACAGAACATAGATGGCGCTGATCATAGGTGTCACGTGGGCACCTTTAGATACTACTCTCTCTATCTGCCATGCACAGTACCTAAAACACACACACACACACACACACACACACAGAACTCGGATACTCTCAAAACACGGCCATAACAAAACACAACATTTATACATATATACATTTACAGGAATTCGTTCCCTCCGTAAAATAAAATTCACAAATTCCAGAACTGCCAAACCCCAGTTGTTTAGAGTTCATCACCATCGCCAGAATAACTTCCACCTCTATTTCCCCTGACAAACTAACAACATATGACACTATTTCCCCTGACAAACTAACGACATATGACACTATTTCCCCTGAGAAACTAACAATATATGACACTATATTTCCTCTATGACAAACAAACAACATATTGCCACCTTTAAGTGAACTGACACACCACTTCTACCGGAAAGTTTATTGATAGATGTATTTACAGAGTTCCTTGAGGAATCTCCCACATCCAAAAGATTAATAAATAATCATCTTGTTTTGCACATAACTGCGTCCTTCATCAACTTCCCTACTGTAACTTACACTGGGGTTAGAAGTCTTCAGTTACAGCGGAAATAGTGGAGAATACAGTTATAGATTACATTCAGATGTTATGGATGTTAAACTTCTGTTCGCGGATATGTAAATCGAAACATTAAGGGAGGACCTCAAAAACCTCCCTGTACAACGCCTACAAGAACACGTACTGTATATCCTAAGGCTTAAGCCATTCACGCTAACACCCTCCTGAAATTTTACTGCACTTAGACACAAGTTCAACCCATGAGCAATGAAGAGGAGGTTCTCTTTTAATTCGCTTCTCATATTTCTACGAATAATTGAGTTGTAGGGATGTGCAGGATGAATAATTGGCCAAGTAGCCGGATGCCTGAAGCCTGGTTGTCTCCAATTACCGGATACTGGATATTCAGCCGGTTATCTGGTGTGGCTGGATATTCATTGACCGACCAGTTGTCTTGGTTTGTGGGACCTGGCGCACCTTGATGAGTTGGGTGCAGCCACCATAGTCTTCTACAGTGACACCTTGCAGAGAATCCATTCCTGAAGACTAGACACCTTACTTTATTCCACCTGAAGATTAACCACCCATCCCATCCCATCCCATCCCATCCCATCCCATCCCATCCCACCCCATCCCATCCCATCCCATCCCATCTAGGTAGCTGTAGGAAGGTTAGTCTTCGGGTGAAATAATCAGGGCTGTCTTATCTCATTGTGATCCATAATACTGACTGAATCTCACTCCCTCACACAGTTTAACATCTAGGACATTTAGAAGCTGATACTGTTGCTAAATATGTTTCATCACGCATCATTTCTACCTTGATCTAACACCATAGGTAGAACTTCCCGCTACATGCTGATTTTCCGACATGGTAAAGCCTAAATCAGTTCAAAACCCCCAGCGTCAAATAGCTCCAGTCTTAGGCAGAGGAATAGACTTAACAACATCATCAATCACAACTCATCCTGCTCTATTTATTTAAAGCATAGAGGGAAATTTATTGTAACTTGTTAGTAGGCTGTGTGTTTTGTGCTTAACCATTACACCTCTCTCTCTCTCTCTCTCTCTCTCTCTCTCTCTCTCTCTCTCTCTCTCTCTCTCTCTCTCTCTCTCTCTCTCTCTCTCTCTCTCTCACACCATCATAACAACACACACATGCACACTCAGAAATTCACGCCATCACCCCCTAAAAAAATATATATATATATATTCCACAAATACCAGAAATGTCACAGCACAGTTTTAGAAGTTAATCGCCATAGCCGGGATAACTTCCGCTTCTGCTTCCTGTATTAAAGCTAACTAGATATTACTACCTATCAACTGGACTGATTCCCTACGCTAAAAAAAATATATACACGGGTGAATATAACGACCAGGACGGACACACACACACACACACACACACAGACACTGGGAATTGTACGTGAGATTTTTACCTTATCAACCCTTGAGATGTTTTGCTCACCTGTAATTAGGAAGAAGCTGCCATTCTTCTGGTAAGCCTTTATTTATGTAGTCGTTAGATCTCTTAAAGAATCAACTCAATGGGTTTTGTCTATCATAATCTCCCTCTTCCTCCTTCTCCCCCCCCCTTCCTTGCTGTTTGTACGTGAGTATGGTTTTGTCCTTTCCCTGTAACAACGTGTGTGTGTGTGTGTGTGTGTGTGCATTACCCATCAACCATGAGAACTGGTCAGTCTACGAGGAACTCTTTACGGTATGTTATTAGAGCCTACCATGGTGTTGATAAATGGGCACGTCAGAACACCAAAATATAAGTTTTGGCTCGGAACTTACACTATATGTAAGAATTCATCATTTCTATAAACTAGGTCTGGTTAAAGGAGTAATATAAGTTCCGTTTATGTGTTTGTTTGAAACGGGAGGTAAATTATCCTAATGGTGAGAGCAAAGTAAATTACTATATTTTTCCCTTGTAAAAATATTAACTATTGTGATATTTATATTAGATCGGCTATATACTGAAATGACTACTTTTTATTTTCTTATGACGATATAAACTTGTCTGATAACTCCAACGTAATATTACTGTAACTATTTTATTCCCCTGAGATAATACCACCTATTCTACTATGATAACAACTACTGTATATTAAAGACAATATATCCATTGCTATATATTTACATATAATAAAAACACACTGTAAGAAAAGGAGAGAAATTGTGTATTTACTCTCCCTAAAATACAAAAAAATAACACAAACAAAATAACCACCTGTGTTTTGTTATTAAATTCAGTGCAATAGTAGTGTAGTGTAGGACAGAGTTTTGAAACTGCCAGTTAAAAGTTTCTGCGTTGTATATTTTCGCTACGGATACCTGTACATAAAGTGACGCAGGTGTGTTGTTTTGGTTACCGTTCATTGAGTAAACATGAGATTGTTTTTGTTTTTAGCCGAGTGAATCCTGACTCTTCCTTTACCTTAGGCCCCAACACACTTCAGGTTGTAGACTCCACTAAGCTCCTCGGCGTCACTATAAATACAAAACTAAATTGGAAAACACACGTCAGTGAAGTTGTCAAATCCTCCAGTTTCCGTCTCCACCTCCTCCGCCAACTCAAGTCCCTCGGAGTTCCTGCACCCGAACTCCTCAGTGTTTACTCAACATTCATACGTTCCAAGCTCACCTATGCCTCCCCTACCTGGTCTTTCTCCCTAAATGCCACACAACGTAAACACCTAGAAAAAGTGCAAAAGAGGACATACAAGATCATTCTCTCCCCTTCCTACTCCACATAACAAGAAGCGCTCAACACACTGACCCTCTCGGCTCTCTCTGACCATCACCACGACCTCATCTGCAAATTTAGAGAGACGCTTCTGCACCATCCTCGAAACCGGCTCCTAATACCACCTGAGATCCCTCGTCCGCGAATTGCTGTTCGACACCACAACCGCATCCAGCCCATACGAGCACGTACTGATCGCTATAAGAGCAGCCTAGGCCCAACCATTGTAAAAATTATCAACAACTCGTAATCAACCAGTGTATTCACTCCCAGTCAATATTACCTTTTTGCACTGTCACTATGTTGAAATCCCTCGTAGTATGACCTTCTCCCCACCTAGTTATTATATATCATATTTGTATCACAAATGTTACTTGCATATTATTTGTCAAATAAGAGACCAATTCCCCAATTATGCAACTATATTTTCTGCCTTCTGGCTACCGTGCTCTTTCAATAAACCATTAATTATTATTATTACATTTTGTGAGCATATATTGACATCCAGCAATTTTGCCCATTGAGAACGATGCACAGTATATATATATATATATATATATATATATATATATATATATATATATATATATATATATATATATATATATATATATATATATATATATATATATACTGTGCATCGTTCTCAATGGGCAAAATTGCCGGATGGCGTAAATTTCAGTATTTATTTTTCAGAAGTTCAAATTACTGTGTGCGAAGCGACAATTGCACAGTTTTTAACTTGATATGCACAACTGAATCGCAACAGTAATAACTCGCCTAACCTGCCATAGCATATTGTACCGTAACTTCACGTAAAGTAACTGCAGGTGTAATCAATACGATACAGAGTAACTACAGTAATTCATATGCTCCAGTTCTTGGAATTTAATAGTTCAAGAAGAAGAATAAAAAAATACACCTTATTCGGTAACAAATCCTGTTGCTAACTTCGACTTAATAGACAGCTCTTTATTATTTCCACCATATAAATAATGATACATACATATTTATATATTCATGATCCTCACACACTCCCATGATCCAGCGGATACAGGTGTCTTAATACAGCGACCACCTTACTACAGTGACCACCTTACTACAGTGACCACCTTACTACAGTGACCACCTTACTACAGTGACCACCTTACTACAGTGACCACCTTACTACAGTGACCACCTTACTACAGTGACCACCTTACTACAGTGACTACCTTACTACAGTGACTACCTTACTACAGTGACCACCTTACTACAGTGATTACCTTACTACAGTGACCACCTTACTACAGTGACCACCTTACTACAGTCACTACCTTACTACAGTGACCACCTTACTACAGTGACCACCTTACTACAGTGACCACCTTACTACAGTGACCATTATAATATATATTTCTTTCTTTTTCTATAAACGTTGTCTTGATCAATAATTTCCACTCAAGGTCTAACTGTTGAATTACTTATTATTTTTATATTTTCTCGTTTCCACAAGACACCTAAAGGGAAAACTAACTTTGATATTTTAATGGAAATATTTTAATATTCCACAGAGGTTCATTAAATATACATAAAAACAGTCAAACCTTTTTTTTTTGGCTAAGTTTTCGTTATAGTGAGTTGATGATGCATTAAATGGATTTATTTCAACTGGAATGACACAACCAACGAGAGGCCCTGTTAGCACACGTCTCGTTATTATACCGCATTAATTAATGGTATATATCCGTTAATATATATTTAGCTGGATCCTATGAATAATGCAAATGATCACGATTATCATGGGGTAAAAAAACTGTTAGTTAATCATAAGCGGATTGTTGAGTTTAAAGTTCTTTCAACTCGTGGAAATGTAGGTACTGAAAGCTGTCATGAAATCAACTGAGCTCTACATAATAGGATAGTTTTGTAGTCTATATATATATAATGTGGGTGGGTGGGTGGGTGGGTGGGTGGGTTCTGTATATATTTGTTCATTAATTTACAAATTTGTTAAATACTTTAAATAAATTCAATATCTTAGATGCCTTTTGTATAGAAAGTTGTTCTTTACTGCGGGAACAACCTGCACTTACTCCAGGAACTGTAATTAACGTAGTATTATTTTTGTTTCCTTTGTGTTCTTAAAAAGTTCAAAGTTTACACCCAAAACAGGAAAAACGATCTCGTGATTAAGTTAAACGAGCTAGGTTAGGTTGGGTTAGGGTAGGGCAGGGTAGGATAGGATAGAGTAGGATAAGATAGGGGAAGGTAGGGTAGGTTAGGTTAATTACGCTTGGGTAGGTTAGACTAGGTTGAGCTATGGCGACCTGTGGTGTAATGATCAGCATTCTCGCCTCGCAAGCGAGCGGACCCGGGTTCGATCCCCGGGCAGGGTGAAACTATGGGCAAGTTTCTTTACGTCATTTGCCTCTGTCTACCCAGCAGTAATTGGGAACCTGGATGTTAATCGATTTGCGGATCGTATTTCCGTGGTAATGAATGGTTAGCCAGTGCAGTTGGCGAGTTTTCCGGTCTACTCGGACTATTCCTTGACACTGGGTCATGCAACTCGTTAAATTAAGTCGAGGTCGTTGTGTTCGCGACAGCTTTTACACAAATTCACGCATCGGTGGCCCTTGGGCCGCCCATCCTCGTTACACGAGGGGCAACTATTATTATTATATTAGTCGAGTCTTTTTTTCTTTCATTCTTATTACATATTTGAATAAAATATTAAAACCTTTTCCCACCAACAATCCACCACTCAATCTCTCCCCACAACCCACCAACCTTCCCTCCCCACATCCACCAGCCTTCCTTCCCACCTGGCCTTCCCTCCCCAGCCACCAGCCTCCCTCCCCACAACCCTGCTTCCCTCCCACATCCCACCAGCCTTCCCTCCCCAGCCCACCCTCCCCTCCTGACCCACCAGCCTCCTCCCCTGGCCACCAGCCTCCCCTCCCCCAGCCCCCACAACCCCTCCCCTCCCCACAGCCCACCAGCCTCCTCCCCCAACCCACCAGCCTCCCTCCCCACAGCCCCTGCCTCCCCTCCCCCCACCCCCTCCCCTCCCCACCTGCCTCCCTCCCACCCCACCTCCTGCCTCCTCCCCTCCCCACAACCCACCAACCTCCCCTCCCCACAACCCGCCAACCTTCTCTCCCCACAACCTCTCCCTCCCGCCATATCTTACCTCAAGGCACATTTTTCAGCTCATCAAGGGCGCCATTGTGTGTCGCATCAGTGGGAAGAATAAAACAGATATCTCATTTCCTCAGTCGCCAGGATTTCTAAACCCCCCGAATTATCCTCCCCGGCCGAGTCTTGAATTGAAGCCTCGATCAATTGTCCCGAATTAGGTTCATTATGAGCCGAAGCATCTTCATATAACATTTCAACCTTTCATAACATTGTTTGTCGATATTCATGAAATCTCGAAACTGGTCGTAATGCTTCACTGCTTCTTACTGTGTTCCCAAGTAGATTGAACGACATTTTTTTTGTGTTGTAAATTTTGAAGAATTCATATAGTATTCTTTTTTCTCTCTTAACTTACCCTTGTTAGTTATAAACCACCATATATCGTTGTTTATTCTATTGGTGAATAATTTTTTACTTGTTTGAGGTTAAATCGGGTTTCTTGTTTTATTTCAACAAGTGGTTTATTATGGTCACGACTCTTGTGATCCTGGGACTGTACTGGAATTACCTGTATGAACATTAGCTAAGGTGTGACGATGGCGGTGTGTGACTTTTTTATTTTATGGTCACCAACATCATGTTATGCTTTGTAAAGCTTTTACCTTGGAGTACCACAAAAAATCCTACACATCAACATACACAATAACACCAACACCAACAAACACTCTTGTGATAACTAAAACAACATGACAACAACAGAAGAAGTTTACCTGCCCCTTTAAGACGTTACTAAACACAGTGTACCTGAGGAGAGCTGGGATGGTCGCGGCCCAGGATATTAAATACTCTTCTCTCACTCAATCCTTTTGTTTGTCTCTAGTGTGTGTGAGGATTGTGTGTGTGTGTGTGTGTGTCTGTGTGAGGATTGTGTGTGTGTGTGAGGATTGTGTGTGTGTGAGGATTGTGTGTGTGTGTGTGTGTGTGTGTGGATGTGTGTGTGTGTGTGTGTGACCTTATATACTTAAGTACTTAATGATGTAATGAACCTTCATGTTTACTATCCACGTAGCCTAATGTTGATTCTTATTCCCTCTCTCTCCTCTCCTCTCCATATAACTGTCTTCCACCTTTGCTTTTCTTGGTATTTATTCATGTAGGTGTTTTTCTTCTTCTTCTTCCTCTGAGTACCGTGAAGTCTCCCACTAAATCTTTGTTTCAAGTAATTCGTAAATTAGTTTCTTCTGGCATTATATCCACCACACCAGTATCATGTAGCTTTCTTCATATTGTTATCTATGTAATGTATCTGTGTTGCTTCTTTCACATACACTCACAATATAACTCCAGTATGCAACGTGATACTAAAGCTGTAAAAGTATACCTGTGGTCACCGGCCTCAGTGGGTTCTTATCGCTCATTTTTTTTTAGTTTCAATAACCCTCGTGTTTACGTTCACGCCACCATCGTATAAACATTCCAGACTTTATAGGTATCATTTTGTGAAGTATCATTGTGTTCATATTCATGCTCGACAGTAATTAGTTCATGCATTGCATTATGATCCTTCTAACAAGTATCTTGACATTCACAGGATTTTAATCAATTAACGCCATAGTGGTTCATTTTTACTTCAAAGAAATCCGACACCATCTCCTTGTCGGATTCCTATATAATGTTAGAAGGATGATAATGAACTGCATGAACTAATTACTGTCGAACAGGAATATGAACACAATGATAAAGTCTGGGATGTTGTTCGTGCTGCTCGGAAGAACCCGCTCATCGCCACCGCTGCCAAACGTGGGTTTTTATAACGCTGTATTCCCCAAACCCAGCAGCTCTAGCCAGCTGAAAAGGGATATAGCATGATTTGCCATTGAAAGTATGGTCGCAAGTCCAATAACTGCGCATGTATCGATCGCCGCCAGGCAAGGTGAGAGCTGCCTAGAGGAATGTGGTGAATACAACTGATGCTGAGTACCCGTCAACGGCAATCAACAGCGGCCTCGCGTAGTGCCTAGGCACGTGACGGCCAATCAGCATACAACTCCCTCCCACCGTCTCCCCACTCCTCACACACTGCGTCCTCCAAGATATTTTTTTAGAAATTTCTGCTGTTTGTGGTAAGCAGAGAAGTGAACATGAGTGACAATAGTGATGGTGAGGAGATAAGGCCAATGAGTAGCAGGAAGAGACAGAGGATAGAAGCCCAGTGGAAGATATATGTTGCCACGAGTAGGAGGAATGCTCGCCTGGTGTACACTAACCTCCCAGGAGGTGAGGCCACTTATCGTGATGGATGCTTCAATAAGGCCACAAGGGAAGCTGTGGATGCCATATTCAGGTCATTCTGGGGTCTTGGTAATTATTGGCTCCAGAATGCATACCTCCAATAGTTAATGACGTACCAAAGCAGAGGTTGGTAGAAGGTCTTCCACAATACTCTATAGAACGAGTATGATGTTCGACAACCAGACTACCTGGACGCCACTTTTAATTCCAGATGATTTTATTCAGCACAGAGAGGCCCCTGTACACAAGGGGTTATTATTTCAGGTAATAGTAATGTGCCAGGTATTCATAATGACCACAATTTATGCCAGATTACGCCGTTAAAGTGATGTGTTGATTATTGCTATGATCTCCTGAATAAAATTGTAATCTTATCTCATTTGAACCTTAGTTATCATTATTGTTATCGACTAACATCAGAGGTTAATCACATTTACAGCTTTTATCAGTCTACCCCTCCAACAAATTTTTCATTCCCCCAATATCTGGAAACCCTACCATAATGTCACCAATACTGTACCATTATTTTACAATGTTTTTTTGTCTTAGTTCAAGAGTTATAGTAACTTTAACATCGCCCAATTTTACTGTTTTCTGACCTTTAGTGTTGTTGGTACTTTGTAATTCTTCTTATTTTTTTTTTTTTTTTTCCTCGCAGCGTCTCTTGTAAGCCACACTTAGGGTTATGAAGTCCACTTTATTTTTCATAAATGATTTTTTCTATTGCGAGAGTTTCTAATTCTATTGCAGTTATATTATTCTAAAAGTCTTTTAACTGTTTCTTCATTCTGGTTAAGACCCTGACCCCATAACATTTGTCACTATATAATTAAACTAAAATTATTCTCAAACTCGCCATGTTTTTCATAAATCTGGCAGCTGATTTTGATCTTGGCAAACTCTTTCCTATTTGTTTTAATGCAGTTAAAAGTTTTGTTTCCAGTACGCGACTAAAAAGTTCGGATCACAAAGTCTCTTAATTCGATAGCGCTACAAGCTTGATGACCTCAAAAGTTCAAAGTTGTGTCAGTTTTTTTTTCTATTTCATCTTTTATTTTTTTTTGGCGTGCTCGCAACACCTTTGATAATGTAAAACAGATCAGATGAAGTCACCTCTTGTTTGAGCTTGCTATCAACGTGTTAATTAGTCTTGATATCTGGTTCATTCAGTGAGAGTTACAGAGAATTTGGGGGCTTCGAGCACATCGCATTGCCTCAGAGGTCAATTGCTTACATTAAGAATATTATTTTCCTAAACATGTACTATATATAATAAAATATATAATCAAATACGATGATGCTATTGCGTGGTGATCATGTTTCTCTTGATTTATTGTCAGAATGAATCAGAAAAAAGATTTGTTGGTGGAACAGAATTAAAGGCGGATAGAAACTTTCACTCATATCTACTTCTTAATCCATTTTCTAACGGTGTCGAAATTCATAGTTTTTACTTTTCTTTCATTATAGTCTTTCAAATTAGAGGCTACTGCTTGTTGTTTTCATTACTCTACACACTCTTCTTCTGTTCTCAGGTTTATCACACGGAAACATTGACTACTATCCAGAGATATTGTAACCCAACCACCGTAATCCCAATAAACACGTCTGGTCATTTTTTTGCTGGATAACATTTTTACGAGATAACATTTTTACCGGACAACATTCCTGCTAGATAACGTGTTTACAAGATAACATTTCCATCATATTTTTTTTTAGTCGTTTATCAGTATTCTGGTATATTTTCTCTATATCCTAGTGACCGTTAGAGTATGTCATAACTCACCATGAATTTATTATTTAATGCTGTATCATCTTATACACAATAGGATACTAATGAAAAAAGTCACTATAATTTATTTATTATTACTAATAGTAGTAGATATTACTATTATTATTGCTTACATTTAGATGGCATGAGAGTTAGGATGAGGAAGGTATTGGGTGTTAGGTGGTGAGGATCCAGGAAGCAGCGGTGTGCGTTACTGACAGCAAAACAACATCGTGTGGAGCGGTTAAAGGGAACAGATTTACCGTGAAGGCGAGTCTGTGTTCCTCTAGGTCACTCTTAACGCCGTAACGGGAGAGAGTATAACCAACGTAAAAATATGATATTGTTGTTATTATTGTATACAACTTTATAAGACCAGTATATATTGCTCTTATACTACTCTTAAAGACTTACAGCATCATCAGTTTGTAAAATTACAAAACCAATTTTTACACTCTGTCTCTTGTAATAAAGCGTACAGTATATATTACTTCCTGGTATTAACTAGTTAGAATAGATTTTTTCGCTTCCTTTTACAATAATTAAACAGAATCTTTGACATTGATGTTAGGCTGTACTAATGTCACTGAAAGTTTGTGTACGGTTTAATAACATAATTGAAACGAGAGAGAGAGAGAGAGAGAGAGCAGCTTAGGTGAATTAGTGAGCTCTAGAGGTGACTGGCGAGAATACCTGATGAAGGGGGATGTGGATCATGAACAGTAAAGTCATTACATACCTGACAATGATGACAAAAACGAACCTGGCGTCTCAACTTAAACGGTGCACAGGGAATTAAATTTTGAAACAGGGAAGGTGCAGGGAGATAAACTATAAATATTGTTTATATGCTAGTTGTGTGTGTGTGTGTGTGTGTGTGTGTGTGTGTGTGTGTGTGTGTGTGTGTGTGTGTGTGTGTGTGTGTGTAAATATTTCTACTTGTTGCCTTTCCTCCTGTGTCTCTTTCTACACTTGCCTTGCACCTTATTCCCCATTATCCTCCGTCCTCATTCTTTATGCACCCACCCCTCATTCCACTTCACATAAAAGTAGGAGAAGGGAGAGGTAATAGTGAGAGATATATAGACGGAGTAAATTATTCCTCAGCTTAAAGACTTTGTTACATTTCCCTTTTCATATTAGTTAAGTGAAGACTAAAAGACTTCAACAAGTAGAACGTCACTAGTACCTAGTACCTAGTCAGTTAAGTAATGTGTTTAATAATCTTCACACTCAGATGGTAACTGAGTCATCACCACAGCTTTATTTACTAAAATCAATTCTTTACGATAATGGTTGGGTGATTTTGATGTTTATTGATAACCTGTGATATAAATTGAGTGTTTTTTATGAGAGTATTTTAAGGTTGTTTTGGCAACACAAGTTATATGACGAGAGGTTCACGTCAGCACCGACCCAAACACATGATGCACGCAACTTTATCACACGAGGAACCTGACGTTATCTGTAACCTTGATATATATATATATATATATATATATATATATATATATATATATATATATATATATATATATATATATATATATATATATATATATATATATATATATATATATATATATAAAGTAATCAAGTTTAGATTGAAAATTTTAATAATAAATATATAAAACTAAGAAAAATACAAATTTTTAAAACCAGTTACACAACGATAAAAAAAACGACAAACTAAAAAATTTTATAATTTAAAAAATGACGCACCAATGTTACCAATACTGTCTATAAAGGTGATATAATAATATTAAAAATACTTTCATTAATATTTTCAACTATGCCAACAAAAACTATGATGGTCATAATAATAATAATAATAATAATAATAATTATGAAGATTATTCGTAAGAATAAACTTTTCATGTAAGGTCTTATTCATATATCAATTTACAAAAGAGATTTTCAAAAGATAATCATTATTATGTCAATCTTGCGGACAAGATAATGAGACGTAGAGAGGAAGTGAACTATCGGTAACTACCCTGACATTACCTGCCATGAAATCGTTGAGTTTGACATCTAATAAAACACAAAAAAAACACTATTTTTTCCAACGATTCGAGCTGGAAATAAGTTTTATCATATAACGAGAAAGGAAAATTCTTAAATGATTTTAAGTGTTTGCTCGCCTCGTCGTCCATCGGTTGTTGTAAGAATGAAATATTTAGTATTGTCTGTTTTTCTTGGTTGGTCAACTTGCTTCTTCTGTCGTGGTGTTCCTTAAATGAAAAGAACAATTTGGGTGTAATTTTTCCTTACTTTGTCAACACGGGTCGAGGTAAGTTGGCGGGAGTTATTATGTTCTTCCTTGAGTGTCGAATTTTAGTTTTTGAATTATATATATATATATATATATATATATATATATATATATATATATATATATATATATATATATATATATATATATATGTATGTGTGAATTACACAGCACTTGGGAACTTCGTGTTTTCTTCTTTCCTTGTGGTTATCAGCATATACAGATCACGCACTACAGTGATTTACTTGTGTATATATATATATATATATATATATATATATATATATATATATATATATATATATACACACACAAGTTGTAGAAACACGTACAATAAATATACTGAAAGATGTGCAACAAACGTCAAATTCTTGGAGAGGTTGAAGTAGTGAATCTGACCGAGATTAAAATGTATTTGTTTTCATATTGTAAAGTGAGTTTAATTTTTATTATAACTAGAATTAAGGTCATTTTAGTGTTCTTTATATTATTGATAATACAATCTTCTATCTCTTATGCTTTTGAAAATAATCTTACTGAACTATATTGTTTTAGATCAAAATACATATTGAAAGGTAATTATTTGAAACTAGAAAAAGATATCTTTCTAACGTCTCGCCTTATAATTTTCTCATCGCTACAATTTAACACTAAAGATCACATATTGTTTTATTTTTCTCTACTTTGTGTTTTTGTTATTAGTTTCGTAACACTGTATCACTAGAGTTAAACAACATGTCTGGCGGGAATATTTATGTGGACGGAGACGAGAGAAAATCATCGTCTTATTTCAGTAAGGTTATTACCGGTAAAAAAATAATCCAGTGTAGCGTCTGATACTACTTATTGTTCTATAAATTTCATAGACGTTTTTTATATAAGGGTAATAAGAATTCATTAAATTGGGGCACCAACTCAGATAGGAGATCTTACCCCAGAGAAGAATAAATATTGTTTATGATAAATTGGCAATTTTTCCCGGAACTGAGTGTAAATAAAAAATCATTTACCATCCTCTCTAGTTTTACACATTGATTTATTTTTATTTACATACATGTTTTATTTATTTATATTTTGAAGGGGCCAAAAATAGCACTTCCCCCACACAAATCCTGCTGGTGGCTTTGTACACAGGTCGTCCATCACCACCCTAGCCATAACGCGTCGTAATCACTGATCAATTATCGGTGTTGGTACAAATTGTGTACACTGTGTCGTCACCCAGCCCACCACGACACCACCACCACTCATCACCCGTCACGGTAATTAAATACAATGTAATATATATATATTTTAAAATTCTCTTTTAATTTGCTGCATCGGATTAAGCGAAAGATTTAAACACCGCCATTTAGAGCGCTAATAAAGCATTTAAATTGCCAGACATGAACCCGCTGTTTTTATTTATTATTTATTTATTTATTTTGCTGATATTTTTTGGGATGAGTTTTAGAAAATGACGCGGATATTGAAAATGAAGGGATGAGACAATGGTGTTACTTCCCTCTCAACTGGTGATATCGTGTTACTTTCCCCACCAATTATCACGGTTAGTGTCAAGGGGCTGAGGAAGTTGATTTACCTCTACTGCTAGTGTCAAGATGCTGAGGAAGTTGATTTATCCCTTCAACTAGTATCAAGGGGTTGGGATGTATAGTTACCCCTTTTGCTAGTGTCAAGGGGCTAATGGGGTTGATCTACTAACTCTTCTGCTAGTTTCAAGGGGCCGTCAACCTTATTCTGTTGGCCTCACGAAAAATGAAATACACCCCTTGACGATGACTTAATCCTTTGAGTACGATGACCTAACTCCATGAGTACAATGTCATCATAGTTGAGGGAATTGGTCATCGTATTCAATGGTTTTTGGATGAGGAGGTAGATAGGGGGTACGAGAGGCACTGATGTGTTTTGTCATCTGAATCAAAATTGAATTCTCGAAATATTTAATCTGGAAAAGCTGGTTAGAGGTCATTTATCCCATTTAGATTAAGAACCAAAAAATTTTTCTTCCAAAACGTATTCACTGATTCTGATGAAAGCTTAATTTATGCGTTTTGTGCCAGGTAAGGAAGATAAGTTTGTGTTCACTTTTCTTCTTATTAATCTGCTGAAGTGCACTAAAGTATTTTAAATAGAGACTTTTTGCTAATAGTTTACACACACACACACACACAAACACATACGCGCGCGCACCCGGTTGAAAAATAACCCTTTGTCCTTCGTAGTTGTGAGGAAAAAATATTTTACACACACACACAAACTAACCAATTTGATATTTCAGTATTTCGTCAGTACGCAGCCATACTGACCAGCCCACAATGACCTTCAGTAGGGGACGAATTGGGGAGCAGGAGGTGTGGGGAGGGGCTAAGTGTGGGGAGGGGGGAAGTGTGGGGAGGGGGAAAGTGTGGGGAGGGGGGAAGGAAGGAAGGAGGAACAGATCTTGTTTACGTCACAACTTCCGCCATGTCGTTTGTTATGGTGACGTCATCTTGGTCTCTTATCATACTGTTGTGTACAGTTGTAACAGCACTTCAAAGATAAAATTATTAATAGTATTAAGGGTAATGGTAGTGGTAGAATTATCATCATTACTATTATAAAAAATCATTATTAGTGGTATTATTACTCTCCTCATCATCATTATCATCACCATCATTACCGTCATCATCTCCACCATCATCATCACCACCACCATCATCACCATCATCATCACCACCATCATCATTATCATCACCACCATCACCACCATCATCACCATCACCACCACCATCATCACCATCACCATCACCATCATCATCATCACCATCACCATCATCACCATCATCACCACCACCATCATCACCATCACCACCATCATCATTATCATTACCACCATCACCACCATCACCATCACCACCATCATCACTATCATTACCACCATCACCACCATCACCATCATCACCATCACCACCACCATCATCACCATCATCATCATCATCACGTGTTTGCATTACTAGGTAGGACAGA
This sequence comes from Homarus americanus, assembly GCF_018991925.1. Classification (NCBI taxonomy): domain Eukaryota; kingdom Metazoa; phylum Arthropoda; class Malacostraca; order Decapoda; family Nephropidae; genus Homarus; species Homarus americanus. Next base: position 459,921 of record NW_024747794.1, on the reverse strand, counting down.
GGTTTCAGCAGAACACTTGGTGAAGATCAAATATCACACTCTGGCCTCCTTCCTACTTCTGTGTTCGTCGTCTTAATGGCCGCAGACTGGTAATGGAAACCTTTAATGGCAGTAGAATTGCAATTAACCGGGAGAGGAAACATTAAAGCAAATGAAAGATGAAACTGTCAAACCCACGGAACTCTACAGTGGAGTGAAGCTGAGAGTGCAGCTTTAACTCATCACTCTGAGGGATTTAAGAAATATTCCGACAAACTTGGGGTTAATTAAATATATAATGGTGTATGTCACTTACTAAAGAGGCTGTTATGTAATGCTGTTATCCTTCCTTCCTTCCTGCCTTCCTTCCTTCCTTCCTTCCTTCGAATTTATTTAATAATTTATACATATTTCGGATGGTCTTAATTATATTTAGTTGTAAAAAAGTTGATAAATATAACACAACTAGATATAATAATTATTGTCTTGCAGATAGTTTATGACAAATAATTTTTTCTGGATATTTGTCAACAAGTGAACTCCGAGCTGACCCAACTTAGATGCATTAGAGGAAAGTACTACCAGTGGACGACAGCAGCTACTGTTTAATTTTTTTAAGATAAACCTTACCCATACACCCCTCCTGGTCTCAACTGCTGATATAAGTTAAAATATAAGAAGATATTGTTCTAGTATATTCAGTATTAGTTATATGGAATGTACCGAATGTAACGATTAGCTATTATAGTAAATCTATATAAATTGTGGAAGATATATATCGCGAATGGGGATAAATTCTCCAAACGGCACAATAAAATAAGACTCTTCACCTTTACTGTGTCTCAAGTTTGTTCAAGCATTTACACATTTAATATTGTTATTTTTCTTATAGAATTGTGACTATAATCAATAGATAATGGAAGTTATTTCATTTACGTATTTTTTCCAAATTTTATATCGTTAACTTTTTTCTGGTGTTGTAAAATATTGTTGTAAATATTATTAAAATACTGTCTCTGTTAATGGTCACTGTGTCGTCTTGAGACTGGTAGAGTAAGAGAAGTTGCCATTACTCAGCAACCCTTGACTCTCCTCAGCTCTAATCCATGATAAACAGCGCTAAAGTAAAATTTACAGCCTGAATTTCTAACATAAACCTTATACATGAACGCTACAATAACAATAAATCAAAGACGTGAAGAAAGACTCCCCCGACTGGAGACGTAACTTCTATATATATACTGTATATGAAATTTTGTCGAATTTATTAGGTCGTGGTGAGAAATTTTTACTTTTTTTTATGACAAATATTTTAGAAATCATTTGGAGAAAGAAAGGGAAGGACTATAAGAGGTTTAGAGGCATTTTGGAAAGCTTTTGTTTGGAGTACTGCCGAGACGCTGATGAGAGGCACTGAGTGTGTTTACTGCTGGTTGTGATGGGACGGGGGACTACAGGCTGTTACCAGAAGGATAGTGACGTGTAAACAATATGTATGATACTAAATTTATATAACCTGACATGGAGTGCACACACACACACACACACACACACACACACACACACACACACACACACACACACACGTATTGTACATGTATAATGTATATATTGGCTGTGTTTGTCTGTGTGTGTGTGTGTGTGTGTGTGTTTGTCTGTGTGTGTTTGTCTGTGTGTGTGTGTGGGTACAGAGATAAACTGACAGAATGATGGATACATAGATGAATATACTCGTTCATAAATAAAGGTCAAACATCAAACTCGCTTCATGTGAGAGATGAACATTGACTAAATAAGTAATCTCACACAGTGTGTAGCCCACGTAAAACTGTGCCACGGATCCTGGACACAGGACCCTGAAAGCATCACCGCCCAACACGAAACATCGACCAATCATAACCAGGTTGTATCTTGTCTGTCGTGTAGAGTTGCAGGGAAACCAACACAGAGAAACGTATCTAGAACATCTCTGCCCGAGAGGATCATCTAGATGGACTATTGTCCTCCCGTTGTCCACTACAATAGGGATTTGCTCGATACATGTATAGTTGTCGTAGTCTTGTTGTCATAGAAACTTTTTGTATTTTTATATATATCCAACTCGTGCACTGAACAATGGTATTTTCTCCACTTGGATGCATTAATACCTTCGTAAAATAATTTGTGTATATATATATATATATATATATATATATATATAAAATGTGTGTGTGTGTGTGTGTATACCTGTACGTGTATGAGTGTGTGTGTGTATTCATGTGTGTATGTATCCGTGAAAGGGTGAAAATGTTTCATCATGGTGCTGTCACAAGTTGTTCTTAACACTCACACTACTAAAGATCTCATAACCACACGTCCGATAAACCACTAACCAAGCAAGTTACAACCAACAGATCCATTAACCTGTATTAACTCACTAACCAATTCACTATCCACTCAACACAGACGCACTCTCCCATTAACCACAGGCAAGTCCATCAGATTAAGTCTCTGGAAGTCAAAGGACAACAATTAGATTCCACTATTTAGAATATTATATTACCCGAAAATTTAACTTACCAATTGAACGGAATTATGATTTATTATGTCTTTATATAAAATTCAGAAGCTAGATAGAGAATGGCAATGATATTCGTTTAGGCAGACTTAGTATAGCATTAACACTCAACGCCTGACCTTAACATGATCTTATTTGTGTACATATTTCACCTAAAGATAATCGAGTCTCAGGGAGGTTTCGTAAGATAGTTGTTTTCTATTTACATTCTTATAGTTTGAACTTCTTTAGATTTATATTACTTGTGTTGAAATGGAAGATAAGCCGTCCTTCAGAAGAACCTGAGGATGGCGGCCATTAGTGCTCCGGAACACATTAGCAGGAAAATGTGGAAATTAATCTTAAAATGAGATTAACTCAGGCTCAGAGAGTAACCAATTACTGCTGTACAATCTTGAGTTTTGGCTAGTCAAGTTGATACACAGTAATCTCTCAGGGGTACAGTAAGAGAGACGGCTCTGAAAAATTGAGTGCTGAAACTCAAGGCGCATGTGATGTCGAAAGCTAATCCTCCAGTCATACTCTGAGCTCTTCCTCGGCGGCTGAGAGTTAGCTATTAACATGTATGAAAATAAATAATAAATCCTATCTGGTGTTCTCAGGGGAAAAAATCAAGGTGTTTCGTTTAAAACTTTGAGTTGGCAAATTACGTTTTAACAGGCGAGTTGATGAAGAAATGTTACTATGTACAGTTGTGGATAAAAAGAATTCGGCAAGGGTGGAGTATTAATTGCGTCTGCCTCATAATTAAACTACATAAATTTGTGGCGTATAAAGAAAATCGTAGACTTTTAATCGCCACCAACCCTTCCATGCACCACATCCCTCCCTCCCTCCTTCCCTCCCCCCGTGCTGAATTATTTTTGTCCACAACTCTACAATAGGAAGGAAGTTAAAGTTGGTATGGTCTTTGATTTACTACTGGCAACTCTCTCTCTCTCCATGTCTTCATCTACACTCCTCTCACTGCTCCCCTACACCACACTCTCCCTCGGTACTTCCTTCCACCCCACTCCCTCTCACTCACTCCCTCCAACACACTCTCCCTCCAACACACTCTCCCTCACTTTGCCACCAAAACATCCAAAGTCTTCCCCGGGGTCTTCTCCCCCTTCGTCCTAATATCTTTTTAGCATTGTTGGCAAAATGTGAGCGGGCGAAGTGTGACTCATCGCGTGAAAACACTTATTCAGGCAGGAACAACAGAGAATTTGGAGAACAGAGAAAGATTGGACGTGTAGATGAGAGTTTCACCTACACCAACATGAGGAAGTGGTGGTAAAGAAAGTAAGTTTAAACCCAGATAGTAATTGTGAACTATGACAAGAAATAAAATAAAAAATAATCAGTTTATAAGACAGAATTTTTTTTTTTTTTTTTTTTTTGACGATTGATATAAAGTTCCTAGAGAGAAGGTAGTTGTTTGTGTGTGAGAGAGAGAGAAAAAAGGATGGTAAGAGTGACCAGTCTAGAATAAAAGGTGGAAGTGCGTAGATTGTCACTGTACCTGTGTGATGGGCTATAGGCTGGAGCGATACAACTGATGAAAGCCAGAACCAGCGACTGTTTGGCTAGGGGTTAAATCATAGTTGCACAAAATGGAGTCTGCAATACTGTTACGAAACAAATGATGCAGTTCACTTTGTTGAGTTAGAAAAACAATTAGGCGAAATGGTTAGTGGTTTTGGCCGAAGTACACAGGAAGAGAGAAGAGATGCAAGTTAAAAGCAAAAGTTGGTGCGTTTCTTTCCACACTAGAAAGAGATGTTCAGTCCCAGTGTGAATGTAATCTGATTGCAGGTGATTGGAAAATTTGTGAACGAATTGAAGTGTTTGTAATCAGTGTATATTAAGAGCGAAATAGGTAAAGACCAGTTAAGTGAATAGCAACACGGAGAAATAGAAGGTTGTGTTGTGAGAGGGAGGTAGGTGGGGCTGCAGGAAAGAGACTAGTTGTGTGTCAGTTTACCTGTGATATGGACCTCAGTTTACTTACAATATACTGATGTACAAATGAGAGGAAAACGAGCTGCAGCATATCAGTATATTTTTTGGTTTAATCAAGAGAACAGTCATAATAAACAAAATGTGATGTGATAGGTAGAAATTCCCCCCAAAAGTCTTATTTATGAAAATGTGTTCCGTTGTAAAGGCTGATAATTAATTAGTCTTGGTAGTAAAGTTAATTGCAAAGGTGTGATAAAGTTCCCTTGGCACATCTGGCAATATCTAGTATCAATTTGTGTCATGTGGGTAAATAATAAATAAGATTTTAACATTAGTTATTTACATTATTGTTTGCATTATAAAAATATTTTTATATTCTTAATTTGGCATAGTTTTATTAAGAAGAATAGTGTGACCAGTTATAAAGGAATAACATACATACATACATACGTGCATACATATTTCTGAATCACAATGAGATGCCAGATATTGCAAAGTGTCCAGGGAATTGTGAACGCAACTGTACGTGGTAGAGAAACTGAGGCAAGAACTGATTGGTGATAGTATAATGATATACTTAACCCAGAAGAGGATAAGGTATGGCCAGTGTGCGGTAGAGTAGCTTGTATGGCCAGTGTGCGGTAGAGTGGCTTGTATGGCCAGTGTGCGGTAGAGTAGCTTGTATGGCCAGTGTGCGGTAGAGTATCTTGTATGGCCAGTGTGCGGTAGAGTAGCTTGTTTTATTTTTTTTATGTTTTAGTGGTGAAAAAATTAATGGAGAAATGCACACAATACCACTCAATGTGAGAAATGAATGTTTATGAAACGTCCCAATAATAGTGAAACATTTATTTATTTTCTGGTGAAACATTAAGCGGTGGCTGAGTAGAGTTTTGAAGACTTGTGAAAATTATGTAATGTTCTTGGTGTATGTTTATTGGTGGTAGAAATGATAGGATCTGTAACAACAACAACAACAACAACACACACACACACACACAACACACACACACACACACACACACACAACACACACACAACATACACACACACACACACACACAACACACACACATCCACACACACACACACACACACACACACACACACACACACACACACACACACACACATGCATCCGCAGACTCACAGTGGCACGGAGAACTGGATTCCCCGACAGTGATATATATGTGTGTGTGTGTGTGTGTGTGTGTGTGTGTGTGTGTGTGTGTGTGTGTATGCTTGTACATGTACGGATGTGTGGGAGTTGAGTTCTAACAACGTGAAATCCATCATAATCACAGTTTGTAGTGTAAGAGATATAGAGTGGAGGTGGTGTGTGTGTGCGCGTGTAGGTAGGTGTGGCGGCGGGCGGGTCATTATCCCGCCGGCCCTTGGGAACTCTCCCTGGGAGATTGGACTCTGCCCTGATAGAGTGGACCTCGCTTACTCCCATCCACCTCCCTCCTCCTCCAGTATCCTGCCTCCCCTTCATCCTCCCCCTGTTGGTGATATGCATGCCTTTGTATGCCTCATGTATATTGTATATCCGTTATCACTGGCATTAGAACACGTGCAACTCCGCATCAAAGCTCGGAGGGATTTGGTAAACTTTTAGCGAGGGGACCGATGTAGTACCATTAATCTAAACTCAATCATGCTCGGCAATAACCCGTGCAAATTTGCAAAGCAATCGGTGCAATTATTCATCTTGTTGATATCAAACAGAGAATAACATGTAGTGGGGTTGTTGCCTCTCTCTCAGGGCCTCCACTGATCGCAAATTAGAAAGGATTCGCATCCACGACCGAGGGAGGATTGGTTGGAATGGGGAGCAGGACGAGGATGTGATTAGGGCTGAGTGTATTGAGGGACTGGATGGCTAGTGAGGATTGGGGTGACTCGTGTGAACTAATCCCTTCTTGATACAGTACATGGTAGATTACTCAACTACCAGAGAGGACTTGACTGATTGGTAAGTTCAAGACGATGGTGCGTCCAATGATTGTGTAAACATTCGGTGTGTGGATTACAAACGTGTGACCTGTTTATATACGGGTGTGGACGAAGGTCGTGGTGATGACTGGCAGGGAGGGAAGGACCACCAGGCAGACGGTGGTCCACACACCCGAGATGAAGGAGGAATGCAATTATTATCACAGATTAACTGTTGAAGAAAACTCGAGGAGAGAGAAAGGGAGAGAATTGTTTGATGCAGCATACATGAGTCCTTGACAAGGCATATCAATTTATACATATAAACTTTTGTTGTTATCATACAAGTTTCAGTTGAAACCTCCATAAAATTCAAATGTCCAGGAGACGTGACCGTGAAAACCATTTTTTTTTCACACGTGGCTGACCCTCTCCCACCCAGGAGAGAGAATTAGCGTCTAGTGGTGAGACGGAATCGCTTGTACTTGGTTCAAATCCTGGTCTAAAGATACTTATATTACTTTCATGCATGTTGACACTATAAGTAGAACCATAGAAAGTTGTAAATAAACTCTTTGACTTATATAGAAAATTATAAACCTCTGAGAGAGAGAGAGAGAGAGAGAGAGAGAGAGAGAGAGAGAGTCCAGGTCACTAGTTAAAATTTAATGGCCTGTTTGATCATCATCAGTCGAGTACCCAGTTGTTTTATTACCTAATGTGGGTGTCAGCCACTTGTGCCAACGACCCACAGAGGCAAGACGTTTATCAATCACTGATCAAAACCGAATTTATATGAAAGGAAACTGAATAAACACCATTGCATCTTTTTAAGGGGGGTAGGTTAAAAGGTGGAACAGGATAATGGTGGGAGGAGGAGGGTTAGTGTGTGGTTATGGGAGGGAGGGTGGTGATTGTGTGGCTAGTGGGAGGGTAGGATGGTGAGTGTGTTGCTAGTGGAGGGGGAAGGATGGTGAGTGTGTGGCTAGTGGGAGGGGAAGAGGATGGTGAGTGTGTTGCTAGTGGGAGGGGAAGAGGATGGTGAGTGACTATGGTGAGTGTGTGTGGCTAGTGGGAGGGGAAGAGGATGGTGAGTGTGTGGCTAGTGGGAGGGAGGGTGGTGATTGTGTTGCTAGTGGGAGGGAGGGTGGTGAGTGTGTTGCTAGTTGGAGGGTAGGATGGTGAGTGTGTTGCTAGTTGGAGGGTAGGATGGTGAGTGTGGGCTAGTGGGAGGGGGGTGGTGAGTGTGTGGCTAGTGGGAGGGAGGGTGGTGAGTGTGTTGCTAGTTGGAGGGTAGGAGGGTGAGTGTGTGTGGAGGGGCTAGTGGGAGGGAGGGTGGTGATTGTGTGGCTAGTGGGAGGGTAGGATGGAGTGTGTTGCTGGTTGGAGGGTAGGATGGTGAGTGTGTGGCTAGTGGGAGGGGAAGAGGATGGTGAGTGTGTGGCTAGTGGAGGGAAGAGGATGGTGTTTGCTAGTGGGAGGGGAGGGTGGTGAGTGTGTTGCTAGTGGGAGGGGAGGGTGGTGAGTGTGTGGCTAGTGGGGAGGGAGGGTGGTGAGTGTGTTGGTTAGTGGGAGGGTAGGATGGTGAGTGTGTTGCTAGTTGGAGGGTAGGATGGTGAGTGTGTGGCTAGTGGGAGGGGAAGAGGATGGTGAGTGTGTGGCTAGTGGGAGGGAAGAGGATGGTGAGTGCGTTGCTAGTGGGAGGGAAGAGGATGGTGAGGCGTTGGTGAGTGGGAGGGAGGGTGGTGAGTGTGTTGCTAGTGGGAGGCTAGTGGAGGGTGGTGAGTGTGTTGGTTAGTGGGAGGAGGGTGGTGAGTGTGTTGCTAGTGGGAGGGAAGAGGTGAGTGTGTTGCTAGTGGGAGGAGGGTGGTGAGTGTGTGGCTAGTGGGAGGGGAAGAGGATGGTGAGTGTGTTGCTAGTGGGAGGGGAGGGTGGTGAGTGTGTGGCTAGTGGGAGGGGAGGGTGGTGAGTGTGTTGCTAGTGGGAGGGGTACAGCGGTGAGTGTGTGACTGGTGGGAGGGGTACAGCGGTGAGTGTGTAGTTTGAAAAATATGGCGTTGTAAATTAGTGGACATGAACTATATACGTGACTTTACATTGTTTCTAACACTGAATCTTTTTCCCTTTTTACTGACGTCAGAAACATACTGCTTTTGGGTCTCAAGAAATATTATTAATGCTATTATGTTTAACCTGTTTTACTGTGTACTTATAGAGATTTTTTTTTTAAGTGGTTAACAGCCCCTTCAGTTCTGTGTATGTTTTATTATGTGCAGGAATATGTGAACATTTTTATTTCCTCTTTTTATGACCTTTTAAAATAATTAAAACCAGAGCCATGTTGTGTTGCCATGGGGGTCGTGTGAGTGTGTTATACTTCATAACTATTGTATGCTTTTCAATATATTTTAACAATACTACCAACTTGGACTATCATCTCGTAATTTTTATTTTTCATGAACCCGTTGTGCTCACTCAAAGGGAAATTTCCTGTGCTATAACTCTATGTACAGAATACCTGCATAGCCTCAATGTATACTAGATGGCATAATTGTTTTGGTGAAATTATGCTCATTAACCTAGTCTTAGTTTCTTTACTTGACAAAAAAATCCTTAAAAATCTTGAGAGTTGACCGTGTGTAGGCGGCTAGCGTGGTGTTGTTTTGAGAGAGAGAGAGAGAGAGAGAGAGAGAGAGAGAGAGAGAGAGAGAGAGAGAGAGAGAGAGAGAGAGAGAGAGAGAGAGAGAGAGAGAGAGAGAGAGAGAGAGAGTAATACTCCTAAATCACCAAAGACTAATTACTCACAAACGACCAAACCATAAAACTTAATGAAGAAAACAACAACAAAACATAAGAACAAAATCTTTCCTCGTCTCCAGCGAGAGATGTTTGTTTGTTGGTCTCGTTTAACCTGTTAGTCACCATCATGTATTGAGCTACTATTGTGGAGGCTGGTTTGGGGCTACTCTCCCTCCCTCCCTCCCTCCCTTGTTTATTCTTTCCTTGCCCTCCCTTCGTTCCATTCCTTCCCTCCCACCTTCCTTTCCTTCCTTTTAACTCCCTCCATTTCTCTATCCTTCCTTTCTTCCTACCTTTCTTTTTCCCTCCCCCCATTTATTTACCTCCCTTACTCCTCCCTCCTCCCTCCCTCCCTCCCTCCCTCCTTTTTTTCCTTCCATCCTACCTACCTTTCTTTCTCTCACTCCATCCTTCCTCCCCCCTTTCCCTCCCTCCTCCCTTACCACTGGCCAATACCCAACGATGGCTGGGATGGCTATCGTGCTCAGAGCGCTTATGAACAATACCTATACTGGTTTTGTTTCTGAATGCCGCCTTTTTCAGAACTTATATTGGAAGTCTGAATTCTCGTTGTGCTCCCAAAGAAAATTTTCAATATTGTACATTCAAATCGCATTTTTTTTTATAAGAGGAAGGGGTAAGGGGGGGGGGAGGCTTCGATTCTACATGTACATAGTGTGTGTGTGTTTGAAAATATTTGGTAATACAAGGCTCAGGGTTTGTTGCCTGAAATCGTTGAAAATAGGTTTACCATCTCTCTCTCTCTCTCTCTCTCTCTCTCTCTCTCTCTCTCTCTCTCTCCAGCTGGCCAGGTCCAGGCTGTTGCACCGACTATCACTTTCTCCTTATTACTCCGCCGATGCCACACCCAGCTGTCCTCAAATTTCCAAGCAGAGTCCTTCGTAAAAACTGTCCTAAATATCCTCTGCCTTTTCTCTTGTTTTGCTTGTGTTTCCTTGTCAGTGAGATTCGCTTCCTCCGTCCTCTCTGCTGCCTGGAAAGATAAATTTTTTAGTGCAGTGTGATGGAAGGGAAATAGATAAAAGCGAAAGAGACTATAGAGAAGAAGAAAGGGAGAGAGATAGTTATAAACTGAGAGAGAGAACCATTGATAGGTTCTAAACATATTACAGAGATACAGAGATAAAATTTCACTTCAGTTGTATAAAAAAGTATGAAAGTGAATCACTCTGAAAATATTGTTTGAAGATGTTCGGTGCATCAGCCAACCTCAAGGAATGGCTGCTGACACACACACACACACACACACACTCACACACACCAAAAATACCGAAAATAAATACCCTCACCCTAAACTCAGGAGTCAAGATTATCAGACACTCTTCTTACATTATTATCTAATTATCTTTCTCAACTGTGGCTGAGAGAGAGCACATATAATTACGGTAATCTCAATACAATTTGGCTGTCATCGTCTTGCTGTAGCTTAAGCGAGGATTCTTGTGCCTTTGGTAACACTGACTGTACGAGCTTTTGAGAATCCTGGATTAGAGTACTGTGCCCCTCGGCTCCAGGAAAGTCAACAGCGCTCTTAGCACGTCATCTCCCTCAGGAGTGGCCCACTAGCTAGCTTGTCCACACGTCCCATTGCCCCAAAAAGAAGACGGAAATAAAAAACTTTTGAATTTCCCCCACAAAAAAATCGGTCTTTTAAAACCCTAGAAGGTTTAAAGTTGCCATATACCGCCAGCCGCCGTACCGAGTAATGTTTTTTATTTTATCGGTATTTCAGAAGCAGTAATTATTACCCAGGCTGATTTAACACCGTCCTATTTCAGTGAAAATGCAGACCACCTTCCTGTAATTCCTTTGATGTGAATTAAGTTACCTGAGATATATTACCACGAAATTATATCATCCCCTAAATCTCAGTTACCTGATGTACCATAATAACTCGGTGCATACGACGCTCTCAGGCGCTAACGTCAGGGAGGCAACTGCACGACAACACCGCCACGCAGCTGCACAACAAAACACACACAGCTGCATATCACCACCACACAGCTACACATCAACACCACACAGCAGCACAACGTCACCACACATCTGAACATCAACACCACACAGAAGCACATCACCACACAGCTGAACATCAACACCACACAGCTCTACATCAATACCACACAGCTGCACATTTTTTTTCAACATGGTAAACAAAGAAGCGATATCAGTAAGAGCCCATCACAGTAAACTCGTCATTACTGGACTAACAAGATTCCCGTCTGCCTTCAGCTCTACACAGTCTCAACATGGGTCCAGCCACTGCCAGAATTCCCCCGATACTTGGCAATATTGGGCATTATCTCGCGGCTGGTACACAGTATATGATTGGTTTATAACTGGTGAACGATGCTTTATGCAATATATTATGTTTGAGTAACAACGTAAAGAAAAAAACGCTTTATGGAGAAGAGAAAAGATGATACTAGACACTTAAACCAACTTACCTATGTGACCCCGGAGTAAACACAGTAGTATCAGATATTGTCAAATGGATCAAGGAGGTTTTACCCTCAATGTATACCCTCAGCATTTATAAACCACTATTGTATATATCCAAGGCACTGTATGAGGGTTGATTTGGAAAAGGCTACCTCACACGGGTCCGAACATGGGTCCGAACACTTCGTCGTGTTGTGTCGTGCGTGTGTGTCATTCGCCTCTATTATTATCATTAGTTGATAATGAAATTGCAGTCATTAATCACATTCGACCGAGATGATGCAACACCTTTTTTTTTACCACAATACAGCGAGCAGTACTGTATTTCATTCTTCTTATCATAAATATAGAAGAAAATTACGTGGTTCCTTTATATCCCAGTGTTGATTTAAGAGTAAATTTAGCAGTAGTATGTAATTACTTTAGAAATATTACCTGAAGACTGTCTGAGTGTCTCGTACACAACACTGGTATAACAGACCTCTCTTATATTTTCCCATCATCATCCTGATAACCAACCATCGTCAGGAATCATCTTGTAGGCCCAGGGTGATAGAGACAACAGGTCCAGGCTCAAACTATAGGAATATAATTTAAAACAGATGAAAGAGATTCATTTCTATTTCACTATGTATTAAAACTTTTGTCAAGATTGTAGAGATTTTAGTGTTTGTATTGGAATATCGTTTTGTCAAAGTCCTGCCTTGTGTCAAATATTATGATTCCCATGTTTTGATAGTGTCCTGCAGCTTGGGAGATTAGTCCTATTTTCGTCCTACTTCTTACCATGGGTGTGCTGCTTAGCTTGGTAACATCACTCGCTGCCAAGTATTATGTAGTATAAAGGGAATCAACATAGGGAAATACAGTACGGTGACTACGTCTGTGTATGCTAAAACGTTTAAACATTATCATAAAAAAACAGAAATTTTTCAAAATATATTTCATAGATACTTTTACGTCTTATTTTTAATATACATATTTTTAGATAGAATAACTCCACAAGTTCATCTAGAAAAATTAACTTATCAGAAATATTTGTTCTGTAATTTAACGTGTTTCTTTTTTTTTTAGGTAAGTGCAGCGACTATCCCCACTTCCTCCATAACCTGGTGACGAGGTAAGTGTTAAGTACTGTACCTGTAGCGGCTGTATTGACTCCATTTATTATTTACTGTTCAAGAATCGTCAATGTACTCTGTGTCTGTATGTTATTAGCCCTGAGGGTGTCAATTATTCTTTTCGTCTCATAGTTTTACCTGTTTTCTCCAGAATCAAGTAAGTGTGTGTGTGTGTGTGTGTGTGTGTGTGTGTGTACGTGCGCGCGCGTTTTTACGTATATGCCTCTGTACTTGGCTATGTGTCCGTACTTGCATGTGCGTGTCCGTACTTGCATATGTGTGTGTGTGTGTGTGTGTGCATAATTACATTCGTTTGTGTGTACTTTTTTGCTTATGTATACCTATTTAGGTCCATCCGTCTGTAAGGAATATTCATGTGCGTGTATCTGTCTACCGAAACATTTATACGTACCCTCATTTGACTATCTGAGAGAAATAACAAGAGAGCATCGCTGACATAGGCTTGAGCTGTAGCAAGGCCCGCTCCTAACGCCCACACCTCTCAGCTACCTCAAACACCAACAAGCACAAGTCAACACTCGCCTCCAAACTAACGGGATAAAAAAAAAAAGCTAACGTGGCTGTCATAGGGAGTTAAATTCAGCTCGTTTTATATATTTCGTCTCGGCGTAAGTTTTGAGATTGCAATCTGTGATTAGAATTCACCTGATGTTCGTCTGTCTGTCTGTTTGTCTGTTTGTCTGTTTCATGTTCGATATTGTTGAAATTTGATAGGAAAGACTTAAGATCTCATGAGCACTTTGGCGTTGTTGCCTCTGGGCTTATGAGTAATGAGATTTTTTGAGTATTTTGGTTTTATTAGTTTTGTGAGCAAGGCGGTTATCTGTGGTCCTGTGTGCTTGTGTACGAACATGTCTTGTGAGTTTTGAGGTCGTTTACACTTGGGAGGAAACAGGATTTGAGTACTTTTTTTTCCTGAGGTTTGTAAGCAAATAGGTCTTGTAAGTACTCAGATCCTGTGGTCTTTTTAATACTCAGCTCCAGTGATTTTGTGAGTATTCATGTCCTCTGGTTTTGTGAGTACCTAGGTCATGTGGTCTTGTGTGGTCTTAGCTCTTGTGGTCTTGTGAGGTCTTAGCTCTTGTGGTCTTGTGAGGTCTTAGCTCTTGTGGTCTTGTGAGGTCTTAGCTCCTGTGGTCTTGTGAGGCCTTAGCTCCCGTGGTCTTGTGAGGTCTTAGCTCTTGTGGTCTTGTGAGGTCTTAGCTCCTGTGGTCTTGTGAGGCCTTAGCTCCCGTGGTCTTGTGAGGTCTTAGGATCTTGTGGTCTTGTGAGGTCTTAGTTCTCCTGGCACTGTAAGTATTCAAGTCATGTGAGCGACCATAAATGCTCTCGTAAAGTAATCCAGTTCAAGTCGTTTGCTCCTTTGACTACATTTCATCTCTGCTCGAACAGGCAGCTGAAGGAAGGAGAAGAACAACAACAAAAGAAGAATAAGAACAAGAGTAAGAATAACAACACAAGAAGAAGATTGCAACAACAACAACAACAAAAACGAAAAAATACAAAAAGAGAGAGAAGGAAAAAAGATATCACCCAAAGACGCAATGCAGACAACTTTTCTTTTCTATATGTAAATTTAAGATGAATTTTTATGGCAGCTTACCGAAGAAAGGAATTGCAAGTCTCCTCCTCCTCCTCCTCCTCCTCCTCCTCCCGTGTCGCGTGTCAAAATCTTTCAAGTTTTAGTGAGGACTCTTCTTCTTCTCCTTCTTATTCTTCTTCTCCTTTATCACTTTTTCGTCGTTTCCTGTGATAGGGGTGGAAAGAAATTGAGGGGAGGCTAACTTTGGGACAACACACACACACACACACACACACACACACACACACTCTCTCTCTCTCTCTCCTGTAGTCGAAAATACAAGGGCGTGCGTGCGTGCGTGCGTGCGTGCGTGCGTGCGTGCGTGCGTGCGTGCGTGTGTGTGTGTGTGTGTGTGTGTGTGTGGAGGCGGGTAGGGGAGCTCTCTACACAAACATTCGTGAACAAAACTATAATTGAATGATAAGACGAGATGGTCGGGGAATGTGTTGACTCTTGCCTGTCCTTTCGTCTCGGGTCTTCATTTAATTAACACTTAATATCTGAAGTCGGATATTTTGGCTTGTTAATTGTGAGGGAGGAATAAGTATTATAATAATTAGGTGCCTTTATGTGTTTGTGGAAGTGTTTGTTTGTTTGTTTGTTTATGAGTGTGTTTATATCTATCTTGATTGTGTGTAATGATAATAATAATAATAATAATAATAATAATAAACGGTTTATTAATAGAGTTGCAGCGGGTGGTGAAAATATACAAACTTACATTTGATTTAGACATAATGATATGCGTTGAATACATTTACAGGGCTGTACATTACATGAATCAGGAGTTGTTTATTATTTTAACAGTAAATGGGTTGGTGCTATTCTTATATCTATCAGTGCGAGCTCTTATGGGCTGAATTTTGTTGTAGTGGCGGACTGTGCGAGGTGGGCGGGGGACTGCCGGTGGCAGGAGGTGGCGATGACGAGGATGGTGCAGTAATCCACTGCCAAAATTTGCTAGTACTTGGTGGTGGAGGTCACTGAGGGATGGCATTTCCGGGGTAGGGAGAGCGTTGTTGTAGCCGGAGTAGTGTGTGCCGAGCATGATTCTGCAGGCCCTTTTCTGTACCTTCTCTAGTTGACATTGTTGGGTAGAGTTGAGAGAAGACGACCAGGCTGGTGACGCATACGTTAGTTTGGGAAGAATAAAGGCGTTGTAGATAGTCCTCACCTCTGGTGTGGGTGCCCCAAGTGACCTGAGTCGTCGTAGCATGTAGAGTCGGTACGAGGCTGCCTTGATTGTGTTGTTTACATGGGCCTTCCAGTCCAGTTTGTGGTCTATGGTAACACCCAGGAGTTTGGCAGACTGCACTAACTGGAGAGGATGGGCACCCACTGTGTGTGTGTGTGTGTGTGTGTGTGGACCAACCTCTTTTGATGAAAGTTATCAGCTGTAGATATAGATAAATTTTTATTAATTCATTACAGAAGTGATTTTATTTCGTAACTTAATTCTTTTTATATACAAAGTTTTTCACGTGTATAAAGTTAGCTGCTTCGTAAAAGTGTTTAATTAAATTTTATTACGTATTCTATTTCATTATTTAATGGACTATTTTCTAATATACTTAAGTTTTAATCATCTATCTATAAAATGAGTTATGTAGTTTTCAATATTTTTTTTTATTAATATATCATTAATTAATTTTTTTCGGGGGAAATTATTTTTTTTTATCACTTTTCGCTCCAAAAATTGTACTGGTGACTTTCTCTCTCTGCGATATAATCTAATCATAATTATTTCTCGGTTGCTCAAGCCAGCGTGTTATATGAACCAAAATAGTTAACTAGAACCCACGTGTCTCTGTGAGTCTCTTGTGTACGTATGTTGACGTACATCTTGACGTGTGTACACTAAAAACACTTGGTACACATGATGTTTATCCTGTCTGTGTACATTCATAACAAGTGAGTATAGAACACTCAAACATCACACGACGCATATGTACACTCCAACATAATGACACATACTGTATACATCCACATATACCTACCCATACGATACATACACACACACACACACACACACACACACACACACACACATGAGAGGTGGTATCAGGGTTGTTGATGGTAAAAATGTTGTATCCTGGAGGTCTTGAAAATTTATCATTAAGAAGTTATTTTTACGGTGTGTGCGTAGAGGGAAGAGGAGGAGAGAGAGAGAGAGAGAGAGAGAGAGAGACTGGTGTGGGTAGTATTATGCCTTGGAATTGTGACTGAGAAACCTATATCAGATATGAATAAATAAATTAGTAAAATTATGAACTGAATAAGTAAAAAGAGAGTAATGGAAATGAATGAATAACTAAAGAAAATTGGAGAAAAAAACTGAAGTGAAGAAAATTAAATTTGTCTGTGTAAAAAAAAACGGAGGAGGAAATGAGAAATAATAATGCGTAACTGAAGAAAGAAGCAGAAGTAGATGAATAACGAAAGATATTTAGAAGTGAATAAGCTGTTGATTTAACCTGAGGGGTAACTAAGGAGAATATATTGATGTAATGGAACACTCAAACACTGGTAATGGTGGAAGTGGTCACTGAAGCAACGATAATGGTAAACGACAGTAACTACTTGGATGGACCAGTTAAATAAAAGAGAATGGTTCAATTGGACGGTGAGGCAAATATAATGGTTAAATGGATCGGTGATGTAGAAGGTCCCTCAGACTTAATAGGTGAATGGGTCACTCATGCAAAGTTTACGGCTGAATGGTTAGCGAGAGCACATGGAGAGAGAGAGAGAGAGAGAGGAATGTCTCAGGAAACGGTTGGCAAGAGTTATACAAGACGTGGTCACTAACATGGTGTGGTGAGGGAGGTAGAATGTGTCAGCTCACGGCAATGGTTCTTAATACGAACAAAGGAAAAGGAAAACTAATCTAGACTCGATTTCTCAAAGGTTCTTTCGTTCAGTTGTATCTGGTGATGTGAGTCCAGGTAGTTACTAAGGTTATACTTTATGGCAAGTTGATGTGATCCCCAATTAAAAAAAGAAAAGTACGACAATATATAGAAATTCAGTCTTTTGAAACGTGTTGCCATTTGGAGAAGTATTGCTCGAGGACTGCCCTCCCCCCCGCCCGCTTAAGAAAAAATATCACTTAGCTTTACTCCTTTTAATGTATTTTTATCTAAGGAGTAAAATTAAACGTACTATTTCATTCTTGTTAGTATCATCTTAGAGAATTATCGGAGTGTTCAGATAATCAATAGTTGTGGACGGATAGAAGAGGGAAGCCTGGAGGTGAGGTGGGATAGGAATGCCTTTTATTAACTAACAAGAGGCATGATCCCAAGGTTAATGGAAATATAGTGTATAATATACAGCGAAAACTAATAACTTACCCAAAGATAAGAATATGTCGAGGGTGTCAGTGAGCAGAACAATGAGGGCCTCACTCAAACATTAAGTGTCAAACCCCACTGTCTTGAGAGGTTCTTCCACTTGAAAGATACTGACAGTAAGAGTATAGATTTGTGAT
Source organism: Homarus americanus (assembly GCF_018991925.1). Taxonomy (NCBI): domain Eukaryota; kingdom Metazoa; phylum Arthropoda; class Malacostraca; order Decapoda; family Nephropidae; genus Homarus; species Homarus americanus. The sequence continues at coordinate 442,027 of NW_024747794.1, read as the reverse complement.
GGCGATGAACAACCATTTTTTTTTTTAAATAGTGGTTTGTCAAGATGTTTCCAACACTGACGGAAAGTCATAGAGGCGAAGGAAAGTATCAAGAATATAGAAGAGCTTGGGGGTGAAATATGTGGTTTGTTTCTTTTTAACTACGCGACGGAACTCATCCTGATGGAAGCTATTTTCATGGCCCGTGGATCTTTGAGAGCAGACAAAACGTTGTTGACAAAAGATGAAAAAGTTCGTATAAGGAAACGAGCTGATGGGATTGGTTCGTGAAAGACAGTTACTCGCCTGAAGAGTTTAAGGTCTAAGTCAACACTGTAATAATGAGATTTACATTTTCCAGGTTTTAGTTGATAAGAACCTGAGAACTCGGTTTCCACTGGACTGTGATAAAAGATTGTGTTATTAGGAATAAAAGTCATCATACACCAATGTTGATTTTACATTTAAGGTGATATCATTCTATGATGGATGGCCTGTGTCGCCTGGCTGAATATATATATATATATATATATATATATATATATATATATATATATATATATATATATATATATATATATATATATATATATATATATATATATATATATATATATATATATCTCAAGTCTTCTCTCTTGCCTGTATCCTGTGTTCTCTCACAGAGAAGGTTAGAACCATTTGTTTAAACATTTTGTGTGTTCAGGTTATGATTATCTCCATTAATTTGTTCACAATTTTGTTTGGGTAAAAAATACAATCATGAATTCTATTTTCGGCACAAACAAAATAGTGAGATGAGAGAGTTGTGCCGGTGAAGTTAGTGCCTATAATACTCTTTGTGGTGTTATGGTACGAGACAGAACTGAAGGCAGATGTTGGAACAAGAGCTATAGCCCGAGGCGAAGCAAGCCGTCATCACATTATTATATGTGGCACTCGAGGCCGCCGGAGAGATACGCAAGGAAGCAGCTGTACAAACTTCGTCCAATAAGGAAGAAAGGTGGAATAGTTGAAGCACAAAAACTAAACTCCACGCGTTTGCTTAAAGTCCACTGTATACGATGTAATACCGAACGTTCTCGATGCCCCTGGCCAACTAGGTTAATAACAAGTGATCATCACATGATATCCTGCCAACTCGTTATGTGATAAGATAATGGAAGCGGCGTCTTAAAGGATAATATGATGAAAATTGTTCCTGGTTTCTGCCAAGATAATTCTAAGCTTTAAATGCTCTCATAGTCTAAGAATATGCAGTAAACCTAAACGTAACTTATGTACGTTCTTTCGTAATATTATTCACTTTCCTTCATTATCAGATTATTATTGGAACAATGGGCGACTACAGTATTTATCATCTCATTAATCATGTGAGCATAACTTTATAATGGCTAACGATTACTCGAACATCATGCTGGAAATAAAAAGATCGAATTAGGATAAAACCTTTGTGATTCTTAGACTTTCAACATACACGTTCACTCAAGGTGACTATTTTTACTGATGGTGATGGGCTTGTGGTGTGTGTGTGTGTGTGTGTTGAGATAATTGTTGACATCTCTTTGAAAATTTTGTGTACAAAGTTTCCCCTCCCACTGCGGGTGCCGCTTGAGGGTGTAGTCTCCAGGGAGAAGGGCAAGTAGGAAGAACGTAACCAAGCCAAAGCAATGTATTTATGTGGAACTCGCTGAAAGCTCATAAGGCAGTAGAAGGAAAAAAGAATGGCTTAAGGGTGGTCAGATCAACAAGCTACCACAATCACTAAATCAGGATTGGTATTCATATACGTGTAGATGGCTGAGACAATTAAAACTAAAATGCGACAAAGAGCACATAGCGAGCTTTGAAGCTACGTCCACTGAAGATCAGAGGCGGTGTCGGATCTGCAGGTGAGTCACCCAAGGAGAAGGCTGCTGCCTGACACCCGGTGTGAGGAGGGAGGGAGCTCTGCCTGGTCTTCTGGTTCGATTACAAGTTGCTTTGCTCTCCTTACGTTGAATAGAAAAGAAAAGTCTCATTGCAGCGTTAACTGGTTCAAGGGAGAAACTTTTGTGATGTTTTTTCAAGAGGAGGAGGTTTTGTACTGTCGTCTCTGTCCCATTGTTTGAGAGAAGAGATTCTTTACTGTCGTCTGGCTCAAGGGGAGGTTCTCTCTGTACCTGACTTAAGGAGTTGGGGGTTTTACAACGTTTCCTGACTGTTCGTTCGTCTGATAGGTTCAAAGCAGATTTATTACACTCTTGCCAGCGGCGACAAGATGCTCCAGGAAGTATATGACTTTTTAAACATTAGGTCACTGTGCCTCATGTCCCACGAGGAAGGAAAGTTGTTAGTGTCTCACCGGGGGAATGACAAACGAACTTGTCACATGTGATAAATTTTTAGTCGCATATTTTTCTCTCAGGCTACATAATTTCCTGATTTATATTATGACTTTTAGATCAATGTGGATTTTAAGTGTTGCAATTATGCTGTGACTGTAGTTAATTAAAGAGGATGAGTTACCAACATAACCGGTAAAGTACCCCGTGAATATGTGTAAACACTCGCACTAAAATCCCAACCAGTCGAGTAATGGACCGAACCTTTTGTTCTGTTTCGTATTGAGCGGAAATATTCATAAGAGTATGATGGAAAATGGAGCTAGTGATTTAATTATCTTTCTCTTATTTTGTTTTTTTCCGGACAAACTTATTTTACAACCTCCTGGACCTCCAGCCGGATGAGTCCTGTCTCTCACACCTGCTGGGACACAGGGGAGTAATGGTCGATCTCACTTCACCAACACTGTGTTTACATTTGTTAGTAAAGACAGAGAATTTGAAACTCCTTTTCCATTGCGTTAGACAGCTCTATGAACGCCAATCTAGACAAACTCATTCACGGATTAAGATAATAACTAACACTTAAAAAAAATGGTATATGTATATCTAAAAGTGACAAAGAAAATAGCCATTCATTATGTCTGCTTAAGTCTATTTAATAAGCCAGGTGGGTATGTGTCAGAAAACTCTACAGGTGTCTTTTGAGAAAATTTCTTTTTAGTTTAATTTTATCAACCTATAGTTTATGGACAATAGGCATTAATAAATCGGCAATTTTATAAGCATCTTGGGGTCAGTGGCTCGACAGGAGAAAGCTTGGGAGTCGCTGCTACTGTGAAGGATCTGTTGACTACTACTTCAGTGTTTCATCCTTGACACCACACCACCCCACACCACACCACACCACACAGGGATCACGGCCACAGTCTGGGGGTCGAGCCTCATCAGCATTATCTTGGCTCAAGTTTTTATGATAATTATCAATTGTTATTTTCCGTTACCTACTGAGACTGTTTCACTATACAAGAGGCAGAAATTATTGCTGTTGTGTCAGAGGATAAGTCAAGCCTCGAACAGGTGACTTCATCGTTGAGTAAAAAAAATCAACATGTGTAGCCATCTCTATCTCGTATTAAATAAAATAATTACAGAACTATTTTAAAGTTTTCATGAAGAAACTCACTAAGGAAAATCCCAGTACCTGGAGTATTAAGAGAAGCGCGTTGAAACAATCAGGATAAATATTTTTTCCCGGTACAGTTTGTATATCGAAAGTACCACCAGATTACTTTTTCATCTTTTATTTGTTTTATCAGAATATTTTTGTTACTATTTTTCACACAATTTTTATCATTATCTTACTCTTCTTCCTTTATTCATCAGTCAAATGGAAATAAATATATTATTGTTCCGTAATTACCAAGTTTAATTAGTTATCGTTATACACACTAACAGACAATTAAGTCACCAACAGGCAGTTTACGAGTACAAACATAAGAGAAAGATCATTTATGTAAAACTGTACGTCGGTAGTAACTACGCCATCAACGTATTATTATAATTATAGTCTTCATAAACAATTAAGAAACATACATTCAGAAGCACATATAGGCGTTAACAAGTTTATAATAACAGTCAGGTTGTGAGCAGAGTGAAGGTGACCACACGGAACAGTCAGTGTGTAAGAGATGAATGGTTCAGCCTCTTCACTCCGTGTTTCCCCGAATTATTTGTATAAGTTCATATTTGTTTTTTATCAATAATTTTATACAAGGTTGACTTCCACAAACACCCCCAGCCACTCTTATTTACAACTCAGTGACTTTCACCAACAATTTCTCAGAAGATATTGAAAGATTGTGTAGGAGTAAACAGAAGCCAACTTTAATGACGACAACTTGAGGTTAAGAAATGCTAAGAATTTGACGCTGTCATTTGAAAGACCTTAAGAGTGTTCTTTTCTTGTCTCACTAGTATATTGTATACACTGCCATATTCAAGCTATATATATATATATATATGTATATATATATATATATATATATATATATATATATATATATATATATATATATATATATATATATATATATATATATATATATATATATATATATATATATATATAAAAATAAGAGTGGAGGGAACTGCAGATGGCCTATTGGCCCATACTGGACAGTCCTATTTACACCCAACTCGTATTGCTCATATATCCGTCCAACCTAAATTTGAAGCTACCCAGTTTATTCGAGCTCATGATGATGTTCGGTAACTTGCTCCACTCTTCCACTACTCTTATTTCCAAACCAATGTTTACATATCTCGCACCTAAATCTAAATTAGTCTAATTTAAAACTATTGTTCATATGTGGTCATAGAATATATGTCCAAGATGTATTAGCTCAAGTATTTTCTTGTAATTAATAACTATCATAGACACAACCTCACACAAGCAAACATGTCCTCAACAAGTTTACCGCCGTAATGTTACAATTACACTGATCCCCCCACACCTCTCAATCCCTCCTTCCCCTGCCTGTGTGCCACAGGCAACAGTAACTCAACATTTTACAACTTAATGCATCCCTAGCACCTCTTAGGATGAGCGTGGAATACTTAAGACGGCACTCAAGTACTGGGTGGCGGGAGAGACGGACTGTACACCCTCACTCCGAGGTGACTGGCGGGGCAGGTCAATTTGTATCAGGGCTGAGAAGTTTGTTGTATAACTCGAGTATATATACACACACACACACACACACGCACACACACACACACATATATATATATATATATATATATATATATATATAATATGTCAGTTATTATAAACAATGTTGAGGCCACAGTGGTACACGGTACAAGTATTGGTCTTTATCCCACACTTTACTGTACACCATTAATGGAGCAGTCACTCATAGTAAAAGTATTAAATGAATTACACAAAATTTGTATAGAGTATTATAAGTTATTAGTTAACGCCGGTATCTATCTAGTTGTTCGTTTGCCATTGTTCCATAGTCTTCGTGTATTGTGAACCATAACTTGGATAATTCATATAAATATTCTACTATTAAGGACATTTGAGCAGTCATTTATTGAATAACCATTTGAAGGTAAGATTATCTCTGAGCTGATAGTGACCCTGGTGCTTCTTGATCCCTACATGGTTGACCTCTAAATAGTGCACACACACACACACACACACACACACACACACACACACACGTTGACCAAAATAAATCGTTCGGTTGTGCAAAGGGAAAGTTGTTGAAAGGCGAGTGTGTTCTCACAGTGGGTGGAGCGGAGTCAATATAGGGGATTTGAAGGAAGCTCTGGCAGGTAACTTCACTCAAGGAAAGTTTACTGGCACAACATCAACAAGGGAATATTCTCTGCTTGAAGGTTTGTTTGTTTAGTGAAATTTCTAAATGTCTCTCAGTAAATTTGTTTTTATTTGAACTTATGAGATTATTACATGTATTACTGATTTTTGTAAGTTCTGGAGTTGAAGGACATTGTTTGATGAAGAATGTTGGCGTTTATTGATTCTCTTCTCTCCTCTCCTCCATATAATTCTGTGACATAATCAGATCATGTAAAGGCCTTACAAACTATACCTTGAACACCTTATCAACTAATAGTAAAAATTGTTGTATAAGGGAGAGAGAAACAGCTCGAACAGACGCCCACAGTAGATATAAATCCTCTGTTTGTTTCCATGTCATTAGGATCTCGTTTCAGGATACATCTTCCATACAACACGAGAAAACTGTAGTGATTATAATGGGAAGGAGGGAGAGAGGGCGAAGGATGAGGAGAAAATAGATAGGAAAAAATTGATGCAAGAAGGGTGAAAGATATAGGTGATGATGAAGGTAAATGAAGATGCTCAGTGGGTGAAAGTGTTGGTTAATGGAGAGATGTAAGAACAAAAGGATATAAAAAGAATGAATGGAAAACAAGTGATGTGTGTGTGTGTGTGTACCAGGGAGTGATGAAGAGTAATGAATGCACGGTAAATTATAGACACTATTTCAATTAAAAACACCACATACGTACACACACACACACACACACACACACACACACACACACACCCATTGTAAAAATTATCAATAACTTGTAATAAACCAGTGTATTCACTCCCAGTCAACACTACTCCTTGCACTGTCACTATGTTGAAATGAACTGTAGTTTGAGCTTTTCCCCATCTAGTTATTATATATCTTATTTGTGTCACTTATGTTACTTGTATATTATTTGTAATTCGAAACCCATTCCCCAAATATGTAACTGTATATTTTCAGCCTTCTGGCTGCCAAGCTCTTTCAATAAACCGTTAATTATTATTATTATTATTATTACGCGCGCGCACACAAACACAGTATTAACAACAACATCATAAACAACAACAATAACAACAACACAAATATCGATGATAATAATCTGACCACAAAAAATCGCTAACAGCACGTACAAGACTACCCCCTTATCCCCTTATCCCCTGAAATGCCTAAAAGGAAAGTGCTATAGCATCTTGCCAACAAATGGATCCACATTCGACTGAAAAATCACTGCCATCTGGTCAATGTGAGCAATTCAAGAGTGTGGTTCCCCTTCACTTACACACCATCTAGTCCCTTGTCCCCATAATTATCACACAAAAGGGAGAGGGAGGGAGAAGCAGGATGAGAGAGAGAGAGAGAGAATAGAGGAGGCGGAATAGGAAAGAGAGGGAATGAGAGAGAAAGAGTGTGAGAGAGGCAGACGGAAGAGAGAAGAGGAGGAAATGAAAGCAAGATTTATGTCCTTGTTGTGGCCAGTCGGTGTTTTAACATCCCTTACAGTATTGCTCTCAGAGAATTTATTCTTGTATGAAAGAACCGAGAAAAAGGTGGAAGGAAGAAAGCAAGGCGGCGATAAATACGGGAGTGGAGGAGGCGTGTAAGAGGTGTTGGGGAAGAGAGGAAACGTAGGTGGTGATGGAGAAAGAGGGATAGTTGGCAGGTAAGTGGTTCTTCTGGTGTGAGGGGAAAGTGGTTGTGTAGGTGGTGATGAGGGTAGAGGGGAAATGTGTGTAAGGTGATGTTGAGGGTAGAGGGGAAAGTGGGTGTGTAGGTGGCGAAAGAAAGTCTGTCCTTAGTACCTGCTCGCTCACAGGTAAACAGACACGAGGAGACTGAGAATGTTCTTTTAAGATGGGTTGAGGGTCACTGTCACTGAGAGAGGGTGGTCACGGTTCTTGTGGTCTTGTCACCAGGATAAGCAGTAATTGGTCTCTTTCTGGATTTTATAACTTAGAATATATTAAGACCAACAATTTATATTATTGTTTTTATTTGTGCTTACGATTCTTTTTTGTTTTTATGTATACTTTAATTGTTAGCTTCTCCTCTGCTAATGATGCTATTTTTATTGTATGTTTTTTTATAATTTCGGAACAATTGAAACATGGTTGTTTTTAGTGCCAAGAGATTTTTTTTCAATTTGATTTCTTTAATTATTTCAATATAGTTAGTCGTCAAAATGTTGGTTAAGAATATTTGTTTGAAACGTGACAATTTCTTGCTTCCTAATTCCCTGTGATGTTGGAACTGTTGATAAGGTTCACTTCATTTGTTTTCGATTCCAAAAGAAAAGAATCTCCAAAAAATCCCAATTGAAATGGAAATTTATGCCAAAAATTAAATTTAAATTTTCCTCTAAATTTTCATGAATGTGTCACCTTTCCATACTGATGGAGAATTTGAGGCAAAAAAAAAAGAAGTAATAATTCAGATCTCTTCACAATTACTTTCAGCTTCCTTCTGTGTTCGAGGTCTTCATTTCAGTTTAGTTGTCTCCAAGCATACATTAGACTAAACCCCTGTCTCGTGGTACTAGATAATGAACAATGAAGGCAATAGTATGAATATATGGAACAGGTTTAAGTGAAGTATCCTGGCAATAAATAACTAAACAACCACTTGTATTTACCAGGGTGGCGACTCACTGATGAGGGAGGTTGTTCTTTCCCATCCAGAGGCGGGAGTGGTGGTAGAGGGCGGGCATGAGACAGGAAGGTGGTTGGTGTTGGTTGACTATGCAGGTAAAGTGTTCAGTGCTCTAACACAGGTAAAGCAAGCAGGTGTATATGATGCTTGACACTTAAATATTATTATTTTTTGATAGGGAGTGAGGCCTGTACACGCTGTATGGAAATGAGGAGTGACTCTATAGATCTATAACAAAAATCCGCGATATTAACCTTGGATTTCCTGTTATCTGAACGAACATGAACTCGCGTGTTGTCGGAACAAGATCCTAAGTTGTATGAGTCTACAGTCAGGTCGTGAACGATTGATTGGATCCTTGCAAATCAAACGTCCTGGTAAAGCGTTGCCTTGACACCCCCCCCCCCTCCCTACCGCCTCCCCCTCTCCAACTTAAACAGGTCCCACTGTACGTTAATCCCCAGCCTGCGAAGGTCCTGAGGCTGAAAGATCCTATGACTCTGGGGGATCCTAGAGGAGATTATGGAACTTATATCTGGCTTAGACTCGTATAACCATAATATCAAAACTTACTTTCGTTAGTTAACGCTATAAATGAGAGTATTGCCATCTGTTATAAAAGAGAAACTCATAACTGTGAGGGTGTTTGAGCTAATGAAAGTAAACTTTAGGTAATATGGATAAGAAGGTGAGATTGCCGTCACATGTTGAGGGACGCGGCTAACCCTCATAACCACATCCCTAGTCATCTCCTCCTGGGTGATTTGAGGTCCGGTTCTCCCTGCTGACGTTACTAACACACGCTGGGGTCACTGTGGTGCAGCCGTCAGCAATTTTAGGGTCACTGGCTTGAGATTTTCCTAATTATTCGTTATTGTTGATTGAGACTAAGGGGAAGACGAGGATGTTGGGCAGGAATGTCATGTGGGATGAATATGGATGAAAGTTATGTCGTGAAGGTTCGATGTGGTTAGGAATGTTCAGTGGGGATGATTTTGGAAGTGCGTGGAGAGGAGATGAATCGACGAAGAGGGTGAGGAGAGGGAAGAGGGTGAGGATGAGGAGAGGGAAGAGGGTGGTGGTAAGGGTAAGCGAGAGGGTGGAAGCATGAAGACAAGGGGAGGTGAGAGGGTGGAAGGAAGGGATGACGGCGAGGTAACAGAACACCTCCCCAGCCGCCGTACAGGAGTGAGAGAAACTCCTCAGGATGGGCGGGGGGAGAAGGCTGTCTGCCCCCTGTTAATTGCCTGGACTGATGGAGCGTGACAGTGGTCTTGTCCCCCCCACCAGGCAAAACATAGCAGGAGAGGGGAATGATAGGGGCGAAAGGGAAGGGAAGAGGAGGGGAGGGGTAGGGATGGAGGAGACGGATATGGGAGGAGGAGAGAGTTAGAGGAGGGGTATGGGAGGAAAGGGAATAAGAGCGGAAGAGTGTGTGTGTGTGTTCGATGGCGAAATGTATGGGTGTGTGTGTGTGTGTACATTGGTTTGTTTGTATGCATACATATAAGGTAAGTGTACATGGATGAGTTTTGTCTACACAAAGATGTACGTACAGACAAGTGTGTATCTGTACGTTTCTGTGCGTTGCTAGTATATGTACGCTGTTAAAGTACGTGTGTACACCTGCGTACACTTGCGACATGAAGTAAAGTATATACATTTGTAAAATGAGTGTACAAAACCGAAGTGGATGTACATTAAGAGAGAGAGAGAGAGAGAGAGAGAGAGAGAGAGAGAGAGAGAGAGAGAGACTCTCCAGTGACCCCTGTGGCCGTCCGCTCTAATAATAGACAGAACAGTTACCCAGACGGCAGAGAAGCTGATGGTAGGTAGAGAGGTAGGTAGCGAATTAGTGAAAGCTGCTATTGCAAACTAATTTAGTCACTACTGGAAAGTCTTAATTTAGTCACCGCTGGAAAGTCTTTCATCTCATCATGTTCTTTAACTTCCAGAAAAAAAAACATTGGTTTTCTAACTTCGAAAAATTCTATTACAATGGCAACCATGGCCAATTTATTTCGATTTGCACCAAAACTTTGCCATGTGGACCATGTTTGGTTTGGTGCAAATACACAAACCAGTTTTCGAGTTATTTTTCGACACCTTCACGCAATTTGTAGTAAATGATTAATAGTAATAACAGTAATTGGCCAATAATTAGGCCTCTGATATAAGTTTTGTCTTTGACTTTTCATTAGGTCTTTCTTACCAGCGTATTTTTTATGGTGAATATTTGAGGTTTTATTAAGTTACTATTTGAGTCTTATCCAAAATATTATAAACCTTTCACAACTCGCCTCTTAGACTATCAAAACTGTTTAGTAAAGTTTATTGTTTTTATTTCAAGAAGCAACTTAAAAAAAAATCTTTCCTTTGCACCAAAGGAATGAAAAAAATATCCCAAGACAATGAAGTCAAAGTTTTTCTTAATTATATAATAATAAAAGGAACAATAGATAAACTTTAAGATAAGTAAGCAAAAGAAACCTAAAAAAAATTAAGACAAACAAGAAAACGAGCAAACTCAAAGACAAGGCGAACAAGGAGAAGAAAGGGGGGGGGGCAAAAATAAAAAGATAAAATACATATAAGAAAGTTTTAGCTCAAGACTTCAAAAGCTTGTTCGTGCACTAAAACAATTTACAAGAGTTGCTCTCATTTTCCAGAAAGGCAGAGTCGCGTCTGAAGGCTCGTGTGGAGAGAGAGGCAAGGCAAACAACATAACTTCTTAATACTCAGCTGTTGGAGGAGTCGCTCAGCTCCTGCCCAAAGCGCTCTCCTGATTCTGGTTCCTCTCCACACCAGCCTTCATGCCGTCCTCACCTCACTCTCTAATGCTGTAGTGGTGGTGTGGGTGGTTGTGGTAGTGTGGATGGTGTTAGTGGTGGTGTGGGTGGTTGTGGTAGTGTGGATGGTGTTAGTGGTAGTGTGGATGGTGTTAGTGGTGGTGTGGGTGGTTGTGGTAGTGTGGATGGTGTTAGTGGTGGTGTGGGTGGTTGTGGTAGTGTGGGTGGTTGTGGTAGTGTGGATGGTGTTAGTGGTGGTGTGGGTGGTGTCAGTGATGGTGTAGGTGGTGTGAGTGGTGGTGTGCCGGAGTGGGCTGTAGTAGCAGGGGTAGTGGCTCACGGTAATAGCGTTATTGGGTGTGAGAATAAAGGTATTAGTTGAATTAGTAGCACAGACTAGAGGGGTGTGGGTCATGGCAGAGCGGTAATGGCGTTAGTGGTGAGCCAGGGGAATAGTGGCTGAAGTTAGTGGTAATGTAGGTGGGTGTCAGTGGTAATAGGTTAAAATGTTTTGCAAATAAATGATATAAACTAAAAGTGTAGATGATAGATAAACTATATAGGAAGGTTACAAGGAACATCGATATGGCGACCATTTTTGTTCCTTACATGACAAGAGACACTAACCAACACCTGGTAATGTTGTTTAATACTTCACCCGTCTAATGCTCAACTCAGGGACCAGGGTATGGATGATGTTCAAGGATACATCGGGTGTTCGTCGATTCCTGATGTAATGGGCGGATTGTTTTGTAAATTGTCTGGGGGCGTTGATCTTCCCAAGTGCTTAGACAAGTTTGGTAACAATCATGACCCAAGTATTTTAACCTGGCGATAAAGATCATTCTGTGGTATATCACGGTTTATGTTTAACACTTATACACGCAACATCTGTACTTAATGCATATTTAAATTAGGGAAAGTTGACCTGTAAACTTCCACAAAAATGAACAGGTGAGTTCAGATTACGGTCAGGTGTGTAGAGTATAAACACACACACGGCCACGTATGACTGACAACCGGCAACTTGGCTAACAACTCCTTCTTGGTAAAATGTTTGGTCAGCATAAATTTGGCTCCTTAAGTGTGGCCTCGATGTTGCTGCCACGAAAAAAGAGAGGCAAGAAAATATACACTTTGACCTTAGATTTGTTGCATCATGACCTTTGACCCTTCAGGATATATATATATATATATATATATATACACACACTGAATGTCTTAACGAAAGTTAACTTGACCTTAGTCTTCTGTTCCGTCGTGACGTTAGATTTGTTTCAGCGAGAACTCGAATATGTTTTGTCACATATGTTTCACCCCAGGTCTGTTTCACCAAAGCCTGGGATATGCTTTTACCTAAGTCTCAGATCTGTTTCACCGACGCCTCGGGTCTGTTTCACCCCTCACGAAGCTCAAATATTTCACCATCATTGTTTCCGTAATACTACCATGAAACGCGGGGCTGAAGCCGTCCTGCCTGTATGATATTACCCCAAACTGGCAGAATGCATTTTCTGGGGTAAAAATAGTATGAGAGACCCGTACAGTAATGGTGAACACCCCCTGACGAAGGATGGCCTCAGAGTAATGGAGAGAAGGGGGAGAGAGAGGGGGGAGTGAGAGAAAGAGGGGAGAGGTAAGAGAACGAGAGGGAGGGAGGAAGGGAGAGAGAGAGAGAAAGGAAAAAGTGAAGGAGAGGAAGAGATGGAGGGGGAGAGGAAGGGAGAGAGAAAAAGAGGGAAGGAGAGAGAACGAGAGGGGTGTATAGAGAAAGAAAGAGAGAGACGGGGTGAGGGTGAAAGAGAGAGAGGGAAAAAGGAAAGAGGGAGATAGAAAGAGTTTGAGGGGAGACAAAGCGGGGGTGAGGGAAGGAAGAAGGGACGGAGGGAGACAAGCGAAAGAATGGAAGGGAGAGAGAAAGAGAAGGAGGGAAAGGAGGAAATGGGGGATAGACGGGAAAGGTGGGAGAGAGAAATAGGAGGATGGATGAACGGAGGCAAGTGATGAACTAAAATGAGTAGAAGACGGAGAGAGAAGGAAAAGAGAGAGGTAGAGAGAAATGGGAAGGAGGAAGGGAAACATATGATGGATCGAGGGAGAGAAAAGAGGGAGGGTAGAAGGAAGGAATGGGCAGAGAGAGAATGAGAATAAGACAATGGGGAAGTGATGAAGGAAGAACAGAAGAGGAAGAGGAAGGAAGGAAGGTAGGTCGGAGAGAGTCAGAAAGTAAGAAAAGAGGAAGGGTGGATAGAGAAAGAAAAAAAACAGCAAATAAAACGAGAATAAACGAGGAAAAGAAACTGGAGGAAGAAAAGGAATTATAATGATGATGACGATGTTGATGATGATGATGATGATGATGATGATGATGATTAATGAGAGGCGCCGTCAGAAGCCCGACACTAAACGAGTCACTGAAGCTTAAGACAAAATAATTATAGATCAGGAAGCTCTTGGAGTTATTCATCTTCATTTGTGTGGGACTGGGGGAGGAGGAGGGAGGATGGGGGGGGGTAGGAGGAGGATGGGGATGAGGGAGGAGGATGGGGGGAGGAGGAGGATGGGGGTGAAGGGGGGAGGAGATGGGGGGAGTGATGAGAAGGGGGAGGAGGATGGGGGAGGAGGAGGATGGGGGGATGAAGGGGGAGGATGGGAGGGAGGAGGAGGAGGAGGAGGATGAGGATGGGGGATGAGGAGAGGAGGAGGAGGATGGGGGGAGGAGGAGGAGGTGGATGGGGGAGGAGGAGGATGGGGGGAGGAGGAGGAGGATGGGGGATGAGGAGGAGGGAGGAGGATGGAGGAGGAGGAGGAGGAGGAGGGAGGATGGGAGGAGGAGGAGGAGGAGGATGGGGGGAGGTATCCTGTCTCCTGGCTCTCTCATGGTAATTACAAATCATGAGAATAACCAACTCTGCTATCCACCTCATGAGCAATGGGGGGTAGTAAATGGGAGTCACGTGGAGATTGTTAATGAGTAATAGTGAGGAAGAATGAGTATTATCTACACTTTACCTCATGACGGCGGTAAAAAAAAAATAAAGTAATGTGAAAATTGGTAATGTGTAGTAATGAGTAATAAAGTAAATGTTAATGTGGATTTAACATTCTACCTCTAACCTTTTAATGTTAGTGAGGAAAGTTTAGTAGAGACTTAAAGAATGTGGAAATTTATGTGGAAGGATGGAGGTTTTTTTCCATTCACCTCATGACGTCAAGGAGAATACATGAGAGAGTTAATGTGTAAAGTGTGATGTGTAGTACAAGTGATGTGTGGTAGATAAGTGTCAAGTTATATATGTTATGTGGTGGATATAGTAGTGTGGTAGATGATAAGTGCAGTACGGTAGAGGAAGGGAAGTGAAATTTGAAGGAAATAATGATCTTATGAGTGATATTGGAAAGAAGTCGTTCACACTCACACACATTCATTATTACGATCAATATATCAAACCCAGAAAAAGAAGAGAGAGTGCCTCCCCTCCCTCCTCCCTCCCTCCTCCCTCCCCAACAGATAATAAGATTTCTAGAAATGCTAAACTAAGTCTGCAATTACTCATCCTCCCCACCCCACACACTGTCCCTACCACCACCTCCTTACACTGTCCCTACCACCACTTCGCCCACTGTCCCCTACCACCCGCCTCGCCCCACTGTCCCTACCACCGCCTCGCCCCACCTGTCCCTACCACCATACTCGCCCCACTGTCCTACCACCCTTACTCGCCCCACATCTACCACCTCGCCCCACACTGTCCCTACCACCACCTCGCCCCCCACACGCTCCCTACCACCACCTCCTTACACTGTCCCTACCACCACCTCGCCCCTGTCCCTACCACCCACCTCGCCCCACTGTCCCTACCACCACCTCGCCCCACACTGTCCCTACCACCACCTCGCCCCACACTGCGTCTCCACCACCGCCTCGCCCCACACTGTCCCTACCACCGCCTCGCCCCACACCGTCTCAACCACCACCTCACCCCGCAATTGCAGTCACCCCAGGAGGAACCACACACCTCCTCTCTTCTCACTCCTTCGATACAGCGGCGTAGGGCTCACCACTCCCCGCAGCCTTCAAGACAATAATGATCTTTAATTGAAACTCGACAGAGGGACGGTAATCGCATCTCGGCCTGCACTCTGGGTTATGGCCCAAGTTTTGGCTGAGATACTGCCAACTTATGCATGACGGGACAAGACTCAGGGAGGAAGGGAGAGAGGGAAGGAGGGGTTAGTGAGGGAGGTAGATGCCCGACCTCTCCCCCTTCCACGCTTCACCTCTGGTTTAAGCCTGGTTTAAGCGAGGTTTTATGGGTTTTTCTTGCTCAAGTGGGGCTTTTGTAGTGCAGTTAGGGGCCACGGCAAATGACGGCCGAGGTTTAGGAAGGATGAGAAACTTATGCTGAGTATGGGAAAGTTTTCTTCTCCTTTTTAACGATGGAATGTCTTAATGGTTTTAATACAACGTCACTGGAATGACGATACGAATTTATCAAAGTCTCCGAACAACTTTTAACAGGACACATAAAGTGATGCAAAATTCTCCTCAAAATAGTAGTGGTTGACTAAGTAGGTAAATAATAATGCAGCGGCCAGGGAGAGTTATTGCATTAAAAAGTTTAATATAAATATTTCTGGGTAAGATTGAAAAGTGGATTTAGTTTGATTATGTAAACTTAATTAACAATGAGGTGTGTGTGTGTGTGTGTGTGTGTTGGGCGGGCCTTGAGGATTATGGATTTACACTTGATTAATTATGTCACAACATCGGCTCAGCGTCACCAGGTAGTAACTGATGGTGAACCTTCAAGTAAATTTATCTGTTACTAAGTCTTCAGGAAAGTTTGTAAGTATATATTTTACTTATTATGTAAAGTTTATACGTTTTTCCTTGTAATTCACTCATGTTAACTTTATATTACACGGAAACTAGTTAACTGTTAAGTACCTCCTTGGTTAAGTTCTTAATTAACACCAATTGGTTTTTAGCCTAATTTTCATACTTTAATTTCACGCCTAAAAAATCATGAAACTCAACCACTTCTTAAAAATGAGATATTTTGTTATAGTTTGTAAGAATAATTACCTGACATGTGTTAGAGGTTAAGGTAGCTTAACGTCACGAGAGGAAAAAACCACTGCCATTATCAAATTCATCTTGCATGTTTTTTTAATGCTATTATTCACCTTCCTGAGGGGGGGGGGGTATAAAGGTGGAAGGTGAGTTAGCTGGTCAGTGGCGTGTTGGTGATCCTTGATGAAGTATACTTGAGTTTAATACCATATCAAAATTTTCTCCTGTGAAACGAAAGACAAAAACTGCGCTGTGGGTATATTTCTGTTGAGTCTGTCCAGCGTTTCTCTAGTTTTTGTCATAAACTGAGCAGGATATAATATATTGCTCTACTTAAATGTAAATACTGTATATTGTTTAATTTACACATAGATATACGCCGTATAAAGTTGCTGAAACAAAATGTTGACTTGTTAGGGGTCACCTCTGATGACTTGACTCTTGTTAGGGGTCACCTCTGATGACTTGACTCTTGTTAGGGGTCACCTCTGATGACTTGACTCTCAACTCGAGGGTCCCACAGTGTTGCTGGACAGTTGTTTTTGAAATATTTTTGGTTACCACTATCTCAATTTTTCTTCAATTTTATCCGTTGCATAAAAAAATGGAAACAACAATAACAGGAAAAATATGACTTGGGTTGATATTTTTAGCTTGTTATATGCTCCAGTTCGTCTATGTTGTCCTAATTAGCCAATTGATTTAAATTTTATGTAATTATATTTAATAGTGTCAAGATTAAACCACGATGAACAATTTCTGGGACGTCAACCCTTCCTCGCCCAGTGACGTCACGTAGCTCTGTGGAGGATGAAATTTTGCAACACAGTATTTGTCTTGCTCTCGTTAAGGTAGTTTTATGACCAGTGCGCTTCACGTGTTAATTTTTTACTTCCCTAAGTGTGGAAATTATCAGAGATCAGCACGGAAAAGTTATTAAGCCTTTAAGTATCAGAATATATATACGATAGATTAAATACTAAATAATTGTCGTGTCTCTTCGTTTGTCTGTCCGCCAGCCAATCAAATACCTTTCTACAAACTGACTCCTCTTTATTCACCTCTATTCCTCACTCTCTTAAATTGTTGTCATCTACTGTATACTGCCGGTCTCCAATGCAACTACATGCAGTACTGCTATCTCCAACACTAACACTGCTATCTCCAACACTAACACTGCTATCTCCAACACTAACACTGCTATCTCCAACACTAACACTGCTGTCTTCAACACTAACACTGCTATCTCCAACACTAACACTGCTATCTCCAACACTAAATCTCCACCACTTTTGTCTGGTATACCACTCTGTATATTCTACTAGTGTCTCCCTCACCACACTCTATTCCTCCTCCTCCTCCTCCTCCTTCCCCTACACCAGGACCCGCCGCCGGCAGGAGCAGCAGCACCAGGGGACGCCAGAATGACGATGGCCCACGCCCAGGGGGAAACTTTCGCCTCATTTGCATACTGACTTTTAGTGGAAATATTTGGTGGAAAATCAGAAAAAAAAGAAGCGAGTACAGTGATTTTTTTGTGTGTGTAATTTTAAAAGAGGTTATGAAATATTTGTAAGAGCAGAATATTGGGACGCATGGGTTACAGAGGGTCAGAGCAGGTCACCGCGGTAATAATAACAAGATATTCGTCAAATCCAGGACTTGTTATAAATTCACACATATATTAAAAAAAATGTGTCAGCGATACCATCTGTACATACATAATTGTCTTTATTTTCCCAGTGATGTTCAGGTCATGGAAAATTATTTTGTATATATTAAATTTAATCCATAAATTACCTTTGGTAGATGTTTACGCTGTCTGAGCTAACAAAGGTACGTAGCTTTGAAGTTTATCTCAACATCACGTAAATGAGTTTCTGTTTGATAATTCTCTCGTTACTGAACTTTTTATTTCAAGGAGAATCAGATAAATGTTGGGTCGCATTAAGAGGAAGTTTAATCTCTCACACGCTATCAATGGAAGTTACAGATTCTTAAATGTCTATAAGATCGTTGTGTGATAAACGGTGGACGAGGTTACTGTATTAACAACTTAGTCTCGGTTAAATATAGAATGTTAAAGGCCGTAGGTTACTGTATTAATATTTAGGGATATTAATAATGTGTTCCATAAATCACACTAATGTAAAATAAACCTGACGACAAGACACACTTAACCTATTGCTGTTTACACGAGCGTCAGATAGAGAGGATAATTTTGGAAATGTGTATCAAATGTCACCACCCTATGACTGACTGGAGTATTCTGAAATAATAGATTAATGACCCTTGTAGCAGGACTGGAGGAGATAGAGAGTCGCTGAGTAACCTTGAGTGTTCTCATGTGACATGTCTGTTGTATAAGAAAACCAATATTTATTTACCTCTTTTCAACTCGACTGTTGATATGCCTTCTAGAAACATATTGGTAACTGTAAATCGTCGTTGGGGACCTCGGGTGCTTTGATGTTTTTGTTGGGAATACGTCGATATGTAAGTCAGTCTGTCGTCCCTTGTTGGTCACGAATTAATCTCCCTCAACCAAGAACATGTGTACATCCCTCTCTCATGAACAAGACACGAGGAACGTGAGATGAAGATGGAGAGAACTGAGGAGCCAGTGACAGAAGTCTCTTTATTTATGTTTCATTATGGGGCTGTTCTTCTGGACGTGGTGTTAGCTACCCTCAGGCCACCTGCTGAGTGACTGGACTAGGGTAGATGACGCTTATAGCAGGCATGGTGCTGGAATTATCTGGAGAAGAGTGTCGGCTTCGATATATACAGGAATATAGTGTATATGTGTCCTTTAAGTAAGTTATGTGTAAAGGTATTGTTGGTGAACGTAAGGCCAGGATACCGTTAGTGACAAAACGTGAAACTAAAGCCTAATAAACAATAACTTGGACCTTTTCATCTCGTTAGCCAGACAGAATGTGAGGTGTAGAGGCTTCTGTGATATAATGAAGTGGCTGAGAGGTAGCAAGTTGTCGTGCGGTTGCGTTATGGTTGTTGGTGAACCAGCTAGGTAAATACCTAA
Source organism: Homarus americanus (assembly GCF_018991925.1). Classification (NCBI taxonomy): domain Eukaryota; kingdom Metazoa; phylum Arthropoda; class Malacostraca; order Decapoda; family Nephropidae; genus Homarus; species Homarus americanus. The sequence continues at coordinate 422,816 of NW_024747794.1, read as the reverse complement.
TATTTGACAACAAGAGCTATGGTCCAACTTTGAATCAGGAAACAATAAGTAGACTGTGTTAGTGTGTTCATTATCCAGTGACATATGAGTGATGACATAAAATACCTACAGTTATTGCACACACACACACACACAAAGGCACACATACTAGAGTATAATAAATAGTTTTTAATTAAATGAGCAACATACATGTAAGTATGTTAGAGGGATGTAAACATGACACACACACACACACACACACACGTACAGTATATACAGTATATTAGAGTATGGTAAATCATTTTTAATTAAATAATCAACATACATGTAAGTACATTAGAGGGATGTAAACATGACACACACACACACACACACACACACACACACACATACACACACACACATATATATATATATATATATATATATATATATATATATATATATATATATATATATATATATATATATATATATATATAAATAAATAAGTCTGATGGTATATATGAATACAAGGACAATTTATGAGTGAACCTGGACAACACACCCAACATACTAATAAATAAAGGCGGGTTGTGTGTATAGGGCAAATTTTTCATTAAAGTCGGGTTGTATAAACGAAAGTAACTCCTGAATATTATATATGACCAACTGATGACTTGGCCTTGTTGTGCTTACCATACGTTAAATAATAAACGTGAGTTACATATTTGATATTTGTTGAATGAAATTAAATTGTGTGTTCGAGACAATAGAATAGAAATTGGAATGTACTTTTCGACGAATATATACGGATTTTACAAACGACTTATTGACCAATCAAGACACCGCAGAATTACTTACACTAACAATGGGTGAACGAGGACATGAGTCGTATATATGAACTATTTTCTTTCCGGGTAAAACAGAAGATTGTCTTACTTTGATAACAACTTAGATACAAAAAATAATAAAATAATGGGTTGTCAGAGGTGAGTATGATGTTCATCTTACAGCATCAACCTTAATAATAAATGACTTTCTGCTTAATTAACGATAATAATGATAATAATGATAATAATAATAATAATAATAATAATAATAATAATAATAATAATACCTTTCACTAAATATTTACACGAAACATAAAATATTCATGTAAAAGTTTTATTATCTGTAATTGAAATTTGACTGCAGAAAAAAAAGCGAAAATAAGATAAACCAATTTTCCGGAAGATGCGAGAGAGAAAAATCGAAGAGTTTGGAAAATGATTGAGAGGCGAAGAAAGCAAAAAGTTGTCAGGAAAGATGAAATATGAAGGGAGGAGAGGAACTATATTGGAGGATCAGGGAAAACAAATAAAGGAAAGAGGAGAAAGAAAAATGTGTGAAGAAACTGAAGGAGAGAATGTAATGACGTCAGCAAACAAACAAAAATAATTGGTCAGGAAAAAATATTTGATAAAGAAGAGACAAAATAGATTGTTCTGTATGATAAAAAAAAATAGACGAAATATATAGCAAGGGAGAAAATGAAAGGGGAATAGAACAGTCGTAAACAAGAGAGAGAAAAGATATCACACAAAACAAATGAATGATGACAGACCCACAAACAGAAAAAACAGAACAAACGGTAGCTAGAGTAACAACACTAAACATGCATAAATTAACAGACACAGACAAAGGGTTGTATATGAATAGGGAGAATAAGAGACAATAAGGTGCCGGGGAAGAGAAGGAGGAGGGGGAGGTAAATGAGAGAATAATAAACGTAGCCAAGAAAGAGAGAGAGAGAGAGAGGGGGAGGGGGTGACGATAACAAAAGCCATAACAAAGGAATGAATACAATACACAAGCGTCAGTAAACACAAGGAAGTTAGAGTAAACATTGAATTATAATTAGTATGAAATATAACCTAATACAATGACGCGTTTTATATATATGATTAATTAAAAAAAAATAGTCGTAGTTTTACAATTTCATGTGTTAAAAATAAGTACTTGATTTGTTTTAAGCGTTGTGTAAACCCCCCCCCAAAAAAAAATTATTTCTAGTGACAAAAAATATAGTTTTAGAAGAAAGGAAAATAAAATGGAGAAAGAAAGAAATGGAGAGAGAGTTAAGAGACTGACAAACTGCATGACTAGGAAGAAATATGGAGGTAAAAGATGAATGACTTTCCTCGGTGACTAGAACAGTGGAGAGAAAAGGCTGAGGTCAACAGAACCTAGTACAGCAAAGCCTCTCCCGGGTCCTCCCTCTCAGAATGTGTGTGTTCGCCTCTTAATATCTCTGTCACTCATAGAGAATACCAAGCGATTCCTCCTCACATTTTTAATCCATACCTTCTTAATAAAACCCCTTAACCCCTCTCTATCTTCATTGCAAGAGATGGTGGTGGGAAGAAGAATCACAAAATAAAAGTGAAAAAAAAAAAATAGATATTCAACCTTAGAAAAAGCGAAGGAAAATAAAATAAATGTTGACGATATACGAAACACTATAAAACCAGTACCGTGGGAGGACTTGTGTGCAGCTCGAGTAATAAGTGGTAATTTCTACAACTGTCCGGCCATAAACCCTCATATTTTGGGCCAGTTACGCGCACTCCATCCGATGCTCTGATGGCCTGATGGGTCTTTTACTGCACCAAACCCCAACACCAGGCGGAACCCCCCCCTCCCTCCAACACACATCTCCCCCCCCCTCCTTCCTCCCTGTGCCTGGAGATATTTCTTTCCTTTAAGATGTGCGACGAGAGATCCATTATTACTGAGACTATGGGTTTAGCGTGGAGTAAGGGGGAGTAGAATGCTGTTGAGGTAGTTCCTGACCTATGATTAGCCCTCTCTGATCTACCACCACTCCTCCCTAATCTACCACCACTCCTCTTTCATCTACCACCACTCCCTGACCCTCCACTACTCCCTGACCGTACTCGGGCAGATCTTGGCCAGTCAAGAGTGTGCGGGACGAAAATTGTGTCTACGGGAGGTAAAGTGCCTGTGAAGTACTGACCCGCTTCCCTCTCTTATCTCATCTCCATCACCTCCCCCCCCCTCTCCCGCACCTCTCCCCCTCCCTCACCTTCCTCTCCTCCCTCTCCTCCCTTTCCTTCTTCTCCTTCAACTTCCCCCTCCTCCTTCTCCCTCACCCACTCCCTCTCTCCCTTACCTCCCTCTCATCTCTCACATACCTCTGTTTCCTCTCCACCCTCCCCTCTCTCTTTTTCCTCACATTCCTCACATCTTTCTCCTCCCTCTCCTTCCTCTCTTTCATCTCTTCTCCTTTACATCCTTTTGTCTGTTGGTGGAGGGGAGGCACCGTTGGGCGTCCGTCATTCCTCCCACACCCGCGGGATAGTTCCCCGATTGTTTATGAAAGTGTGTGTGTGTGTGTGTGTGTGTGTGTGTGTGTGTGTGTGTGTGTGTGTGTGTCAGCGGAGTAAACCCCAAACTACCACGGTAATAATATGCCTGGGTCGTGCGGTGAATATCTTAGTAATTACACGGCTGCTTTTCTCGCCATCTGAGGTACTGGGGTGAATGGCGAAAGGGTGTGTGTGTGTAATTATTGTACTTACCTGTGTAGTCCACTTTTACCTCACCGAGATCGTAGGTGGCGGTATTCATGCCTTATTCTGGGTGATTTTTTTTTGTGATGGTGATGGTCGTGGTGATAATGGTGGTGTTGGTCGTGGTGGTGGTGATGGTTGTGGTGATAATGGTGGTGGTGTTGGTAGTAGTGGTTGAGGTGGTGGTGGTGGTGATGGTAATAGTAGTTGTGGTGGTAGTGATGGTAGTGGTATTGTTGGTGATAGTAGTTGTGATGGTCATGGTGATAATGGTGGTGGTGTTGGTGGTGGTAGTAGTTGTGATGGTAGTGATGGTAGTAGGAGTGGTGGTGATGCATGTGTGGTCTCCTAGATTTAGACCACAGGGGTGTAAATCACATGTGACGGTGAGACAGACACACAGCTATGCCCCTAAATAACTTAACAGTGTTACCAGAAGTAGACGATGAGCTCCTTACCTGAAGACTTTCCTGGAAACATTAAAGTGTAAGAGCACTTATTGGTGAGCTTCATGTCTTATCACGATGACAATGCAGAGATACAGGGATTTTTTTTTTATGCTTCTCGGAAAAATACTTAAAGTACATTTAAGTGTGAGTGAGTTTTTTTAAGGGATATCTCTACTGGTTGATATATTGTATAGTGGAAAAACTGCTCCTCTTACGGGCGACACAGAGCCTCTCAGTAAGCACTCCGTCGTGAAATTTTCCCTTTATATTTCCCTGGAGGTCGCCACAGGATATTTGACAAGTGACGTCAGATCTTAATCATGGGAAGGGTTGCTTGTGAGTTTTTTTTTTATGTTGACGGACTTCGATATAACAGCGTACATATTTAATCGACTCTAGGAAGGGAAGTGGTTTATTGTGTATACGAAATAAGCAAAACTTCTTTTTAAAATTTATGATTATGTAGGTAGTGGCTTAATGGTTCTTAAGAAATTTACTGCCCTTCTTTATCTACCTGTGGAAGTAAATGACTACCTACCTACCTACCTACCTACCTACCTGGCTCTCTCCCTACCTACTTGCCTACCTGGCAATCTCCCTACCCACCCACCTACCTACCTGGCTGTCTCCCTACCTACCGTCTACGTGCTTGCCTGCCTGCCTGCCTGACTGACTGACCGACTGACTCGTTGATTGACTGACGCAGCCCCAAGCAGGCAGGTGGAGGAACGCGTGTAACTCATTAAGCATTGACCCGAAGCAGGGGTGTGGTAGCTCTCTCTCTCTCTCTCTCTCTCTCTCTCTCTCTCTCTTTTCTGTCCCTTCCTCATTATCACCCGTTTCTTCCTCTTCTCTCCCCTATACCTTCCTCCTCCCCCTCATGCCTTCCTCCCTTACCCCTTTCCTCCTCCTCTGTCCTCACAAGTACACTCCCAGGTAACACAAAGTAATGTTTCTAGACGAGATCTCTTATTGAGCGCTTAGTTAATATAGTTAATCAGCATCACGTAGTGTTATCAAAATATTTACTCAGCTGGTTGTTTGTTTGGGTACCTTGATTAGTTATTTGATTAATTGGATGAATGTGCATACGTAACATGGATTGATTAGTTGATTGCGTGTACAGCACAATGGGTTGATTCGCTGAGTGTTTGGATAACGCTAGTATTTTTTAACAAGTAAATAATGCAAGGATATCATTATTAGACGAGTGTTGATGTTAAATTTATTCAATGAGGCGTCCGTCCCTTTATCAAAGTCTGAGGTTATCTAAACACGATGATTTTTAACTGATTGAAGTCATTATCACACACGAAAAAAATTCTCTCGGGCATGAAGTACCAGAGTGCGAGATTCTACATAATGGAATTTCAACAGATGAATTCATAAGTCATCCCAGATACCTTCTTAAACCGACAGGGGATATAGCTCGTCTAAACACTGCCAGTGGAAGTATCTGCTGATTATTTCCTGGTAGGGACAATATTGATGTTAAATTTATGTCTTTCTTCTGTATTGAATTAAGGAAGCGAAGTGACCCTACACCATATCAAGCCCAGAGATGACAACAGTAATCCATCTGGCCTGATTCAGAACATGGTGAAGAAGTTTTGACCGAATTTCCAAGGTTTTGCAGCATCAGATATAAAGTAAGGGTGACGCTTGTAATCTCAATGCTGTTGGATGATGGGATATAATGTCAAAATTTATAATGAATTAGGTAATATTTTTAGTTTTATTACTATTAAAGGAACTTGGATGAACCCCTCTAAGCTATGCGTTATAGATTGAATTGATTAGTTCATCATCTGGCTTTCACTTGGATTGATTAACTGATTGTCTGAACACCACATGGGTTGATTAGATTATAATTTGGACATCACGTGCATTGATTAGTCGATCATTTGGACACCTTGATTATTTAGTTGATTATCTTACCAGCAGGTAGTACCATCAAACTCTCCTCTTAGTTGATTGTGTGGCCCACCAAGAGCGCTCCTGCTGCGGTCACCTAATGATTCCTTGTCACAATTTAGATGAGGTTCCCATCTTCCTCGCGGCAGTCAAGAGCAAACTGTAATTTTGGTAATCAATGGCTGGTTACGACTGATATTAACCAACTTGTGAGTATTATTTTTCTTTGGAGGGGGGGGAGGCGTTTTTTTTTATGGCTGTGTTAGCGTGTGGGAACGTTTATTTATATACTTTTTTTGGCTGTGTTCGTATTTTTGGACCACTTTTGACTGTATTTGGTGTGTGTGTCATTATTTTTGGTGGGGTGCTATGAATTGTGAGGAGAAAGTCATTTATGGTTCACGTTTTATATTAAATAGAGTTGTGTATCCTGTGTTGTTTTGAGAGAGAGAGAGAGCAAACTTACTTTCTCTGAGGGAGATGAAACTGACTTACCTACAGAGCAACGCTAATGAGCAGTGACACATAACTAAACATACTTATGACTTATCGGCGTGTAGAAGATTAATGGATGTCGCCCAACACCACCCGCCCTCCTACCCACCCTTCTGTCCACCCACCCACCCACCCACTACACCTCTTCCTATTTGCTTTTCATTTGCTGCGCATTTGCTTTTCATTTTGACGATACTGGCACATAGGACAATGCCCTCTCCCCGTGACCCCATAACCACGCAGGGCAGCCATTGAATGAGTGTGTGTGTGTCTAGCCCCCGTGAGCGGTGTACCGACCACTATCCTGCTCGGGGTACTTGAAGAGCATCTTGAGGAGGTCCAGCTACCGTCACCCGGCTCACACCATCTCCCTCACTTTTGTTACCCCGCCACTTGCCTCCCTTTCATGTCCGCCTTTCCAAACTCCTTGACAACTTGCGCCTTACTTCGTGTGTTCTTTATCCTCGAACCCGACCACTAAACCTGTATTGCTGTGTTTCCTCTTACCCTCATGTTTTGTTACCTCTTCTTCCTTGCAGTTTTGTTCTGATTCTCTGTTTTCTCTCTGTGTCTTCTACCAGACCACTAACTTACTGTTATGCCTCCTAGTCTCTGCTCCCAGACAACTCTCTACCATTTTCTCTTATGCTTCGTTTTCCTGGAGCAGTAAATTGATTTTCTTTACTGTTTGGTCTTTTCCTTTGTGTTCTTATGTCTCTGTTTGCTGTACCTTCTCTGTGTTTCTCAACAACTTGTTTAACTTCACCTACTTTTCTCTAAGTCTGTTGTCTTTTCGTAGTCTTGTCAGTTTAGTATTAGTTAAAAGCGTACACGCACACACACACACACACACAGACATCCCTGCCTCACAGTGTTGGTTGTGAGTTAAATATTATTGTCTTGTCTTTGAATCTGTAGTACTTCTTCTTAGTAACTATATGTTCATCAGTTATAGTCCCACATTATAGCACCTAAACCTACTGTATGTCTCGCGATCACCTTCTCATGTCCGTCGTCCTACTGGTAAGGCTTAAAGGGATGTCTACTTGTCTGTGTTCATGTTGTGGTTACCGGGTCCGTATAAACTCGCATATCTTGCTGTGTACAGTATTTGGGTCCCTCCCTTGGAGTTCCCCGCTTTGTGTGTGTGTGTGTGTGTGTGTGTGTGTGTGTGTGTGTGTGTGTGTGTGTGTGTGTGTGTGTGTGTGTGTAGTTATTGACTCTACGCCTCCGTCACACCATTAATATAATTCAGCACCCCTACACCTTAACACACTTCATCAAATCCTCTTTAATATTTCTCTTGTAAACGTCAGGTGTTGTTATCGTCTCTTCCACCTCAGTACTCACCCCCCTCTCAGCTTATTCGCGGCCTTATGGATGAGCATTGGCATTTTAACACACATCAGTGATATTTTTAGTCTTCCCTCCATAACCTAGCTTGTCTTCCCTTAGTCCCAGTGTAACAATTTCTCCCCACCTCCCCACCATCAATGAACATCACCATCTCCCCACGTATCCTTTCCCATCAAACCGAGAATAATCACCCCCTCCCCTCCTACCCCTAACCCACTGAATGTATCGGTGGTGCTGCTCAGCGTGTGTCATCTGCGACGTCCGTTTGTCAGGGGCCACATTCAGGGTCCATAATGAGGCAGCTTATTGCATTGATGAATAGATCCTCGGTGCCAATTGACCCATTTTTTTTTTTCCTATCACACAGTAGCGAGGGCGTAACACAATGGCCTGTGTATTTCAGAGAGAGAGAGAGAGAGAGAGAGATGAGGTGTGGGAATGGGTGAGAGCTGGGAGAGGTGCAGGAAAGGGGGCGCGAGATGTAAGAAGTGTAACAGTAAGGAACAGGTTGGTAGGAGAGACAAAAAACAGTAGTAATATCTCTCGGCTTGGCTGTAGCTATGCTCCTTCACCGAGCCATCACACTGTTCATTTAACTCACTACGAAAGACGTATTTAAATCTGATGAGGAATTATTTAATCCTTTGAGTACTGGAGGGTTAAGTCATCGTCCTCAAAGGGTTAAATCATCGTCCTCAAAGGGTTTAATCATAGTATTCAAAAGGTTGAGTCGCCGTCCTCAAAGGGTTAAATCATCTTCCTCAAAGGGTTAAATCACAGTTTTCAAAGGGTTAAATCACAGTCCTCAAAGGGTTAAATCACAGTCCTCAAAGGGTTAAATCATTAGCTAAACACAAACAACATAAGCGCGGACATTAACTAAAATGATAAAGAATAATTTTAATGCTTCTGTATTCTAACTTAATATAAAAACACAACGGTAAATTATGCTCCACTTTACACTAATTGGTTGATTTTGTTTAATTACCTTTTGCTTATTATTTAACCTAACCTAACCAACACATATATCACCCTAATCATCCTCGTTTCAACTTTAAGTGTAAGAATTATCCTCCATCTACCAATACGTATATATCATCCTAATCATCATCCTGTCATCCGGCAAGTTGTGCTGAAGTGGAAGGGAAGCAAACATCTAATAGGAAAAATAACCCCTCAAAAAATCCCGTATATAAATATTGTGTGGATAACCATGAGAGCATTCCACCAATACACCTTTTTGTGGGTGAGGGAGGCTAGAGGGAGAGGAAGGGAAAGGTTAATGAAATTTTGGATTAATTTATTATATTTAACCATTAATAATGACACTTTCCATTAATATCTTCCTTTACCAAAAAAAAAAAACTCATTATGTTGTGTAATTAATAACCTAACCAGGCCGGGATAGTTTTCACTGGATATTTTTATTTAGTTAATGAAGGAGATTGTGAGTAGCCGTCTTGATAATTTTCTTTCTGATTAATAATACCTTAATCTTAATTGTTAAAGGTTACGTTAAGTGTTAATAGAATTATAGCTAATTACGGAGTTAGGATTAGAGTCTATTTGGATTAGGGCCAATATTAGGTATTAGGGACACTATGGGATAATATAAAGTTTACGCCAAGATATGGATTAGGTCCCGTTTAATCATTCTAACTTACAATCAAGTTTTAAATGTCGACGTGTACGCCTCTGAGCCTCACAACTACAGTAAAATTAAACCTTTTTTGTGAAGTGAGAAAACGGTTTCTCTCTCTCTCTCTCTCTCTCTCTCTCTCTCTCTCTCTTTTTTTATCTCTCTCATACACACAAATAATATATCTCCATCCAACACGTACAGCTATCATCCTTCACTGAATAAATTTAATAATAATAGTGAGATCATCAAATATATTTTTCACCTGTCCGGAAATATTCTAATGGACAGGTTGACGTGTATCTCTGCTGATTACAGTGTTTATTGGTAGATAAAATGTGTATGTGTATGTGTGTGTAAACTCCGCTTGATCTCCGGTGTTAGTAATTTCTTCACAAAAACGCACCTAAAAGTTAGTTGCTAGGGTGATAACATGGTCTTTCTTAGCCAGGAAGGATCTTAGACTGACCTCACATAAATTACTAACTTGTAACAAACAATTCGAGTCAATAATACCAGACTATGCTACATATTTCCTTTGTAGTTATAAAGTAAGAATTAATATTTGCCTTTAATATGAAGTACACAATTATAGTTAGTAAATTTAACACATTATATGGATAAAACAACCATAAAAGAGTTAAATTATTATACTGTAAACGGTTAAACCATTTTCTTCAAAAGGGTTAAATCAACTTCCTCAAAGGGTTAATTCTTAAATAAGATTAAATAATCATCTCAATGGGCTAAACTATTGTTGTCAAAAGGATTAAATTATCATCTCATTGGGTAAAGAAACTAAACCATTTTCCGTAAAGGGTTAAGTATATACGTAAGGAAGCCGCGTGGTGTCACTATAAAGTCTACGGTGACGTCAAGCCGCGTTTCACTTACTTTTACTTCCCCTGAATCTCATTTAAGTATTTGGGTAATATTTTTTATTTTATTTTATCCGATATATTATTTTTGTATTGCTAACTATGTCTTACTACGGATTAGTTATAGTTTTATCTTATTTATCTCTCGTCTGCCACCGGTTCATCTGAGCGACACCTACTGTAATTTACTAACGATTAAATCGCTTCTTTTAACGTAATAGGGATTAAAATTCAACGTAAGGGCACTTTAGAGGAACGTGGAGCAAAAGCGAACTGAAGGGACTCATACCTTCACCTTATTAGTTACCCTTATGTACGAGAGTGAGTTACACCTAATGTTGTCTGAGAATAGCGGGGCCTTCCTCCCTAATAGAGCTAATAAAGTGGTTTTTTTCCTTCAAGTTTTGGCTATTATTAATCGTCATCAGGATGTAAAAAGGATATATTCATTATTTATTGTTTATTTTTTAATATTTCACAAATTATAAATCGTTCTCTCTGTCATGATGCCCACAAATACGGCCCCGGTTGATCGCGCTATCTAGCAACTAATTTAAACCCCCTGGCAAGAGACAGCGTGATGGCCAGCCTACCATTGTGCAGATGAAATTAACGCAGCATTTGGAGAATGGCGAGGGAATTAGAGGAGGGAGCGACGTCTGCACATATGATCAAATAAGCCGAGTGTTTCCTTAGCCAGCGCCGGAATCACGAGTGTGTTGGTTTTGGTGGTGGTCTGGTGGTGGTGGTTGTTGTTTTCTTGTGAGTTTTATCTTCTCACGTATTTTTGTTTCTGTTTCTTTAATTTCCTTTCCTTGTTCATCCTTTTATCATGGTGGTTTTGTCTTTAAATTATTTTGCTACTGTGTTATTTATTTCATTTTTTCTCCATTTTTCTTTATTCTTTTTTTTTCCTCTATTTTTCCTTTGGTCTGGTTTCTTTAGTGATTGGTCATTATCGTGTTTATAGTTATTGTACAATTGCCTTATTTTATTTTTTTATTTGGGTTTCTTTATTCTCCTCATTCCTTCTTTACTCGTCATTCCCACCTCATTTCTCCTATCTTTCATCAGTCTTCCTCTTTCTTTCTACCTTGCTTCCAACCTTCTTTTCCCATTCCTCCTACTTTTATCACTTTCTCCTTGACCCCATTTTATCACATTTTCTCTATCCCCATTATTATCACCTTCCTTTTTAATTTTCTCTATTTTTATTACCCTTCTCTCTTCCCCCACCTGTGTTCATTCTTCTCCCTTTCTCCCCATCTTTATCATCGTCCCTTATCCACCCACTCCTTTTCGCAAGTCATCTATTCTTTGCATTTCTCACCTTTCCTTTCGTCTTCTCCTTCACTAGGATTTTCCCTTTATCCTCTCTTCCTCACTTCTCTCTTTCATCATGTTTCCTAATATTTGCAGTCTGTTTCCTCTCTTATTCTTCCCACCTCCCCAGACTCTTCCCCTAGTTTCCTCTCTTCTACCCATCGCCTCTCCTGAGTCCTCTCCTCCTCTCCCTATATAACCCCCTCACACATCTTTGCCTGGAAACACAACCGCTCCCTCTTACTCCCACACACCCCTAGAGGTGCTAACATATACCTCTCCACATCACTTACATAAATAGCTTCTTCCCCTTCCACCCACATACTTCTACCTAGAGACTTACCACGTACACAGGTTCTCAGCGACCTACCCTAACCTAACCTAACCTAACCTAACCTTACCTTTATCACCGTTCCAGACATGTTCTCCTTCCCCTATCCCTCCTCTCCTCACCCAACCCACTCCCCTCCCCAGCTACCCCTTCTCTCCTCACTCACTCTCCTCCCTTCCCCTACCCCTCCTCTCCTCACACAATCCATTCCCCTCCTTCAACTACCCCTCCTGACACAGTTCCCCCCCTCCCCCTCCCACACTTCTCCTTCCTCCTACCTCCTCTAGTTCTCGGTCTTATTGGCATTGTCCATGGTGGTCGCGATGCTCTTATGTCATGTTATTGGGATTGTTGGAAGCTAAGTGTTCTACGTTCTACTTCACCCCGATAACGCAATCAAGGCGATTACTTTATACGTTTGTCGCGGCGTTGATGACCTCATGAAAAACGTATTGGATGAAACCCACAAAACAAAAACGTAGTTAATATTAATTAGTATGACCGCAAATTGTAATTAGTTCATAGTTCATTATGAAGTTAAAATAAAAATAAATCAATAAAACATTAGCGGCCATCATAACGTGTCACAGTGTGGAGTCAGCGCAGAAGCAGGAGAGAGAAACCAATACAATATCAAGTGGAAGGCGACCGTCATATAGTGAAGGAGGTGCCTCTCTCAGAGTGGGATTAGGACCAGCGTGGATTGTGCACTGATTGGTTTTCTTGGTAGCTCGTGGCGGTGGTAGTTATTTGATCCACGTAGCGCCGCCTCTTGAGGAGGGACACGTCAGCCTCCGCGTCACGCAGGTATTAAGGCGATTTGATTCCCTCCATGTCCTTCTTCCTCCCATCCTCCTCCTGTTCATGTTCCTCCCCTCCGACTCCAAAGTTCCTCCTTCTAGCCTCCTCTCCTCCCTTCTCCTAGCCTCCTTCCGTTCCTCCTCCTGGCCTCTTCTTCCTCCCAGCCTCCTCCAATTTTTCATCCTGTTCCTCCTATCCTCCCAGTAACCACCTCATCTTCCTAGCCTCCCCTTCACCACCTCCTCTTCCTCCTAGCTTTCTCTTGTTCGTTCTCCCAGCCTCCCCCTCCGCCTCCTCCTTGCCCCTTCCTCCTACTATTTCCTTCCCGTATCTCTTCCACTTATACTCCAACTTGTCTATATCGGCATTGGACTCTTCCTGAATTTTGTTCTCCAACTCCTCCTTTCCCTCCTCCTCTCCCTCCTCCTCCTCTACCCCCCTCTCTTCTCTTCTCATCCTTTTTATCCTTCTCTTCTTCCTGGTCCTCCTCATTCTTCTTCTTCTTCTTTTTCTTCTTCTTCCTCTTTCTCTTTCTCTTCTCACTTTTCATGGACGTTTCCTCTCATTTCTCTTAATTCTTTCCTCCTCCTCTTCGTCCTCCTCCTCTTTTCATCATCGACATGTTCGTCACTCTATTTTTCCTCACTTTTCAGCCGATTGGTCTTTTCTTGCCACACTCCTCTCACCCTTCTCGCTCGCCACACATGATTGGCACTATCACACCAGCATGTCTGTTCACGCCCTTCACTGTCACCCTCCTGGGGTTTTCTACCTCGCCTCGCCCTTTCCTTTTATCCTTTCATCTTAATTAACCTTCCTTGTCTCTCTTCTTTTATATTTGTTCCATGGTGTTCACGCTATTGGCGGAACATCACGAAATGTTTTGACCTACTTGAGTGTTCTAGTTACTGTTAGGAAATATTACCTAGGTGTTGTGTGTCTTGACGCTTTAACTCTTTCAGACATTCAGGAAACAGTTTTCAGTGTCATCTCCTGAAGTGTTTTGTTTATAATCGATGTGGGTCATAGGTTAAGGTCACAAGGTCGAGTCGGTGTAAATGTAGAAGGTCGTGTGTACAAACTTAAAGAGTCGTGGGTCAGAACGTCATAATTGAGGCTAAAGCTTCCAGGGTCCAGGGGATGGCTCGCCTCGCCTTCTTGATAGTTTTAGTTTATATTTACTCTCTGTTTATAGTAAATCTTTTGACGTCGTTCGTTATCCAAACACCTCACGTCGTTATAGAAGTTTCATTTAATATCTCATTCTTTCACGGACTGATTCTTTTTTAAATTTGATTTCCATTAGGTTTTAAATTCTTTCTCAGTTTGTCAACTTCTTAACTCTGTATTCGTCTTCACTTTTAGCCTTAACCATTTTATGTACAACTATTATTCCAAAACAAAAACATATATTCAGAAAGAAACAGCGTGTCTACACCCATTAACAAACACACACACACACACACACACACACACAATAACGATACATTGTAAAATCTTTCTCTCTAGTAACCTCACAACCTTCCTCTTGCTTCTCTAACTCCTTCTCTTTCTCTTCATCTCCCTTCGACTGACATTTGCAATGCTGTGCAGGTGAGACATTGCTTCCTGCATTTCCATACGCTGGCACATGTTTTCTTTGCATCCACATTTCACGAGCTCTTGATTCGCCGATGTGCTTTCCTGCAGCCATAAAGACATTTCCTCGGCTACGAGCTTGTTGAAGTATCATTTGACATCTAAGTTTGAGTTACAACACTTTAACGAGCTTTTACACGGCTCTGCACCACGTTTTGAATTAATTGGAAGAAAATCTCCATCCTTATTTATTGGTAGACATCGCCCCTCCTCCATAGACCAGGTCAAAGAACTCCTCCAAGGTCTTGAATTTCCAGGAATCTACTCACAGTTGCTGGAATTTTTTACTCATCACATCAATTATTGCGTCTGTTACGGACTCTTTATTTTTTCCATGATGTGAAGCTCAGTCCTTTTGAGTGTCTATTCAAAGCCAGTAACAGATCATAGAGCACAACTAAGCTTTTATTGTTTACAAGTGAGGGGACAGACTGATTACTAGCAATTATCGAAGATTTAATATTTATCGTAATATTGTTAAAATATATGGTATGGTACAGTGTTCATGGTTAAAACAATGGTACAGTGTTCATGGCTATAACAATAGAAGTGTTTAACAATGGAATATGATATGTATCGTGAACCATTGTCTTTACGTTTGTTGACTGATATGGCTAGACAGAAGACATTCACTTTAATGATAACCTTCGTATTTTTTTTTAATCATACGAACCTGGCACCGAGAAATGTTGTATGGACAGTGGTGAGACGTTTAGGTTGTGGGATGGTGATGGTGTGTGTGTCTCAGTTACCAGGTATCGTGTAACAAACAGTATTACTGGAACGGTGACGGCAGCCCTACGAGTGTAACATCCTGTCTTTTGTGTGTTTTATTTGTTAATGATTTAGTTAGATTTATATAAAACATGACCCATTTGTGTGTTTTACATGGTTAAATATTCTTTGTTTAGTGAATGCCCTGTTGCTAATATGAACGGGAAGAAGAAATATGCTTTAAAAAGTGTTCCCATTACAACACTCTAATGAAAACTATGGTGTACAGATTAATGAAGTCAAAACAAAATTGTTCGTAATATGTGGAAAAGATGGCAATATGGAGTAGGTGCATGTGAAGGGCCTTGTAAGAGATGGTTAACGCTGTATGGAAGCTGCCCAGCAACAACCGATAGACTCACGCCAGATCATCCATGCAGTAAGAGGAATTGCGTTCTTGAAGTATAGTTTTTTTACCTTGACTTCTGTCTCCCGAACATAGCCACCAGCCATATAAAGCCGTGTGTAGGGATATGGGTCCACCTACAAACACTTGGTTACTGCAGTTTTGTTTACCAGTTATGGGTGGATAAGCTATTTTCTAATTGACTCCGAGAACAATAACAACTTCAAGGTGGTGTGTTCATAATATATCTTTTGTTACAACTTTAATCAAAGACAAATGTGTTGAGGTGGAGGCAGAAAACGTTGACGCTCTCTCTCTCTCTCTCTGTGCTTTGCTGCAGTGCTTACAATAGTAGCTGGCGTAGTGACCAGGTGTTGTTCTGTTCAAATATTGTTTTGGTTAAATAGCCAAGTAATGCTGTGGCCAGATGCTGCTGCATCACGGCACTGCTGGGGTCAGGTACAGCTGTGTTAACGTTTTGCTGCGGTCGATTGTTTTTATGGCCGGGTGCTGCTGTGGCCAGGCAATGCTGTGGCAGGGCATTTCTAAGGCCAAATATTGCTGCGGCAAAGCATTTCTGTGGCCAGTTACTGCTGTGTCCACATACTGTTGAGGCCAGGTAATGACCTCCCACTGTGGTAGGCGAGGCGGCCAGTGGGGTAACGGGGGCAGTGGTCCATATAGGTGTGTTTACTGTGTTTATCAGAGACGACGCCGAATAAAAGACTGTGATGTGTTTGTTGCGCCAAGAACAGCATGAACCAGCTGAAACACTATTGCCGAGGGACAACAGACTTGTAATGACGCTATTTGTTCAGTTGAATGAAAACAAGTTACCCTTTTGAGTACTCTTAGTGATATTTGTTACTTCTTACCTTATTTTCTGTTGTGTGTAGTGTGCGCTGCCTGTACTGTGTGTTGTGAATATTGGGTGCTGTGTGTAGCGTGTGTTATGTGTATTGCGCGTTAGTATGTGTTGTGTGTAGTGTGTGTGTTGTCTAGTTTGTATGTATTTATGTGTGTATTCTGCCTGGAAATAACCTGTACATCCAATGTGGGTACAGGTGTGAGGCAGTAACATATCCGATGGCCTACGTTGACAGGACTGGCCAGACATACCGATGCTTATATACAACTACAGTAAGACGTTCCCTCACTACCAAACACCTTTTATTGTGTATGTCCTTCAGTTGGCCACATCCTTAAACCAATGTTCCTACACCAAACTTTACAGTAGCCATTAAAAATATCTTCTTTTCATTCTCTGGTGGTTGCTTTAGCGCTATTTTTCCCCCATTCTTTTCTTACCCTCATTTTATTGTATAGTCTCTTCTCTTCCGCAAAGGTAAACACTCCCCTTTCATGCCCTCTTCCCCTCACCGCCTCTTCCCCTTACCTCCTCCTCCTCCACAGTAGCCAGTCCTTTCACCAGGGCCGGAGTACCTGCTGCCCATGTTCACCCTCTCCGTCTCCCTCTATTCACTCAACGTCGTCCAGGTGTAAGGTACTTTTAACCCGTGTTCATCCGTTTTTACACCTCTCTTTCCCCGTTTGTTTCCTGCACCCGGCATACGCGTGGATCCAGTCCTTTCTCGGAGCTTAATGCGGTGCCCTACAGTATATGAAACACGTCGACAGGAATGTGTTCGCTTTCACCTAAAACCACGAGCCTTGGGTGTCGTATATGCAAGAGTGCCAGCCTTTTTTTTTTGTTAGGGTTATGTATTTCTTTGTTATAGCTTGTCTGTTTATATGTTTTTCTGATTGAGGGAAGTGTTGTGTTATTTTCCATTATGTGACGACCTTGTTCTCCTCAGCTCTCGTCTCTTCTCACCTTATTCCTTCGTTGCTGTTTTTGTTGGTTATCTTATTTATCACCTCTCTTATGTTAATATGGTTCACTGTCTTTAAATTATTCCTTTTTTTTTCCTCATAATTGACAGTATTTGTTGATGTTGTTTTTCTTAGCAACAATAATCTTCATTATTTATCAGTTATTCTTTGTTTCATCTAACTCACGCCTGTGTCTTTATTCCTTAACAAATATTTATCTTTTTCCTTCACAGTTTCCTCCTCAATATTTACCACAGCGTCCCCGAACTATTTTCCTATTCATGTTTTTCCTTCTTAAACTACTTTGTTTTTTCACACCTTTTCCATTACATTTTTTTAAACTACACTTGACCTTTTTTTTCTTTTTTCTTTTTCTTTTTCTTGTCTTACCTTTCCACATTGTCAGTCGTCGCTGTTCCTGTTTTTTTTTAATGTTGATTTATCCATGACTGTCCTATCTCCCCCCCCCCCTCCGCCCGTTATAGGCTAGTACCTCATGTATGGCTACTTCCGTGTGTACTGTCTCTTATCTCCCGTCACATACTCTCCTAGGCCTGCCCCTACATACTGTCATAGGCCCGCCCCCACATAATCTCATAGGCCCGCCCTCACATTCTCTCGCGGGAAGCAAATATGAGGTTATATTCTGGTAGCGAGCGCGCCCTCAGCTGGTTAAAATGGCTCCCGTTCACACACACACCCTAGTCCAGCGCTGGGAGCCGCATCAAGTGTAGCCTATTTATCGTGTCTCTTTACTTGTCTATTATTCCCCTCCTTAATTTATTTTCGCTTTTGTTTTTCTCTTTCTCAAAAAAAAAAAAATAGGGGTGAATTTTTCGGCGGACTTGTGTTGATAATTAACCTGGGAATGAGAAGACAGGTAAATTAAACAAGGGTGAAAGGAGAGGATTTAAAAGAGGTAGTAGTGGTGGTGATGGTGGTGACGGTGGTGGTGACGGTGGTGACGGTGGTGGTGACGGTGGTGGTGGGTGATGGTGGTGACGGTGGTGGACGGTGGTGCTGGTGGTTTGTGACGGTGGTGGTGCTGGTGGTGCTGGTATTGGTGACAGTGGTGTAGTGGTGACTGTGGTGGTAGAGTGGTGGTTGATGCTCAGGTTTTCCCATTCAGATGCCCCCCTATTCCTAGCTGACCAAAATGGAAAAACGACAAAAGTGTCAGTCAAAGAAATTATTTTCAAAAGAGGATTCTCGGGGTGGGAGAGGGGGGGTGAAAGGGGGTTAAAAAAAGACCCTTTTCCATGTCCAAATCCTTTACGACAGCTAGTTAGGACTAATGGTGATTGGATCCACTTAAAACGAGTAATGTCTGCATTAACATTGTTCGCCAAATTCTAACGTCAGGAATCTGAGCCAACTGGAGCGGGGAAGCCGAGGCTGGCGTGTCGCGGGCAAACATTGTTATCACTCTTTGTAAATTTGACTGGAGTGGCAAGCGGGGGAGGGGTGGTGGAGGAATCTCTTGGCTCTATAAACCGGCACCAATTTAGATATCTTGTTTGTAAAGTAGTCAAGTTCTTATCTCTCAATGTCCTGTGGCCGCTGCAGACTCGTAAACTTGTCTCTAGCGTTAGTTAAAAAAGGCTCAGAAACCTCAACCCACCTCAGATAATGAAGCCACAACAAGAGGTTTTTAGGCGAGTCCAACTTGAGTTTCATTATGGAACTTAAGTTTATTGTTGTTTAATGAGGAAATTTATAGGAAATTACTTACCTGCCACACCAACCTGACCACATCAATCCGACCACACCAACCCGATTACTCTCACTCAACCACACTAACCCTTCCACAAACCCGACCACACCAATCCGTCCACACCAACCTGACCACATCAATCCAACCACACCAACCTGACCACATCAATCCGATCACACCAACCTGACCACATCAACCCGACCACACTAATCCAAGAAAGTGAACGAAGCGATTCTTGTATTTTCTCTTAATATTGGACAAGTTATTTGAACACCACCAGTTAGAATATAAGACACAATAATGTAAATAAAAACAAAATAAATGAAAAATCAAGAAACGAACCAAATATATCAGAAATAAAGCAAAAACGATTAAAAGTCATTAAAATGGAAAGTGAATTAAACTCAAGAAATCTGCAACAATAACAAACTTTAATAATTTGAGTGAAAATCAAGATAAAAAGAGAGACGAGTAACATCATCTTCCTAATGTATCCTCTCTCTCTCTCTCTCTCTCTCTCTCTCTCTCTCTCTCTCTCTCTCTCTCTCAAACAAAGTATCGTTAATCCATCTCTCCCTCTCTGTGGACCCCTGAGGAGGACATCACAGCGGTCTAATGTCTCCATCTTAACGCTGTTGTTTATATTCCTCTATTGTTCTTAGATCTGAATAGTTTCCGCCCAGATGAAAACTTAACTCCCCCAACACCGCCATTATGCCCGTAAATTAATTCTGTCTTCTAATTTCCTAATTTCCTCTAAAGCTCCATCTTGTCTAATTGTTTCCTCGACAACTCGCTTTGTGTTTCCCTGTGTGTGTGTGTGTGTGCGGGGGGGGGGTGGAGTTTGTGCCTGTTTGTATTCGATTAGTTATGTGTGATTTTGTATTGAGGTATCTGGGTGGGTGTATGACTGTGTGTATATATATTGTAGACGTTCCATGGGTTTGCTCTGGTGTATGAGAGAGGAGAGCGGAGAGGACGTGCGTCTTGGCTGGTGTACCCGGTTCTTGTACGTGCTTAACTCTGTGTATGTTCATGCATCACAACACATGTAAGTGAGAGTCACAAAACACATTCATTATTTAATAAGATATAACAGTATGTCGTCAACAGCTCTTATATCTATGTACTATTATGGTCTTTCGATATTTTATGTACGTACTGTATATTACAACCATGTGTACCACTTAAGACATAGACACTACCTGCTGAAGTCCGTAAAAATTCTCAAGATACTTAAAGGAAATTATATTAAAGCTTTTTTTATTACGAACCTTAATGAACAAAATAACTTCTCTTTATGTTATTTAAATATTAGATACACGCCGTACCATCCCGTGAGGAGGAAATAAACAGCATGAAAACTTGTGGAGATTAAGTTAAAGTCCTCCCCTCAAGTGCACCCTCTCCCCCCCCCTCAAAAAACCATAACATTCATACATTTCAAACACTAGATGAATGAAATGAAGACCAAGGGATAGGAGAAACAGCTATAATGAAAAAGATCAATAAACAGTGACCGTAAATCAAAGGTTTTTTTCTTGTCAGTATATAATGTTTACACAGAACTGCCACCTATTAATTAATGAGGTACGAAGTATAGATCACAGTCTCTCTCATCTTCCCCTTCCATCCTTACCCACTCCTCCTGCCTCGCCTCCTCTGGGTTCAGTCTCCAAAATGATGTTAAGTAACTCTTCCTCTCCCGCCAACACAATATATACATCAAACTTTTAAGAAAATCTTCATATAAATATTCTCCATGGCATTTGATACTAGAAAACATCTAAAGCATTGCCTTTAGTCATGACACGAACAATATTGTAATTATGGCGTAGAAATTATACAGAAATTGTAGTTGTGTTCTACCACTTCTATTTACGGGGAAAATTGTCGTTGGAAAGTTTTACAATCCCGGCGGCGGTCTGGACGATACCTGTCTCAGCTCATCCACTGTGGCGTCCGTCAGGCGCTCCAGGGTCCACGCCAGGCGGAAGGTCTGCTGCCACACGAGCACATGACACGCACTGCGTCTCTCTCTTTTTCATATATATATATATTCACCGGAGAGACAACATATTGACACATCTCTGATTCTAAAGCTTCACATTTTTCATCATTGGTCCATATAACTTAGCGGTTCACAATTAGGGGTAAATTACTTACTTATTAGTTTATTGTTGTAGTCTTAACCGTCAGATCAACACTTCGCCTTCACTACAACACACAACTTTATAAGAACCTATAGTAACCCGAGGCAACACACAGCTGTCCTGAACTATCGTAAGTTTCTAAATATCACAATGTATTTAACAACCTATGGGACTACCTTAACCTCCTATCACAACAATATATTATGACTTTTACTGCATTACTACATGACACTCTAATGAAAGCCAGAAAATAATGACCATTGTAAGAGGAATATGATCATGGGAGTCGGGAGAAACATTTTAAATGCTTACAAATATTCCGTAATAAAGATTCTTGTATCATAAAGCCTGAAAGTAAAGAAAACGTAATACACAGGAGCAAATGGCACGGTAGAGAGAAGAGGTAATTATCTCGTCTGATGTATGTGTATGGGTTCATAGGAGCATCTGTTTTCTCAGTAATTCTTTTAGCATTAGTTCAATGGGTTGGGTGAAGGCATCGTTTGTTTATGTTAGGACTTAAGTGGACCAATATGTATATATATATGGGGGTGTGTCCCTTTAGTATTTAGTATTTTTTAAGTAACAGTTAATTTATTATTATTATTGTTTTATTAGTAGTAGTAGTATTTTATTTGTAGTATTATTTCGGTCATGAGTTTTCTTTATAGTTAAGAGGGTGAGTCAGTGGGTGAGTCAGTGGGTGAGTCAGTGGGTGAGTCAGTGGGTGAGTCAGTGGGTGAGTCAATGGGTGAGTCAGTTATTTATATAATAGTAAAGTTAGCCTTAATTATTTCTACATTTTTATTTTACAAGTTCTCTTTTTTTCTGTTGAACCCAAAGTAAGAGTTTGTATTATTATTATTATTATTATTATTATTATTATTATTATTATTATTATTATTATTATTATTATTATTATTATTATTTGGTTTTGTCTAATCTCTTGGAATTTCTTCTCTGGAATTTACTCGATTATTTTAGCTCTTTAGTTTATTTTTTATTCTCTTGCTAAATATTTTGTTTTCTCTTTTCCTCGTTCTCTCTCTCTCTCTCTCTCTCTCTCTCTCTCTCTCTCTCTCTCTCTCTCTCTCTCTCTCTCTCTCTCTCTCTTCCCCTCTAGCTCGTCTCCCTCACCTCTGATATCAGTTCTTTTGATCTTCTTCCTCCTCTTATTCTTCTTTATCTTTGTTTCTGTCTCCCCTCTTACCCGGCCTTCTCCCTCCTATCTTCATTTTTGTATATACCGCTTTATTTTTTTCCCCTTTGCGTCTCTCAGTTCCTTCCCTTTCCTATCCTATCCTAGTCCCTCCCCCCTCGCTCTCTCTCTCTCGCTCTCTCTCTCTCATCTCCTTCTGTCATTCTCTTTCTCTCTCACATCTCGCTTTCCTCTCCTCTGCTTGTCTCTTCCCCCCACATTTATTTTCTACTCTTTCTCTACTTGTTATTTTTTCTTGTTCTTCTTCCTGTACTATTCAGTCTTTTATTTCTTACCTCTTTCCTTCTCTCTGTTCATGCCTCTCCTTCCTATTATTTCTCCACTTCTCTTTATTTATTCCATCTGCCTCCTCTTTCACTTTTTGTCTCTCTTTTCCTTCCCCTTATCTATTTTCTTTTCCCTTACCTCCTCTCTTCGTTTTCCTTTCGTCCTTCTATTTCCTCTTCTATGTCTTCTATTTATTTTTTCCTGTCTATTGCCTTTTCCTTCGTCTCCCTTTCGTTTGTTTTCTCTTTCCTCTCCTGTTATCATCGTGTACTCAATTTTTATCAAGATTTCACTAATTTATCACTTAATTGACCTTTTCCCCCCTTTCTCCCCTCATTCATTATCTCTTCCTCTTCTTTTCCATGATCTTCTGAGTTATTCTTCTTATATCATTCTTCCTCACCCTTCCCTCCCTCCCTCCCTCCCTCCCTTACCTCCTTTCTTATCGTTTTCCTCTTCCCCTCCACTCCATGTTCCCCTTTCATTCCCTTTATTTACCTCCTTCCTGTTTATCTTTTATCAGTGCTCCTTCATCTCTTGTCCTTCCATCCTCCGTCTTATTCTTGGTCTGCCTCGCCTCTCTGTTCCAGCATCCGGCTTTCCTGCTGTCCCAGCATCATATAGTTTTTCCCTATTACTTAAGCATCCGGCCCTCTCTCTCCGTCTTAGTAACCAGCCCTTCCACTGCATCAACATCTGGCTCTCATCACCCTAGCATCTGGCTCTCTCTACCTAGCATCTGGCTCTCTCACCCTAGCATCTGGCTCTCTCACTACCCTAGCATCTGGCTCTCTCACTACCCTAGCATCTGGCTCTCTCACTACCCTTGCATCTGGCTCTCTCTGTACCCTAGCATCTGGCCCTCCCACTCCATCAGCATCTGGCACAACATTCGACACCATCCTTTTTCCTACATCCGACCTCTCCCTCTCCCCAGCATCCATGCCTCTCCCCTCGCTCCAACATCCGGCTCTCCTCCCACCAGCCAACGTTCCTCCCCCTGTGGTCCTTTCTGATACCCAGTGTAGTGTCTCCCCAGCGAGAGCTGGTCCTACCTCCCAGGTGTGGGGTGCTGCATCCTCCCCTCCGTCTCCTCTCCCCGTGATGCTACTCAATTACGAATCCCTCCCACCCCTCACCCTCCCACCCCATATCCTCCCACACCACACACCAAAACCACACCACACCACACCACACACACCACACACCACACACCACCACACACTTCCCACCACCAAATAACACCACCACACCACACCACACCACATCACACCACACCACACCACACACCACACCACCATCCACACCACACCAATCACACCACCAAATCACACCACACCAAATCACACCACCACCACACCACACACCACACCACACACAACACACCACACCACCACACAACACACCACACAACACACCACACCACACACTTCCACCACACCAGGCCTTTCCACCAGAACCACAGCCCATCCACCTCACCACACCCCTTCCACCCCCACCACCCCTTCCACCTCACCACACCCTTCCACCCCACCACACCCTACCGGGCCTCAGCTGTCCTTCCTGTCACACATCTCTCACGGCGGTCCTTCCCTCCCTATAGTCTGATTTTTGCCCATCACTCATCCATCCCCTTCTCAGCCATCACACATCCATCACCAGACTCCCTCCCTCCCTCCTCCCTCCTCCCGTCCTTGAGGCCTTCCATAACCTCGCCCAAACACAAGCTTTCTCTCTCTCTCTCTCTCTCTCTCTCTCTCTCTCTCTCTCTCTCTCTCTCTCTCTCTCTCTCTCCTGTGAATGAAGTGACTTTATTTTCCCGTAATATAAAGAAAACGAAATATAAAAGTGACCTACACACGTGATGAAGAAGTATAATTGTTCATCGACTCAGATTAAGATACTTGGTTAAGAGTGCACGGGTTGCCACAAGGAGGTCAGCCATCTTAGATCTTCAGCTAAGAGTGCACGGGTTGCCACAAGGAGGTCAGCCATCTTAGATCTTCAGCTAAGAGTGCACGGGTTGCCACAAGGTGGTCAGCCATCTTAGGTTCTCAGCTTAGAGTGCATGGGATGCCACAAGGAGGTCAGCCATCTTAGATCTTCAGCTTAGAGTGCATGGGTTGCCATAAGGACGTCAACCACCCTAAAATTTGGTGCTTGAAGAGGGGAAAGTCAGGATTTCTGGGGCTTCCGGAATTTCATCAGTGGTGACCTTAACACGGTTATCTGATTACGTTCTGAGTTGATTTCAACCTTTTTTTTTTACTTCATCTGTGAGTTTTTATTTTAATAATTTTTTTTCTTTTCCTTTAAATAGCGAGAGTGTTTAATGATTGTTTCTTGTTCTCTCCTTCGCTGTCCTGTATTCAAGTGAGCTTTAAGTACTAATTGAAATTATATTAGTGGTAATAAAACACACATTATCCGGACATTCCCAGTGATTTGAATAAACTTTAGTACACAGACTATATAGGGGGGACGAGAGGAGGTAAGGCCTGGTCCACGAACCATCACCTTCAACCGAGCAGCAGCAGCACCACCCCGCTGCGACTTGGAGACTGCCCACATTCACATGGAGATTAGTGGGAGATTCCTGAGACAACACACACGGGGCTTGGAGGAGAGGAGATCGAGTGAGGAGGAGGTTGAAGGTAGTGAAGGAGTTTGCATGGGGAGAGGAGGCCGCGAGGAGGGGGTAGGGGGAAGGGGAGGTTGGGCAAGTAGATGATCTTTCCAGGTGGAGAAATGTAATCCACATGGGGAGGGGAAAGGAGAAACCAGGTTGCACGGGTAAGAGTGGTGTGGGGAAGGAAGGTAGGGAATGGGGTGGCGAGGGGAGAGGATGGTTAGGGAGGAGGTTGAATGGGGAGGGGAGAGGACGCGTGGGCAGGGGAACGAGAGGGGAAGGGGATAGGGGAGAAGGAAGGGAGAGAAACCGGGATGCGTGGCGAGCGAGGGACGAAGAGGGGGAGGGAGAAGGCTACATGGGGAGTAGAGGACAAGGGGAGAAAGAGAGAGCGTAAGCAGAGAGAGAGAGAGAGAGATAGAGAGAGCATGACAAAGGGATGAGAGAAGGGGCATAGAGCAGGAGAGGGAGCCAGGGGACACGGAACTTGGGAAGGGTGGGCGGAGGCAGGAAGCTCGGGTGGTGGAGTGATGGGTAGGGTGGAGGCAACACACAAGAATACCAATGTGGAGAGGAATACGAAAAAGCCAATGAGGAGATGGCGAAAGGTGTTGTCTAGTGGCGGGAACTGTGGAAGGTGTTTTTGTTTGGCTTCTGTGTGTGTGTGTGTGTGTGTGTTGTGTGTGTGTGTGTGTCCCTCACTCTTCACTCACCACCTCACCACTCACCTTCACTCACTCCCTCCTCCTCTCCTCACCACCCTCCCTCCCCTCACTCTTCACTCACCACTCCACTCACTCACCTCACACCTCACCACCACCTCCTCCCTTCACCACCCCTCCCTCACTCACCTCACTCACCACTCCCCACTCCCCCTCACCACTCCTCACCACCACCCCTCACTCCTTCACCACCACTCCCTCACTCCTCACCCACCACTCACCACCCTCCTCACTCTTCACCTCACCACCCTCACCACTCCTCACTCACCTTCCCTCACCACCCCTCCCTCACCTCCCTCCTCACCACCTCACCACCTCCACTCACCACCCTCCCTCTCACCACTCACTCCACCACTCCTCACTCACCACCTCACTCACCACCTCACCCTCACCACCTCACTCCCACCTCACCTCACTCCCACTCACCTCACCTCCCTCACCCCTCACTCTTCACCCACCACACTCACCTCACTCACCACTCTCCTCACTCACCACCTCCTCCTCCCTCACCACCCCCACTCACCACTCCACTCACCTCACTCTTCACCCACCACCTACCCCCTCACTCACCCTCCCTCCTCACCACCCCTCCCTCACCTCACTCACCTTTCACTCTCACTCACCACTCACTCTCCTCACCACTCCCTCACTCTCCCTCCCTCCTCACTTTACTCCTCACTCACCACTCACTCCCCTCACTCACCACTCCCTCACTCACCACTCCCTCACTCACCACTCCCTCACTTGTCAGTTTCCTCACGCCACTGCTCAACATCGAGTGAGTCTTGGGGCGATCCTCTCCCGTCCCGTGAGGAATCAGCCAGGATTCATCCACTCAGAATTGATAAAAGCAGAGTGGGTGGAAGAACGGAAGACAGTGGGTGGAGGGTAGTGGGTGGACGGGTGGAAAGAGGAGGACGACACGATGGGTGGTGGTTGGGTTGAAGGGTGAGGGATAGAATGATATATGAAGGAAAGGATAGTAGGTAAATTGGTGATTGGGTGGGGAGATCTGAGGGATGGATGAGAGGGTGGAGACGAGGGGTGGAGACGGAAGGTGGAGGAAAAGAGGTGGATAGTGGAAGAAGGTGGAAAGTGAGGGCGTGGGGGTGACAATGGGTGGAGGAGAAGGATAGATGGAGTGGAGGGTTTTAAGGAGTGGAGAGGAAGGATCCAGAAGGATGTGAAGGGGAAGAAGGGAGGGAGGGAGGAAGAGTGAGAGGAAGACAATGGATGGAAGACATTAGGGTGGGGAAGGGAAGGAGGTGAAAGCATCAAGGCGTGCGAGGGTGAGAGATTGGGTGGAGGCTGAATAGAGGAGAGCGGAAGTTGAAGGAAAGGGTGGAGGTAGGTAGGGTGGAGGAGAGGGGAAAGGTGGAGTGAAGGGCGAAGGGGAGGGGTAAGGTGGAGGCGCACAGGAACTAGGATCAAGGACCAGGTGTATTTCCCTCAAGGTTCGCTGATGGAATACGAACTATTGAGATAAAGGAACAACTCTTACACCACTGTACACATGCTAGGTAAGAATAATTTATATATTATTCCATGCGTTTCCTCCGCTGGTGCTGCACAACATAAATTTCATGTATGTGTTGCTGCAGTTATATTTTTTCACATAATATTTGAGTTAAATACATAAAACACAGCTCAATGGAAGCGCTGTTAAACTGATTGAAATTCAGGAATATACATTCCGTCCTACTATTTTTTCCTATCCAATGGCTGTATATATCTACTGATTAAATGGACCGTTAACACAACGTAACGCAATATATATATATATATATATATATATATATATATATATATATATATATATATATATATATATATATATATATATATATATATATATATATATATATTCCGTAGTTTTACCGTAGTAGAAGAATAAGAATAAGTAATGTTTATCACATATATCATTAGTTTTCTAAAATAAAGTTCATCAGTAATTAACTGTGGATGTTGCGGGTTTTTTTTTTAACTTTAGTGTTAGCCGAGGTGGGTCCATTAATTTCAGAAGCACCGCAGAAAAAAATCCCACAATCTATTCCTGTTGCAGCTCAGTGGTGGGGATTTTACACCTGTAATGTCTTGATTGTGGAATTGTGTGGGGAGGAGATGGGGGGGCCAATGTGGTAGCAGTCGACGTGTTCATGGTTCATGTAGCTGGTGTGGACTGAATGTTAAATCCGGATACACATGACGCTTCATAATATCGTTCGTGTAGTCTGTAAACAAAGGTTGTTTGTGTGGAATATCGTCATGCATACATGTTAGTTTCTGGCCACAATTTATGCATTTGCGCTGAAAAATTTTGTATTGGAGAATGTAATTTACAAGTCCACTTCGGGGATTACTTTTAATAAATTGATTGTTATGTAGGAAAGTGTGTACTCTAGTGAGGATATAAACTGTACATGGGGTGGGGAAATAGATTAGTTTTTGAAGCTTTTTGATGGAGACTCGAGGAAAATTAGAAAGAGATGTACACACGCACACGTACACAGTTAAATATATACACAAAGTCACACATAAACACAATGAAATACATGCATACAGTCACGCACATGCACAGATATACAAGCACAAAGTTGCACTCCTACAACACACTGAAATATGTACACAGTCACGCACACACACACACACACACACACACACACACACACACACACACACACACACACACACACCTGTTTATCAATCGTCCGTATATCATTTGGGCCGCTAAGTGCCTCCTTGTTACAACACTGTTTTATTAATGGGAACAATAAGCTCGAGCTACTGTCCGGGCTACCAGCAGTGTTAAGTTGGTATACGAAAAATAAAGTCGCATTTTGCAGTCCACGAGAGAGAGAGGGAGAGAGAGAGAGAGAGAGAGAGAGAGAGAGAGGCTTGGTCTATTAAATTACGGAGAAGCCATTTAAAAGACTGAATTTACTCCTGGATTATTTTTTCTCTCATTGTGGACAGGAATATAAAACAGTGGCCTTTAAAAATAGAGAAATCTCCGAGAACAATTACCCCCCCCCTCCCCTCCATGGTAGTACAGTACAATGTGTCATCTTTTTAATAGATGTCTAAATTTAGTTAATTTTTTCTGGCTGGTTCTGACAAGACAAAAGGGATAAGGCAGACGGGTGGAGACAAATGACATGAAAAGTAGAGTTGGATGTTTACTCCTGTGTCAAGTTTGAATGGACTTTACTAATGCATATCATGAGGTATGGTTGTTGAGGTACGTATAAGCAGGTGGGCGAGACGCGACACTCGATTGTGAAAAGCAGAACGTAGACGAACCAAGGAGGCGGAAGGGGAGGAGTACTTAACGGGCTTCATAACTTGCCCTGACTCTCCAACAATCTTCCCTGACTTAACAGCAATCTCCCTGGTCTCCCATTATTCTCCCTGACGTTAGATTACTCTCCCTGGTATCACGTCACTCTCCCTAACTTCACAACTACTAGCCCTGAACTCTTACAATTCGCCAAGACTTCACAGCGATCTCCCCGACACCTACCCTGACCTCACAGCACTCTCCCTGACCCTCCTTGGAGGGCCTCTGTGTTCCCGGTTTAGTTTGACGAGTTGGAGTTGAATTGGTCTCCTCCTGGGCCTTGTGGAGACGACCCCCTGTGTCCATGAAGGAGTACACGAGAAGACGAAAGGGGTGGAAGGGACGGAGCGGGTGAGAAAGGGAGGGTAGGAATGTAGGGATGATGAAGGAAGGGGGAAAGTTTGAAGCGGGTTAAATGGTGAGGGAGAGGAACAGATGAGGAAGAGAAGATAGGGGTGGAGAAATGATGTGGAAGGATGTAGTGATAGTGAGGGAAGGAAGGAAAAGATGGTGATCCCCCCACACCCCCAAGTTCAGGTCGTGTATACCTCCACCTGCAGCAGTAACACAGATGTAAACTGTTGCACTGAGCAAGACCTGACTCTGTGTCACCATTCTGGTCATCTGGCGGTATAAGATACATTATATCTCTCTGACATACTAGTCTACCTTCACAATAATACCAGTTCTGTGAGGCCCGCCGTGTGGAACTGAGTCCTGGATCACCTTCAAAGAATCAGTTCGCCGTTTGAAAGCCAGGACACAGAGGCGAGACGAAGACATCCACGAGTTCAACTTTGCCAGCAACCTTCAGAGAGTGTCATTACCAAACACCCACACTTAAAACATGTCTTGATTCCTTATCTCAGTCCCTCAATAAGGTCATCACTACTCTTGAGACCCCTCCACACCTTGCTGATCTTGCCTTTGTTGTGAAGACGTCATCGTGACGCTACACCGCAGCCTCGTGTCCTACGATGATGATGATGATGATAAAGAAGGATGAGATGGTGAACGAAGCGGAGTACTGTTGACGGGGAGAAGGAAAGGGAAGCAAGTAGTGGGAGGGAGGGATGTAGGCGGTAATAGTGAGCGGGGAGGGATGGAAGAAGTGGTGATGGAAAGGGACGGCAGGAGGTGACACGAGAAAGGACGGACGGATGGAGGGAGAGAAATGGATGAAGCCAAGTAGTAGTGAGAGACTCGGAGGGGCAGGTGGTAGCAGGAAGATGGATATAAAAACAGGTGGTGGTGGTGGCGGCGGGGGAGGGTATTGACGGAGTCTCGTTGGGAGTTGGAGGAAGGGGAAAGGGAGGGATGGAGGAAGGTGGGAGTATCCACAAGACTAACAAGAAGACCAAAAGTTGTGTTTCCATCAAAAGTTTAAATCACAGGAGCAAGGCAGGACCGGCGCTCACCACCACCCCGGGTAGATTGGTGGGTGGTGACCCTCCTCACTGTCACAGTTACCACCAGCAGGTGTGTGTGTGTGTGTGTGTGTGTGTGTGTGTGTGTGTGTGTGTGTGTGTTATATGTGCATGTATGTTATGTGCTTGTAGTGTATCTTTGTTTGCGTCTCATTGAAACAAACAAACCGAGAAAATCAAGTTTAATATCCTTTATATACACAGACAATCTTAATAGCTTCATAAAAAATACTTTGAGATTTCCATTATGTTATAAATATCCTATTCTTCAAATACGTTTTTTTTTTAAGTTTTATAATTTCATGTATTTATTTATTAATTTACGTATCAACCCAGTATCTTACACTAACGGTTCTGTTAACGAAGAACATGGCTCGTATATTCGCTCTAGCAGTGATGGCGTGACAGTATGTTGCATTAGACAGTGAAATTTAATTTGCCTTGCCAAGATCACTGCAAACACGCGTCACTACTAAACTCAACACAGCTCTTGCTTCACCTGCCATTTACATAATTCTTCCAGTAAACATCACCTCAAAACCTGGAATCTTAAACCTCCGTGTAATAATTTCCCCCCTTAATTCGATATGGGACGAAGCATTACGTATGGTAGAGTCTCAGTGAAATTTTAACGCCATCTTTGTGCTTTGGCTTGGGGAGGTCAATCAAAAGCCTCACATAACTATTACAGGTTGGATCTGAGTAAACTTTTGACTTCTACGTTTTGACTTGTCTCCACACTGTAGCTCATGTGAGTCGGATGCTTTCTCAGCTTACCAATTAAGGAAAAAATTATCAGATCGATATGATTTCTGAGAAGTCGGATTCACAACCACATAATGTACCCGATATACCGATTAAAACGTACGTGTGTGTGTGTGTGTGTGTGAGAGACTCCCCGGTGCATATGCTTTATTAAGAAGCAGTATCCTCAGTATTCTGGACCATAAACTCGCACCATTTACTTGTCTTTCAGTATACTATCCGTTATATTACATCATAAAGCAGTTACAGCATTACACTGTGAAGTAGGTAACTATGGCTATATTCAGTCTTATGAGATAACTATCCAAGTATATTGCCTCAAGAAATGGTCGTCTCAGAATTAATGTTTTATTTAACACTTATTTCAATATACTCTTACGAACCAAGTCTTTCACGATATTCATTGAATGAGTTCTTCCCTCATTTGGTCCTTTAACAGGTATTCATGATGTGTCTCGAGAGGAACTGTTCTCTTGGTGTATCGTTTAAACACTTCTTCTTAATAAAATTCCTGCAGATGATTTTCTCAGTTCTTTGTCTTATAGACCTTTTCCTTGAGTGTAATGTGCCTGATAGTGCGTGTGTGCGTGCGTGCGTGCGTGCATGTAGTTATGTATTTAATACATTCTGTATAAAGAAATTCAAACAATGGAAAGACAGACATTCTTTACTCTCGCTGGTCAACTTCCATAACAGCAGGAGTAAAAGGAGGCAGCGCCCCGGACCCTGCCCTCTATATTCTGGACCAGGCACGGCGGCGGCGGCGCTCCTCTGACCGATCATTCTGGAATTCATTAAAGTTCCTCCTCAACTTTGGCGATTACATTTAAAACTTGAACTAAGTTGTCTTCAGGACCTGAATATAGTTAAGGAACCTTGATAGAACTTAGTGAAAGTCGGTGGCCACCACACGGCGGTCATCACGGCACCTGAGATTATTATTTAGTTCTATGTACTGTATGTATGTATGTATGTATGTATGTATGTATGTATGTATGTATGTGTATATATATATATATATATATATATATATATATATATATATATATATATATATATATATATATATATATATATATATATATATATATATATATATACAGGTATATAATATTTTTCCAGAACATCCCTGCAGGTATATCCATGTATTAATACAACGTGGTACGCGGCGGCCACCACTACCAGTAATATGTGGAAGGCTTCAGATTCTTCGAATATTTGACATGTAATAAAAGTTTTATTTCTTTCTCCATGACTTAAGTTTTACACACATTATCCGCCAGTTTGTCTTTTGAGTTTCGGTAAAAGTGTGGAATTATTTAAATACATTTTCATATTACTAAAACCTGTTTTGTTTTGTTTTTATCACTATGAGAACTGTATTATTTTTTGTAGTTGAATGTCTAATTGTGTCTCAGTAATCTTGAAATATTTCAACAATAATTAGCGTTTTATCTTGAAATATCATCAGAAGCAAATAGATTTTTCTTCTTTTTCTCCTTTTGTCTAAAGACCAATTGTTTGTATTATTTAAGAGTTATTAAATGAAAATGATGACTAACACCCTTCTCTGGTTACAGGTGAGTGGTGTTGGCGTTGACTCAGCACTCAGTCACCAAGCTGGGTTCAACACCGCTGTAGAAGGTAAATAGATCTTACTCCAGAAACAAAAATACTTCTTCCTTCATTCTCTTGTGTACATACAGCAGTAACCTCAGCCAAACACGGCGCGGCACTCGGCCTCAAACATTCCCCGGCTTTTAATTTATCCTCACCAGCCACAGGAGGATGAGTCAACGTATTTGTTTTTATGGAAAGTTTTAACCGCGAATTCGACACATTTTTAGGTCGGCTAATGTGTTGTTGTTTTAAGTGAACCCGGTATATGTGTGCTTGTATTGTTAGTTAAAAAAAATAATTCGTACAAAACTTGGAGAAATTGAATCATTAATCTAAATCATCATCATCTTATGTGATACTTTTTTGTTTTATTATTTTAACCAAAGTCATCAAAGTCTTTAGGGTAGGTATATTATATCAATAACAGCAGCAAATAGTGAAATAGTAATAGTGATAATACTTCTTCAGTCACTCCTCGCTGTGGTGGTGGCCATGGTGAGATTATAAACTACTACAATCGGTGCAACGATGTTAAAGCGTTGTCGTCGCGTCGCTTCGTCTGAGTTCAAAGTTCATCTCTCTCTCTCTCTCTCTCTCTCTCTCTCTCTCTCTTTCTCTCTCTCAGTTCTGTAAAATTTCCATACAAATTATCCATTATCCTTATCATATACTGTATATACTGTAACCAGATGCCAATTATTGTTCTTCAATAAATAAACATATAAATATCGTATTTATTGTTAGCGATATCGTCAGCGGAAAACATAGCATAATTTACTTTCTAGGAACATTGTTTTTATTAAAGGTTCAAAATCAGGTCAACTCGAGGCAGTTTCCCTTATCACTGTCATCATGGTGATGTCGTTCTGGTGCCGCCTGGCCCTGTCAATATGAACACGTGTTGTCGATACACCGTAGCTTCTGAAGGTAACTTTACTACGCCATTTACATGTTCAAAGTCACTTTAACCTTCAAGATATGGAAATACATTTAATATCACCTTCTGTCGTTTAGCGCGTGATCCTTTTTGAACGAAACATTTGGAAAAGACGATCAGCATTGGTGCTCCAGAATGGCTGCCACTGTAATTGTCGTAATGTTGGAACATGAAATATGAGTATTGGAACGGGTGCCATTGGAATGAAGTTTTGTTATAGAAAGAATTCAGATAGTTAAGAAAATTAAAATATTGTTATAAATATACAAGATTTTCATTGTAGGTAATACTAACAAGCATGAAAACTTTCCTACTGTTGATCCACGAAGACAAACAGGTGAACTATGACCATATTACCTGAATCCTTAGTACAGGTTGTCCACGATTCCCTAAAATAAGGACGGAAGGCGTAAACAGGGAAGGAAGGAGGAAGTGAGGGAGGGAGGGAGGGAGGGAGAAGCTATGAGAAATGAAACATCAAGGAGGGTTTAACTCCACTATAGGGTGTTAAGCTGACACGCATAAAGGGTTGAATCGTAAATACTTGGTAAACAACTTTTTTATGTTTTGGTACCGTTCTGGTGAAGGTGGTGGTGGTTGTAATACTGGTGTACTTATCGTAAAAGTTGGCTTGGTTATATTAGTTGTAGTATTGGTAATTCCTGTAATAGTTTTAATTAGTAACACAAAGTAATAGTTGTAGAAGTCATAGTAAGATTATGAACTATATATAATATTAACAGTGAAAATATTAGTTGTAGTTAAAGGGGTAATTGTGGTAGTAGTAGTAACTAACTCAACACAACTAGGGTAGGTGGGAGGTACTTTTGTATTAGGATATTAATTTTAAGGCAATAAAATGGCGGCGAAGGTGTAGCTATTGGGGGAGGCTGGAGGCCACTTTAAAAAAATAAAATATAGTTGTAGTATTTTATAGGAATACGAATTTTGTTTCTTAAATTGTTATTATTACTGTTGTTGTCACTTTAATACTTTATAGAGGGAAGCCGACTGTTGTTCCTCAGACCTCTCATTGTTGTTGTCATTTTTAATCCATTTGGAAGGCGCGGGGAGGCTGTAATCACCTTGTATGTGTATGAGCATGTGTCTATGTTTGTGTGTATGAGCATGTGCCTGTTTGTGTGTATGAGCATGTGTCTGTTTGTGTGTATGAGCATGTGTCTCTGTCTACGAGCAAAAACCTGACATGTTTGGCAAGTGGCCCAGGCAGCCGATCACATGACTGCAAAATATAATACTGAACGTTGCTGGGTATAAGGTATTGTACTGTAGTTCTTCTTTCTAACGCTTCTTCGTATTGTTTAGGGGTGATAAGTATTATTAGAGGGACAAAACTGTTGAAATGTGATTAGAGTCATTGGATGATTTATTGTGCCTGGTATGATAAGCTGCCGGCCGGTCCAACGGCTCTTCCAACCACACATATTGTACATGGATACGTCAGTGTACACACCAGCACCTCAACACAAACAAAACGCACAAGCATTGACGTGATATGGTGTGTTGGTAGGGCTATAGCCAGTTTATGAATATTAATATATAACAACGAGTACATGTCTGTTCACCTGGCCTTTCTTCGACATTGGCTTCACCTTCCCTCCGACTTTGGATTATGACGCAACTTTGACGTAGACACAGAAGACACAATAAAGCCTTAAGCTGCTGTGCCGCTGCATGCCACATTTAGGACACTGGCCTATGCGGTACACAGACAGGCTGTACTGGGGAAGGGTAGGTGGGAGCCAGCCTGGTATACACTGCATTTTATATCTGTATATTGGACCTGCTGGCTGTGGGCTGCATCCACTGCCATGAAATGGACGCCCAGGTGTTACGTTGATCAATACGAACAACAGGTCTAGAGCAAATAATGTAGCTGCTAGGTGAGAACATGTCTAGCTGTATAATTCATATCATAAATTATGTAATAGGAGTTTCAAAAGATAAGATATAATGAATAAACTACGCTCTTAGCTTGTTGGGCTCTGCATTGTTATTATTAATGTATTCACATTGATCTTACATGAGTAGGGAAACATGTTACATCGCGTGTAACAATAAAATTACTTCACTTTTTCTTATTTACTCGTTAAGTTACCTGGCATCGCCTGGGTGGAGAGACAGGAGATAGTGCATGACCATTTCCTAAGCCACCAGCACCTCCCTGTCAAATTTCAGCTCTATTTTCAAAACTGTATGTGCGTAAGCAGACAGACAGACAGGCAGGCAGGCAGACAGACAGACACACACACACACGCACACGCACACGCACACTACTATTGTTATCTAAGGAAATTTACTTCCTTATTCGATTTATATTATGAAATTTCTTTTATTGGTGACTGCCAATATGACGAATTTACATTGATGACGTCATTTTGATCTCTCTCTCTCGTCTTTATTTCTTCCCTTTGTATATATCTACGTTTCTGTTGTCATCCCGTTATTAGTTCGCGCAGCAGGACGAACAAAGTCAACACAAAATACAAACAATTTGTACAATGTCCAGCTGCCATGAATCAACAGCAAATAAACATTGGGTAAATACGATAAAATAATAAAAAAAAAATATATAATCTCTCATGAACGTTGTGTCAATCGGAACAACGACAACTGATGACAACCCCGGCAGCAGTAACTGAGACGAGATCAAATATATTTCTCTCACCATTTAGAAACAGCAACAGGATTAGGTTAAGTTTCAGATAGACAGATACAGCAAAATCCACTTACTATAGGAACCGAAATATCATCACCAATATCAACACCACCAACATCGACACCACCAGTACCGTCATTAACATCATCATCATCACCCCATCACCTCCAACGGCAACACCAGTACCTACTATTGTTGCCATCACCATCAATAATACCTCACCATCAACAGCATCACCATCAAAATCATCGCCAACATAATTTACCATCACCACCAACACTACCACCATTAACACCATCACCACCAACACTAGCACCATTAACACCATCACCACCAACACTAGCGCACCCGACAACTTTATCACAAACATCAATTTACTAAAGAGTCACCAACATTTCACCATCATCACTAATCATCATCACCACCACCATCATCATCACCACCAACACTACCACCATTAACACCATCACCACCAACACTAGCACCATTAACACCATCACCACCAACACTAGCACCATTAACACCATCACCACCAACACTAGCACCATTAACACCATCACCACCAACACTAGCACCATTAACACCATCACCACCAACACTAGCACCATTAACACCATCACCAACATTTTCACATCATCATCATCATCATCACCACCACCATCATCATCACCATTATTAACACCATCTCAACTTGCACCAATACCATCAGCAGAACCACTGAGGACTATTAACCAGAGCCACCTCACGCCACTACTACCATCACCAGCCATCGTCTCTATTTTCCATTAGTAATAACAATAATGACAGCAATAGGACGCCCACGGCAGCACAGCACAGCACAGCACAGCACAGCACAGCACCCATAGTTGTCACTGCTATACGTTCACACTCTCTTTCACCAGCTCAAGTGTTTACAATCGCCATTTGGAAAACAGTAGAGTAAATAATATCTGTTCCAGTAGCAGCGACAATAACTGAATGTATTTCCCAAGAGTATCCTAACCACACACACACACACACATACACACACACACATACACACACATACACACACATACACGTAACCTTCCACTTAACATTTATGTAGAGCGTTCATATGAGACAACACCCACGCTACACATTCTTCAACAATATAACACTCAGACTCACCGGTTGCAAAAAATGCATATGTAATGCTCGCTCAGGTGTCGCGTCCTGGTTAAGATAAACAAATTCACCGCTACTAGGAGACCTGGCTAGTAGAGCGTAGGGAGGGAGGGAGAGACAGTGGAAGTAGGAAGGAAGGAGTGAGGGAGGGAGAGACAGTGGAAGTAGGAAGGAAGGAAGGAAGGAGTGAGGGAGGGAAAGACAGTGGAAATAGGAAGGAATGAGGGAGGGAGAGACAGTGGAAGTAGGAAGGTGTGAGGGAGGGAGAGACAGGAAGTAGGGTAATGAGAGGAGAGACGGTGGGGCAGGGGGGGGTGAGGGAGGGAGAGACAGTGGAAGTAGGAAGGAAGGAAGGAAGGAGTGAGGGAGGGAAAGACAGTGGAAATAGGAAGGAATGAGGGAGGGAGAGACAGTGGAAGTAGGAAGGTGTGAGGGAGGGAGAGAAGGCCAAATAGAGTGAGCCAAGGAGGACAATTAAGAGAGAGAGAGAGAGAGAGAGAGAGGGGGGGTGTGCAAGAAAAAGTTGTACTCTGCTAAAGAACCAGAAAATAAGGGGAGGAAGTAAAAAGTAGGGGGAAAGAAGTATGAAGAGGAGATAGAAAGAATCAGAAAGTAGGAGGAGGAGGAGGAGGAGGAGGTGGAAAATAGCAAGAGAGAGAGAGAGAGAAGGTGTAGTGAATATCATGGAGGTGTAACGCGAGACACCAATAGGAAATGACGTGTTGGCATAGTGTCTCACAGATCTGCTGGTGATGTGGGATTGGCGAGGAAATAGAGAGAATGACGATCTTGATAGTGGTGGTGGTGGTTGTGGTAGTCGTGGTTGTGGTAGTCGTGGTTGTGGTGGGTTTTGTGGTTGTGTTGGTGGTGAAGGTATAAGGGTGGTGGTGGGTGTTGTGGTGGGTGTTGTGGTGATGGTGGTGTTGTGGTGTGAAGGGTGGTTAGTGGTATTAGTGATCGTGTTGGTAGACTGGTGGTGTTAGTGGTAGTGTGTCTGGCAATAGTGGTGGTATTGTTGAAAGAAGGGAGGAAGAGAGAGAGAGGAACAGTAAGGCAGGTGGCGGTGAGTACAGACATACGGAGGATAATATAATCTGAGAGAAGGAAGCGCCGAGAGAGGGATAGCCAGCTGATATTGGAAAGACAGGCGTTGGGAGAGGTATAGTGAGGGGGGGAAGGGGTCTCACAAAGTCGTTTTCGTACAAGGGAATCAAATGTCGTTTTTACGTACAAAGAATAATTTTCAGAGTTTCTTTGACTTTTACTCATTCATGAATTTTTAGGCTAGAAATAGTTAAGCTTCGTTAGGTGAGGTTCCATTATGTTAGGTTAGGTTATTTTAATGGAAATTTCAATTAACTTAAATATGTGTACGACATAAGTTGCGGCTCTGTGTACGACCTGTATCCTTGTGTGAGGTCCCGTTGGTATACACATGACAACAACAAGGAGAGAGAGAGAGAGAGAGAGAGAGAGAGAGAGAGAGAGAGAGAGAGAGAGTTGTCACGTAAGTTCAGATTCCTTCCATCTTGTCCAACAATTCACATGTGTTACAAGGTCGTGTGCCTGACAGGTGACGGTAAAGTGGAAGGTGAGTGAGCAAAGAAGTCCCAGTCCAATTAGTTTCCAGTCCTAATGGATCCTAGTACTAATGGTCAGGCTGGGACCTATTAAGACTTAGTGGGGACTGGATAGGGCCTAGTAGGGCTGGACTTCCATACGTCCTACACTCAAGCGAAACGTGAACTCTCACTCGGGTACTGGTGGTGTACAGTATGTGTACCCATGTGTCCACAACTCAATGATTAAAAGGTATTTTTTTTTAAATTGTCATTGTATATCTCTAAACGTGAATGTGCCACCCACCCACTCACCCACCCACACACCACCCACCCAATTACACCCATCCACCCACCCACCCACCTGGTGCACTCCACCCACCCACCCACCCACCCACCCACCCACCACCACCCACCCACCCACTCCACCACCCACTGATGGAAAATATCAGTCTTTATTCCCCTCTCGTCCTTGCAGTGCTCGTGTAACACTCACCTATTATTCTTCATGAGTGAGTCAAAAAATATGCATCTAGTTGAGGCACAGTGCAATTTCGACGTCATTATAATTTAGTAATTTGTCTGCCAGTCATATGTCTGTCGCGTCACCATTTACGGGAAAAAGTTCTCGGCGTACGAATGTCTTGAGAATCTGTGTGTGTGTCTTGTTCCATTGTTCCCTCATTCGCTTACATCCATTACGTTCTTCTTATGTCTGCTCTCTTCCCTTCTCGTCTTTCACCTCGCATATTCATTCTCCTCCATCTGTCTTGGTAAGCTCCTCCAGTGATTTTTTTCTCCATCTCATCTTCATCATTTCTTATATGTATTTTCCTCCATCTCCTCAATCTGCTTGTCTCTCCTTCCTAAGCTGTTCCTCTCACCCTCCCAATCCTTCACCTCCTCTTCCTTCTGTCTTTTTAACACGCTTCCTCCTCTTCTTCTTCTTCATCACCTACGCCACCTCCCTTCTTTCCCTGGCTGAGGAAAGAGGTAGATTAATGTTGTCGTGACGTCAGAGCATTTATCGATTAACAGAAACCGATAAATACATTTACCGGATAAGAAGACAGAGAAATATGCTGGTTTTGCTCCGGTCCATTAACTGTCTCGGGGCGTCGGACGAAAGACCC
Source organism: Homarus americanus (assembly GCF_018991925.1). Lineage (NCBI taxonomy): Eukaryota > Metazoa > Arthropoda > Malacostraca > Decapoda > Nephropidae > Homarus > Homarus americanus. The sequence goes on along the minus strand of NW_024747794.1, from coordinate 382,198 downwards.
CATCCAATATTTCCTCGTCACCACTCGATCATTCCATAAGGCTGAGGAGGAGGAAGAGGAGGAGGAGGAGGAGGAGGAGGAGGACAGCTAAGGCACTACGGTAACCTATCCTTCCTCCCTCCTCCTCCTCCTCCTCCTCCTCCTCCTCCAGCCATCACAGTTCAAAGGCTACTCTTGTTTGTTCTACGTGGATGTATTGGAATTTCTCTCCCTCCTGACAAAGGCACTTGGGGAGACTCAGTCAGTGGAACACACAATGTTGATGACGGAGTCAGGACACCTGACACTTCCACCACCAGCCGACACCCACCACCAGCCGACACCCACCCACCACTACCACCACCTGACACCCACCACCACCACCCAACACCACTACCACCACCCAACACCACTACCACCATCCGACACCCACCACTACCACCACCCAACACCACTACTTCACCACCCAACACCACTACCACCACCCAACACCACTACCACCATCCGACACCCACCACCAGCCGACACCCACCACCACTAGAACGACACCTTCCACCACCATCACCACCACCCCTACCGCCACCACCACCCAACACCACCAACACCACCATCCAACACCACCAACACCACCACCACCCAACACCACTACCACTGCTACTGTTGCCAACTCGACTCAGCGGCTCCATGGTGTATCTCACGTTGGGTTCATCCGGGAGATAACACCTGAGAGTTGGTTGGTGAAGACGAAGTGAATGTTTATGGCTGTCTCCCCTAACCTTAGTGTGTCTAATACTTCATAAACATAGCCTGGAGTGAGGGAGGGACAACCAAATGTGTATAACCATGTATATGACCATGCAAGTAAATCACTGTAGGTGCGCGTGATCCAGGTATATGCTGATAACCACAAGGAAAGAAGAAAACACGAAGTTCCCAAGCTCTTTCGTGTAATTCATTACTATTTTATAGAGTTGAAGAGTAACGAATGAATTTTTAAAGCTGTTTTTATTTACTCGTATTTCACCATTATTATAAAATTGGAATTTTTATTTGTACGCCAACGTCTGTTTAGAGAATATAAAAATATATCAAAACTAAGAAACAACAAGACATAACATAATAAAAAATCATAATTACATCTGATACTTTATTTTTTTGTGAGAAAATATATGAATAATTTATGAGAAAAAAATCCAGAGCAGCTTTATTTTCGGCTCAACACGAACGCCCACAAATTCCATAGCAAAGACTACCAAAACACTGCCCCGGGGAACCCCTTGTTTTCCTAAGTCCATTCTCCATCATCCCTTTAAGTAGAGTCGCAAAGATTTTCAACAACTTTCCGGAAATACAAACATCTTTTTCCTTGGCATTTTTAACTCTCACGAATCCCTAAGTACTTGAGAGAGAGAGAGAGAGAGAGAGAGAGAGAGAGAGAGAGAGAGAGAGAGAGAGAGAGAGAGAGAGAGGCATACCAACAAAACAAAAGGAGAATGAATGTTAGAGAGAAAATGAGATAGAAAAGAGAAACAAAAATTGGCAATCCTATAAAAAAAACTCGACAATAATTTAGCTTAGTTTCTCCGTAAATAAACATTAAAACAAAAGAACGAGACACTAACACAACACAACACGGATGTAAACAAACAGACTCAACACAACACCACACGGAGATAAACAAGCAAACAACACGGAGATAAACAAACAAACACAACACCACACGGATATAAACAAACACAACACAACACGACAATAACAAAATAAGGTCATCAGACACACACACTACCGTCCGAACAGAAGAAAAAAACAAAACACTAAAACATGCAGCTGCAGATAAGTTAATATTTAATCAGTAAAATCGCCATATAAGATTACATTGAGTCAGCACGCATATAGACAGTGCAGGTATATGTGTATGTAGACAAAGCAGCTATATATTTGAGCATATATATATAGAGAAAATGCAGGTATACATTTCAACTTGTATATAATTTATGCAGGTATACATTTCAGTATGCATATATAGTCAATTCATGTGTATAGACCATGCAGGTGTTCACTTTAGCATATGTATAGACAATCTAGGTATACAGTATTCATAGACCGTGCAATTTATACATAAAAAATCCAAAGGAGAATCGAATCTCCACCTTGACAAAGAGAAAATGCCACCTGCCATGAATTCAATTAAGAAGCTGCGTTGTCACCAGTCCTCTGAGGAAGAAATCAAAACTTAGCCATTAATCACGAATGACAGCTGAATTATGGGGCTGTCAGGCACTGGGTAGGAACACGTGGAGAGAAAGACAGTGGGAATACGGGGGCAGATTAGTGTGGCCATACTATCAAAACACAATGGTTTGGTGTGGCCATACTATCAAAACACAATGGTTTGGTGTGGCCATACTATCAAGAGACAAATGTTTGGTGTGGCCATTCTATCAAAACACAAGGGTTTGGTGTGGCCATACTATCAAAACACAATGGTTTGGTGTGGCCATACTATCAAAAGACAAAGGTTTAGTGTGGCCATACTATCAAAACACGAAAGACTTGGTGTGGCCATACTATCAAAACACAAAAGACTTGGTGTGGCCGTACTGTCAACACAAAGGACTGGTGTGGCCATACTATCAACACAAAGACTTGGTGTTGCCAGATTTTCAGAGGACAAAAGTGTCTTAGAGTCAGGGGACAAATTCACGACCTTGGGCAGCAGAGCAAAAACTGATACGACGGAATGCTTGGGTTATCTGTCAACTCAAGGCCACACACGCCAAGTAGGGTCATCAGGAACAGATACCAGGGCTCAGGCAGGCCAATCGCGGGTACCTATCGGGTAATAAGCAGCTCGTGGGATGCCACTCAGAAGCACCATCCAGCAAAACTTCGCTCCGGACGCCGAGAAGGAAGTGCGAATTGAGATATGCAAATGACAAGATAGTGATGGTTATGATGAGGGCCCCGCAGCCTGCCACCCCCAGCCCCTTATACTGCTATCTCTTGACGCGGCTTTAACTGAGTCACCTCTCTCTCTCTCTCTCTCTCTCTCTCTCTCTCTCTCTCTCTCTCTCTCTCTCTCTCTCTCGTTCGTTTTTCATCTTCTCTCACTGTCTCTATTTCTCTCTAGTTTTTCCTCTATCTTGTTTATCCTCTTATGTCTTATTCTCTTTTTTCTATCTCTCTATACATCACTTCTTTCTTACCTCTTTGTCTCTCGTTCTTATTTGTTTCCCCACAAAGTTACAGCAAGAGCAGACGACAGTGACAATATACACATTCTTCATATATCCATCTGATATTCCTGACCAAACAACAGAAGATACCAATTGATATTCCTAGCATGGATCACACCCAAGGGACGACGCCTACCTCTCCCTTTTTCTCTCAGGTCTATAGTCCTATAGAAGAGAGACCGGCTGCAATATGGAGCTCTATAACCCCAGGTGGAGAGATCTAACCCCAGCAGTGAGCTCTATAACCCCAGGTGGAGAGATCTAACCCCAGCAGTGAGCTCCATGAACAAGACCAGACCATCCTCTTCCTTCCCCCTTACCAACACACAGCTCTATGGCAGAGGAGAAAATCAAGAGCCAGGGAGTTCCAGAACGACCTTACACAAATTGGAGCCCGGAGCCTTTCCCAGCAGAACTCATTAACTTCTCAGGCAGGAATTCCGTCATGGATTTAAAACAGACCCTCTTAGACCCACTCCAGTTTTACCGACTATCTTTGTATTGTGATTCTTCTCCCGTGCTTTGTGGGGGAAGATGTTCATTGTGAATTTTTCATTGTTATTGACAGATCTTGACATATAAAGCTTCGTCTGTAAAATAACACGTACCGTACATCTGTATTTGGCAGCAGTGTGTGTGTGCGTGCGTGTGTGTGTGCCGTGTATTCATCGTGATCTTTCATTGTACCTGACAGCTAAAGACAAAGACCAGACACCTTTTCACACCCGGGATGAGCTTTTTCTGCACCTACGACAGCCAGCTGGTCAAAGCTCACCAAAGCTCTGATCTTTACCCTGGGTGTTTGTGTGAGCGTTCATAACATGGCCGTACAGGAGGCTGGAAAATGTCCGTAATTAAGGAGTGAGGGGATAATTAAACGTCCCTGACTTATTTATCACCTCTCAGGGAGCGAACAACACTCTTGGTCTATGTTTTATGCTGGGCCTCTTGGACAGGGTCGTGAAGGAAGGGTGGGGGGGGGTAAGATGATGTGATTAAGGGTGATCTAACCAAGGAGTCTCCATGGAATCTCGGCCTTCATGGTACTCGGTGGGCAGCCTGTTAGTGGCTCTCTTCCCACCCTTATATTACCCTAATATAATGTCATATTACCTAATATAACGTAATGTAGAGCAGTATAGCGTAATATAACGTAAAGTAACGTAATATAATATCACCTAATATAGCGTAATATCCTCTGCCTCATAATGTGATATAATGTAATTTTTCCTTACTTAATATACCATAATGGTATACTACCTTATAAAATTAATATATTATAATGAAAGGTTACTTATATAGAGCAATATTATATAGTGGTATGACTAGTGTGGCGTATTGTGATGTATTAATACCAACTGTTACATAATACTAATAACAGTAATACGAGTTACTGAAGAGAAGAATAACAGCAAACGTAATCCCCAATTATCCGAACCAGTAGGGGGCAGCCTGAAGATGTGAAAATTCCGGATAAGTGAGAGTAATTTTATCTACAGGTTTATAAATAAAGTCAGTAAACGAGATTACTTAGTTAAGCAGAAAGTGATATTTAATTTAGTAGGATTATTTTTTTTCAGGTAAGGTGGAGCCGAGCGTAGAAACTTGATAAACCCGAGAAATTCTTGTCAAGTAATGTTAAAAACTTCAGACTAAGCTCCTATATATATATATGTGTGTGTGTGTGTGTGTGTGTGTGTGTGTGTGTGTGTGTGTGTGTTAAAACGATTCACTTTTCTCTAAACAAACACACAGTTACTTATGGATATACTGAGGATTATACTAAGTGATACAACAGTCGACTAATATACACCATTATTTGTTTGTCCTTGAGAGTATAACACGGGGGATATACTGGGGGATATATTAAGATAAATGAGCCTTGGTTATACTAGATCTCTGTCTGGTAAATCTGTTTCCGGGTCCTTCATATATCCTCATCAAGGGTAGAGAGAGAGAGAGAGAGAGAGAGAGAGAGAGAGAGAGAGAGAGAGAGAGAGAGAGAGAGAGAGAGAGAGAGAGAGAGAGAGAGAGAGAGAGAGAGAGAGAGAGAGAGAGAGACTCTTTCTCTATTGCTTATTCTATTACTGGATAAACAGAGGGTGAGCATGGGCATCTGTGTGGGTCTCCTTTCTTTCTTTCTTTCTTTCTTTCTTATCTCTCTCTCTCTCTCTCTCTCTCTCTCTCTCTCTCTCTCTCTCTCTGTGCACAGGTAAGACGTGATAACGGTCTGTATCACGTCGGTATTAATTGGGTCTCTTTACCTTTGTCACTCATACTCGTCTCTTATTGCATTCACTGTGTTTCCTCCCTTCGCTAAGTAAATAAATGTGCCAAACTCTATCATATATGTAGAATGAACATGATTTCCACATATATAAATCCACTAGAATTAATTTTATATCTTTATTTTGTTATCAAATTTCAAAGTATATATTTCACTTATTTGCTGAGCTATATATTAAATAATAAGTAATCCTTAGTAATTTTCAATAATATTTAGATAAGTAACATTTATTTATTTTAAGTAATTTCGTTATTCCCTTTAAAAATAACAATCAATAACAACACGTTGCTGTATAAAGCTCGAGTGTTATTATCCGTAATAATACGTTATTTGTATAAATTGTTACGTCTGGCCGTGTGAACACCATCTACACTTTAAACACCATCATGGCAATAAATCATCCGCCAGGCACTGTCAATATTGCTTAGCGCCAATGTAAACACCACTCACTGTTCAGGGGTAAGAGTCACTGTTCAGAGGTAGAGTCACTGTTCAGGGGTAGAGTCACTGTTCAGGGGGTAAGAGGCACTGTTCAGGGGTAGAGTCACTGTTCAGGGGTAGAGTCACTGTTCAGGGGGTAAGAGTCACTATTCAGGGGGTAAGAGTCACTGTTCAGGGGGTAAGAGTCACTATTCAGGGGGTAAGAGTCACTGTTCAGGGGGTAAGAGTCACTGTTCAGGGGTAAGAGTCACTGTTCAGGGGTAGAGTCACTGTTCAGGGGGTAAGAGGCACTGTTCAGGGGGTAAGAGTCACTGTTCAGGGGGTAAGAGGCACTGTTCAGGGGGTAAGAGTCACTATTCAGGGGGTAAGAGTCACTGTTCAGGGGGTAAGAGTCACTATTCAGGGGGTAAGAGTCACTGTTCAGGGGGTAAGAGTCACCACCACCAGTAGCAGCCAGAGCATCAGCCTCCCAGTAACTTACCTTAATAACGTACGTCAACAGTTTTCCGCAGCTCAAATTATTCTTGTGTTTGACTAAGTCTTTATCCCCTTGATTACGTTGGAGAGGAGTAAACAATGTAGACGCCCAAGATGGTGATTCATTTACGTCAGTGTGTTTGTTCTGTGCGTCTAGTGTCGTTATTTAACTCTTTGTGTCGCAGAGCTATTAGGCCTGTTGTTTTATTAGACGGGGGAGGTGGATACTTGTTTCACTACACAACACGAGGAAAACAGCTGTCACTTGTATTACACTTCACTCAAGTTCTCTGTTGTTTTCAATTAAGAGTATTTGGAATATTTTCAATCATTAGCAGAGCGGCTTTATATTTACACACTATTAGTATTTATTTTTCATTTTAATTTATTTAACTTGAAAGGAGAAAACGCTCCCAAGATGGTGGCTGTGTCGTGCAGGGCGTAAGGCTTCAACTAATGAATGGACTCCGCTGTTGGTATTGTGTGTTATTTCCCTTCACCTCCCCCCCTCCCCTTCACCTCCCCACCCTCCCCTTCACCTCCCCACCCTCCCTTCACCTCCTCCCCTTCAACACCTCCCCCACCCTTCGTAATAAAGTAAACATGCAAGACGTATAAATCCTCCCCCGAGTATTATTTCCCGGATAATACAGTTTCACTCTCTCAATTTATGTGATCTCCGCTCAAGATTTTCCAACAATTATGCGATAAAAGGCTGATAAACGAGACACTCAGACAATACGCTCCGCTTAGGCTGAATTTAGTAAGGTCGTTTGGCCCGTACCTCCGCCACCCCGAGCAAAGGTAACCCTGAAAAGTACGACCACATAAGACTCATAGAGGTTGGCACGACTCACACTCTCTCACTTAACTGGATATCACGACTCGGATTCTTATAATTCTATCTATCTATTATCTCGAAGTCTTTCCCACTCTTGACTGGGGTGGAACAAGGGCACAGAATTTTCAAAGAAATATAGACGTTTACAATTCTAATGGACAAAATAATAATCAAAGTCGTTAAGTTTGTTTGTTTTACCTTTATAAAGTATTAAACTATTCACCTCACTGGATATCATAAATAAAACCTCTGCATCTTAGTTATTAACCTATTTAGTCCATACATCCCTTAACCGTGGTGCTAAAGCCAGACAATTTTATTCAGCTCAGAGGTGACACTTTACACAGGGGGTTAGTAGACCATCTCCACTACTAGGTTCTGTAGCGAGTCTATATACTGCTAAGGGTTTCCTACACAATCTTAGTATAATTCTTTCATCCACTTCACTCCCTACTCTAATAAATTGTGTGTAATGCTGCTTATACCATGTCATTCTCTTTCAGTATACACTTTCAAAAGACTAATTCCTCCAGTGGTTCTTCTACCCACTCTCCCTTGTACCTGTATAAGAGGAAGATAATAGCCTTCTCTTATTGCCCCTTTTGTTTTTATCCATGGGCCATCAAAATTTTCCTCTTCTCTTCAGTCATGATTTCTCTCGCGTCACTAATTCGGGAACCGTCTGTACACTTCCTGATTTACTATTTATACATAGATTTTTTTTTTACGCTTGTTTTACTTTCCTTCTTTTAACATCTTCGTCATTGTATGTTATATGTATCCCCTGATGTTCTCTAGTATCTGTAGCTCCCTTATCTGTGTTTTTCATTTCCATCTAATCTTCAAAAATTGTCCCTTATACTTCCCCTGACTTCATCTGTGATCAACATTTTCCTCTCCTTATCCAGAACACCACCTTTCCTGACACCTCGTTCTCTTATGTTATATTTCTTTGTCTCCTTCCAGAACAATTTACCATTTTCCTTTAAGTTTTTCTTCCTCTTTCCAAAATTCTCATCCAGTTTTCTTTTACCCTATTGCACTACGGGTTTTTATCTTTCTTTTTTTTCTTCAACTTCATATTTTCTTCTTTCTTTACATTCTATTTTTCAGTGTGTACAGGTAAACTTCCCAAACATTTCTTTCTGAGATCTTTTCTTTTGCCCCACAAATGTCTTCATTCTACCATGCTGTTCCTCTCTTTCCACATGCTATTTTTACGCCCCCACGCACCTCTTTGGTAGCCTTCAGCAATGGCATTCTTTATACGACCTCACAGCGCTGCTACCTCGTTTAGTCCAAAGTCTCTTCTATTCAGTTTCTCACTCAGTATCTTTTGAGACTCAAGTTTAATATATTCTTCTTCAGCTCCTTATTTTTTATTTATTTTTGCTCTACTTGGCTGTTCATCTGCAATCCTTCCATACCATTTCAACTCTGGTGCAGTCTTCTTCAATGTTAAAAAATGATCAGATAGACATCGAGCAAAACCTCCGATTGACCTTCCATTATACTTTTCTGGAAAGGAAATTAAACACTCAAGCGTCTTTCTACTCTGGCTTGTACTATATGTTTTCTTATACATTGTTCGTGTTCAGGTTTGTCACCCACGAGACCAATGATGCTCAAAACTCATTTTCCTCTGACACCTGAAAACTCTAGTCATTATTATCCCTACAATTATCTACAACTTTGGTCTTAGTCTCCCAAGTGCCATCGGTCTCTCCCGTGTTTATACTTGTATATATCTGACAATTAATATTCTAGGATTCACACACACTCGTGATCACATTCGTTCATAACATTTGCCTCTAATTTACAGTGTCACTTCTGTCTTTACCATAATTGACAACATTTTACCTCTCTCTCTCTCTCTCTCTCTGCCATTTCCTTTGTTTAAGTTCCGTATTCCCATCTCCTGTACGACCCATCAAATGACTTTACCCGAGGCTTTTACGCCATAGTGCAGGGATGTACAGGTAATGTTGGTGTTAGGAGACTCCCAACTCCAGTGTCCACTTTGGCATTATTTACAATTCGGAAGAGGAGGAGGAGTAGGAAGGGCATTTCTCCCTGAACCGCCAGAATCATTGAAGGAAACGAAATAATGAAAAGCTTGAACCGTATAGTAAGAAAACTGTAAATAAAATAAAATTAGTAGTTTATATGATGAAGCAGAGGCCATTATATACAGTACCCTAGATATAATTTATAAAGAATAACTGTGGGTCTAGGGGTTGTCACTAAAGCCCACTTAAGTATTCACGCATAGTCAATACCATCTTGTAGATACTCAAATTTACGTAGGCCAGTTTTTGTTTTTCTCTTAACTGTGATTATACAGAGAACCATAACTTAAATAAAGCCACGATACAAAGTTCGTCATCAAAATACCGATAAAATTACAAAATATTTGTAGTGTAAACACAAGGTATGAAGACTCGCGCCAAAAAGTATCTTTACGATGTTATGTGAGACAATATGACTCAATAGACGAAGTACTTTGACAACACTACCCAGATAACGGGAGTCGCGGTGTTCATTTTGAAATATATCGGACGTACCTTCATCTTTATTTACAGGGAGGGAAGTTAACGAATGGATCTTTGAGATTCCTGGACCAAGGACTCAAAGTTACATAGTTTAATTACCCCCCCCCCCCCCCCCCAATACCTGGCAGTATCAGTTATTTTTCACAGTATTTTCTCCATCAACTTTGTGAGCAACTTACCTGAGTGAGCCAGTTAGTTACCTGCGCTTTCTCATCTCTTGTTACTTGGGAAAACAAATATTAACGTGTGAATCCTTAAGAATCCAGGATCTGACGCCAGGTTATCCTTCTACAGCGTCTTAAGGCAGTTTACCTACAACATCTTAGAGCAGTTTACCTACATCGTTTTAGTGCAATTTATCTACAATATCTTTGGGCACTATACCTGCAGCGTCATAGGGCACTTTACCTCTAATAACTTAGGGTAGTTTACCGACAGTACAACGTCTTAAAATAGTTTGCCTACAGCATCTTATGGCATTTTACCTCTACCAGGAAGGAGTTTTCTCTCGAACAAAGTGTCGACGAACTTCAGTAACAACCGGCGGACAGCGACTAATTGTGTCACCCTCGTGTAGGAAACTTTCTTTATGTTCAAGTTGGCGTGACAAATAATGTACAGTGATAATAATTAACCACCTAAGGGATATTACCTTTTGACCTCATCTCACCTGTGTTATTGCACCGAGTTCCTTTCATGTATGCATGTGACTTATTATATCAACTCTGAATCTTCTGTACCTGTGTTTATGCCTGTATTCCCTTATCCTGTATCCCTGCACTGTATCTGTACCTGTACCCCTTTAGGTATGAGGGGTAGGAAGGAAGGAAGGAATAAAAAGGTAGGAGAGGAGGAAGGAGCAGGTAGAAGAACAAACAAAGCAAGTAATTAGCACCTGGCACCTCACCTGACGCACACATATTACGTAACTTTGTTTACATACCAGGTGCCGCATTACCTTGAGCAGTGTGTTAAGAATACGCTGTTATAAAAGGTGCTGCTAGATCAGTTGTTGAAGGCTTGAGTAGTGACTTAAAATATGTTGTTACTCGTATCACATAGTCACTAAGAGATGCAGTACCCGTGTGTTAGTGCGGCAACTTTCATACTGAGTGTGAGTGAACAAAAGCCCGTTTGTTCGATAGAATTCTGAAATAGGTGAAGAGATTTGTTACCTGTAAGTTATTTGATAATTTCAACTCTAGATGTGATTGGGGTATATGTCAGTACAGGTGTGTGTGTTGTTTTATATAATGACAGCTGGACGCCGACATAATGACAGCTGGACGCTTACATAATGACAGCTAGACGCCTACATAATGACAGCTTGACGCCTACATAATGACAGCTTGACGCCTACATAATGACAGCTAGACTCCGACATAATGACAGCTGGACGCCTACATAATGACAGCTGGACGCCTACATAATGACAGCTGGACGCCTCCATACCAGCAAAAACAAGTCGCATCACCATTAATTGTCCTTTGTACTCGCATGATGTAAAACACAATTATAGTTTCTTCTTCGTATAATTATCGAGGAAGAATAATAACAAAAATTAGAGTGTAAAAGACAGCTCACAAGATATATATATGTTTATATTTATCTTTACACTGCCTGATGTACACTGACATAAAGGTTGACACTGACAGCCTTCCTAAGCTGGATTATCCTCAGATTACCGTCTTACACTTACTGAACCTCTGAACTAAATTAATTGTTACCTCGTGTACCATCACCGTGAAGTGTTTAATTATTGCGTTATGATATTGCAGTGTTTCCTTGTTATAATTACGTCGTGATCTTACAGTGTTTCCGGATAATTACGTGGCACAGATCAATGGCCAGGTTGGGTTGATCAAGCGCTTATTGCTAGACTAAGAGTTAAGCCAACAGGAAACTCCTTCTGACTGTTTAGGCTCGAGAGATACATATTGAGATAAAGCGAGTCTCTTCTTTTGCCGAGTTGGTTCACTTAACGATACAAAGAATCAGCCGAGGAGTAACTTGTCCCACCAAAATAGAACGTTCTGGCCACTGTCAAAGGAAGTGACCAGCACCAGTTAAATGGATTAACCCGAGAGTCTGAAACATTGACGGTAAATTAGATACAATAAATGTCAAATGGATCTTTCGAAAAATAGTAAATATCCATCCAGTGTAATTTTATCCACTCGACAGATAAGCGGATCTGACCGAAATGAAGTGGATCGAATAGAAAAGAAATTGGATCCCCTAAGTTGAGAGCTGGTTCAGTGAAAGGTGGAGCCGGCCCGGGTCACCTGGGGACACACGCTACCTTGATGACTCGCCCAGACGACCAGCACGGCCTCTGCCAGATAACCTTCCGCCTCTTAACTTGCCCTAACGTTTCTTCTTTAATCCTCACTACTTCCTGTGTTCGCTTTGGTGTTTATATATATATAATATGCTGACAACCACATTTATTTATTTATTTACCCATAACCTTTGAATTGACTTACCTGTCATATGTAATTCAAATATAACATTAATACTTAATTCAACATAGCAATAAGTAACATTATCAACTATACGGATCAGTAGTAAGACTCGTCTGTGATAGATACAGGAATTGTCTCTTTCACCAACGTGTTAACAAAAAGTCAGAGTTTTTCATTTTCCAAACAAACAAACTCACCTCAGTTGCTTTTCCTCTCTTAGCTGATGAGTGCCAGAGTTTTTTTTTTTATCATGTACAATTAATCTTACTGTTGTGCCAGACCTTTGATGACAGAAATGAATATACGATGGAAAACATATTCAGTAACTGTTTCTGTGCTGATGTTTGTGTATAATGTGTGTGTTTCAGAGAGAGAGAGAGAGAGAGAGAGAGAGAGAGAGAGAGAGAGAGAGAGAGAGCTATCCGACGACAATTAAAGATAAATATCATAGGTACGACCATTGGTAGTGGTGTTTACGCAGTGAGAAGACTGAATTGTGTTAAACTCTCACTCTGACGTGACCTAGTGGCCAAGTGAGTGTGTCCTCTGCCATGAGCGGCTGTGAACGACCTCTGCCACCCACCATTAGTGTCGAGTGTAAAGTGTACATGGTTCTGGGTGGTGTGTAGAAACTCACATATGACTACTGGTGGTGTGGAAGAGGTCACATATGGCTCTTAGTACCTTGCTGGTGTTTATATATATGACTCCAGATGGTATGTAGGAGAACATATATGACTGCTGGTAACCCGTTGGAGCTTACATATGATTGCTGGTTATGTGTAAGAACACACACCTGATTCCCGCTGATGTGTACCACGTCACACCTAATTCCTTGTGGTGTTAAAATGAACATGGTGATGTATCTTCAGAAAAACAATCCCTCGTTCAAACATAAAACTATTCCGAGAAATGGTGGCGTCGAGGGGTTGAGGACCAGACCTTTAGAGTTGTAACTTGATATGTGGAGGTGAGCCCCACTTCCGTCTTCGTTGTCCGGTGTCGAAGAAATTATGAGTCATACCCAGTGTATGTGTGTGTGTAATAATAATAATAATAATAATAATGATAATGATAATAATAATAATAAACGGTTTATTAATAGAGTTGCAGCCGCTGGCTGAAAATATATAAACTTACATGAGATTTAGACATAATGATATGCGTTCAATACATTTACAGGGCTGTACAGTACATAAATCAGTAGTTGTTTATTATTATAGCAATAGACGGGGTGGTGCTATTCCTATATCTATCAGTACGGGCTCTTATGGGCAAAATTTTGTTGTAGTGGCGGACTGCAGGTGGCAGTAGGTGGCGATGACGAGGATGGTGCAGTAGTCCACTGCCAAACCCTGCTAGTGCGTGGAGGTCACTGAGGGATTGCATTTCCAGGGTGGAGAGAGCGTTGTTGTAGCCGGAGTAGTCTGCGCCGAGCATGCTTGTGTGCGTGTGTGTGTGTTAACCGCACCGCACCCAATGTTAAGCCCCTTTATAACGAGCCACCGCTGGAAATGACTTTTTCACCTTTGTCCGGTCTACGATGTCTCCCGCTGTCCTCTAGACTGTCAGCATCTAGACTAATCGGAGACAAAAGGAGGATCTGATTTCCAGGAATCTGTGTGAGAGCGATGGGTTTTACTGTCATACAACACATGGTTCAGAAAATGGGTCCTTGGCTGTAGCAGCTGCTCAGAATACCAAAGAGGGTGGTGGTAGTGGTGGTGGTTGTTGAGAGGATGGTGGTGGTGGGTAGACAGTCATACATACACACATTCCTGCTGGATCTAGGTCATGTTCCTTCACACACACACACACACACACAGCCCTCATTCTCTGTATTACTTCCGTCTTAGCACTTTACATTTTTCCCCTGTGTATTGGGAAGAATAATTTACGTATAAACTTAAGAACTTGTTATTTTAATTGGATTCTTACAGCGTTGTGTTACCTTCATATACAAGAAAAAGTTCAGGTGTAAACTCCTTAATTTCTTTCAGTAATTCGCACTTTCTTTCTGTTATTCATCCGTTTATACGTAGGATAAGATTTAGTTATAATGTCATTAGCTTTTACATAGTTTGGCAGATGTTTTTAATCCTTCCATCTGTTTCTCCCCTCATAAGTAGTTGTTTTTTTCTGTCCTCTTGCTGTTGTGTTCCATTTTCCTTCCTTTTGTATCATTTCCTCTATGAGCTCCCGAGAAGACACATAACTGACAGTCAATTAACTTATAATCGTGTAAATATATTTTTCTTATGCCTATAATATAATATGTCAACCAAAATTATAATCTATCAAGAGAGGAGGAATGCCCCCCCCCCCTCCTCCCCACCCAACCCCCCATAAAGTGAGATCGAGTACCATAGGCTAGATGACTACTACTAACCTCTCGGTATACAAGGGGACAATATGGCCGGCACCGCACTTTCTCCAGTTGGGCCGACTGAAAGAGCCCCGCTCAGTGGCTGGCTGCGGGACTCTAATCAATGCTACTCCCCATCCTCATAACCTAACCTATACTTATTTTTTTATATATATATATATATATATCAAATAAATTTATATATATATATATATATATATATATATATATATATATATATATATATATATATATATATATATATATATATATATATATATATCAAATAAATTTATATTTCAACATAATTTATGAAGTAATTTTCTAAACATATGAAATCAAATTCAGTCCGAAGTGTAAAAATATCGACAAAAAAAAGTTGAGTGTGGGTGAGAGAGGCAAGGACTAGCGGCGGTACAAGGTATGGGGTAACAATAAGGAGGCCTCAGGAATTGTTCGTCGCATCATTTATGTGAATACTTTATTTTGTCGTGTTGGGGAGATAATGGGTACAAAAAAAAATATATGAAATTTTACCGAGGTAGTGTGGGGTGGAGAGAAGGGGGGGGGGATTTTATGCTTATTATAAAATTATATATAGCTGATTATTTGGGGGTGAATATTTAGACTAATAATAATAATAATAAAGGTAAAGTTTAAGAAAGGTCAGATTTAGTGTTAAAGTAACAGACAGACTGGCTATACAACAAAGCACAATATACAGAATGTAAAAATGAAAAGCTTTCACGGCCTCGCTCATAGACTCTTTCCCTCTATCGTAATTTTCGAGATACCTTAAAAATGTGCGTAAAAAGTTGGGTTCAGCGTGGCGTAAAGGCCGACTCCCTCCATCTATAAAAGGAAAACGGTGAGATTTCTTCTATAAACTAAAGCAAACTGGTGCGTGTTATCGTTACGTCCACACCATGATGTCTCCTATATATATATATATATATATATATATATATATATATATATATATATATATATATATATATATATATATATATATATATATATTTAGAGAGAGAGAGAGAGAGAGAGATTAATCATGGTGAAGGAACGGAGAGGCTGGCTGGCGTCTCAGGGTGTGATGGGTGATGCTGATTTGTGTGTAACGACAGCGGGGAATCAGATCTGCTCCTTATTGTGGGAGGAACGACCATGGTAGAACACACCTTTACAGCAGTAATAATAGATGACAACGACTGAGGAGAGTTGCGCGTGTGTGTTGAGCCTCAGGTTCGGTCACACTCCATTGAACGGTAAACGCTTGGGAGGCGTATGTGCAAAAATTTGTATAAAATACTTCACCATAAAACAATTACTATCTCGTCGTATTGTTTGAAAATTAACAAACGGACAGACATGCTTGACTCTTACTTAATACAGACATTTGGCAGCGTCGCGACAACATGTTACCATCCAGAAATGCACAACAAAACGCCTCCAAGATTCTTTATATCCCCTCTGTTAATTAATTTTCTTAACGGAGCTCACAAGGACACATTGCACTGTACACTCAGACGCCTTCACGGGTTCTTGTGATTTTTTTTATCACAATTCTGGACCTCGTGTTGATGTAGACATCTGAAAATAAACGTCTGAATACAAGACGATCTCTCTCTCTCTCTCTCTCTCTCTCTCTCTCTCTCTCTCTCTCTCTCTCTCTCTCTCAAAATTGCGTTGATAATGTTGTTATTCCCCTTCTGGGTGGAATAGAGTAAATGGAGAGAGAGTTACAGGATACTCCCTTCCCTTGACCAAGATTCCTAGACACCTCCAATACGTCGCGTTGTCGATTTCAGTGACCCGTGTCTTGCCTCTGCTCACTTTAAGTAGTCCCAATATCAGACCTTCCACTCAGCCATTACCCGGCTTCTCTCTCTCTCTCTCTCTCTCTCTCTCTCTCTCTCTCTCTCTCTCTCTTACCGAAATAGAGTTATACCAGAGATTCTTCCTAGGCCTCTTGTACCGTCAACGACCAGTTCTCCACCAACAACAAATGGTTCAACAAAGTCACCTACCATAAATCTTGGCTTGTGGTTTCTTCAATTAGCTCCAGATCATTATTTTTTAATGGTGAGTCTCGGGTTGTGTTCATTTCTGCAGACCCTCTCAGTGTTGTTGTTAGGGTCGAGCTCTCGAAAGAATTTAGAGATGTCATAATGGCAATATAGACACGGTCTCGAGAGAATAAGGAGATGGTCTCGTGAGAATAATGTGGGGATCATGTCGAGAAATTATGGAGACGTAAATCCACTATAATTCAAAATACACTCGGAGTGTATATCCAAATTCGTCAAGTTTAACGGTGGACCAGAAAAAATATGGCAGTGCACCTCCAGATACAACAGTGCACTCGCGAAACTTTGTAGGTGTACGTGCGAATAGCTGAAGATGCTCAGATGTGGAGGTGCCTTCAGGAGTAAATTGTAGGTTTTCTCATAAAAAAAAAACTTGAGGATGTCTTCCCGATAACCTCTTCTTGCAAGAACTTGAAGACGTTCTGTTGAAGACTCCGAACTGTCCTTGTAAGAAAATGAAAATGTTTTCACGATAATTTCCAATAGATTTTTTTTACTCAGAGTTCGTGTTAGAAAAAAACAATGGTCGCCAACTGTCCTCTGAAGAACTTTGTTACCCTCGCTGGAACCTAAATATCTTCGTCGCGAGAACTTAAAGCTAGTCTTAATAAAACTAAAATTGTCCTTGAAAAACCTTTCAATGTCCTCGAGAGGAATTTAAAACTGTTCTCACGAGACACTTGGAAATAATATGTCTCATGACTATTTTAAATTATACTAATGTAAAACGTCTGTATGGATATTTTGTACCATACTGTCATGTAATATTTTCCCTTACTTTTTGGTGTGTTTGGATAGCTATGATACATCACTCTCATAACTTATGCTAGAATGTATACACACACAAAAAGAGAATTGTTTATTGACGTGCAGAATAAAAACACACACACACACACACACCAGGTTAGATAATATGACAAAAGCCAGTTAGGTTAGGTGAGGTTAGGTTAGGTGAGGTTAGGTTAGGTTAGGTTAGGATAGGTGAGGATTGCCAAGGTGTGGGTCGGTTAGACACTTGTTATTTGATAATGTTCACCTTCACCTGTAAATATACGTAACAAGTAATTATTTATTTTCAATTTTGTTATTTATGTAGCCATTTCCGGTCACTTGAGCTTGACTGATGACAGGTGACGTCGCTACAATGTTACTGATGAATTTTGTGGTTATGTAAATGGGATAAAATGAATAAAAGAAACATTATTACTTAATCTCTTTCTGTCAGCTCTTTCCACATTGTTAAACCTGATAGGAAAGTGGCCGTGTTTCTTTAAGTAATCCTCTATAGTCTGTACTCTCTCTCTCTCTCTCGCTTCCTACCTTCGCCTTTATCACCGTAATTATTTAACTTCTCTATATTACCCACTCCCTCATCTATTTACAGTTTTTTTTATTATTCCGTTAAATCATCATCTTCCTCATTTCCCATCCTGTTAATACTTACCTCCTTTATTACGGCACTTATTAATCTTCTCAAGAACTCTTTATCCCCAGTGTTTCATTCTACTCTCTCTCTTACTCTCTCTCTCTCTCTCTCTCTTCGTGTTATTAATCATCCTCTGTCTTCCTCCCACCCTACACTAATTTCTGCCACCATGTCTCTCATTATTTCTTTTCCTTCAATTGTCTTCACCTTATTAGTCATCAGTTTATTATTTGTTTCTGTATTAGGTTAAATAATAATAATAATAATAATAATAATAATTGAAGGTTTATTGAAAGTATATGGCAGCCAGAAAGGTGAAAATATAGTGTAGGGTGAGTTGACTGTTGTGGGACCTGAGGTGGTGTATGTGGCGAGACATAATCACTGACTTGTCACTCACTGTCTTACACTTCCTCATATTTCCATTCATTTCGAGTTTATTTTCTTTTCTTTTCGTATATCAGTTGTGTGTTGTTCGTCAATCTGTGCACTGGTAGAAGGGTGTTGATAAATCGTGGTGGGTAAGAGGTGATGTGGGAAGAGGTGGGTAGGAGGGTGGGAAGGGGAGTGACAGACCGGCCCAGGTAGACCAGAAAGGCTTAAGTATACGTCTTCACTCCATGGGAACTAAACCTTTATCTTTACCACATCACTTAGTTCCCTTATCAAGTCCATATTATTCCATATGTATACTATTATAATTATCATTGTTTCTTTCTTCTCTCTCATCATCTTAATTTTCTCTTCCTCACAAACATATTACTCTTTTTTTTTCCATCTTTATCATATTATGTCGATTCCTTTTTTATTCCTCATCTGTTGTTACTAATTTTTGTACTAGTTTAATTATCATTTTCTTTCTTCTCTGTCATCATCTTTCTTTCCTCTCTCTATTGATTTAATTATGAGATGAATATAGTTACAGAAAATGGGAAAATTATTATACTCATAGAAAATGGGAACGTGATTATGCTCGTAGAAAATGGGAAACATGTGTTAGAGAGAGAGAGAGAGAGAGAGAGAGAGAGAGAGAGAGAGAGAGAGAGAGAGAGAGAGAGAGAGAGAGAGAGAGAGAGAGAGAGAGAGAGTCCAGGCAGCCTCGCTAATTACCAAAGAGAAAGTTACTTCTTTGGTGTAGAGGAAAGAAATTGTGAAGTGCAGGCGGCTTCATCCTCCCAAGTTTTAAAGTCTTGCTCCACACTTACTTATTTTGCTTTGACTTTTGGCAGCGTCTATGTATTAATTCTTGTTGTTGTTTTTGTTGTTTCTTTAATGGCGTTGTAATTTTTTCAATCTATAGTAATTATGTCTGCTTGTTTTTTTAATCTATCTTTCTAGCTTCCTGTCTATTTATATAAGTATCTATTTGTTCATATGTTTGTCTTTCTATATGTATGTATGTATGTATGTATGTATGTATGTATGTATCACCTATTTATCTATCTATTTATTCACATAGATGCAGTGTATATGTGTAGCACCAATTACTTTAGAACCACAAGAGAAGCTGTATCTTAACTGGATATTTGTTCTATGGCAGTAAAACTAACTTCTTTTCTCTATCTTCATCTTTTAAAAAATAAGTAATCTCATCTTTCGTGTTCGTGAAGTAGTGGAGAAAAGTGTGACTAATTGAGGGCACTTGAGGACCGACCAGAGCCACCAGGAACTTTTCCCTGGAGTTCTTTTTACAAGTATTCAAGTTCTTGGTAAGTGGTAATCGTGAAGTCAGATACACGCTTTTCTAACCCTTGTGACGGGCGGCCTCTGAGGTGATCTTCCTCTGCCTCCCGTTTGTATTACGTCACGGTTGAGAATTTCCTCTCTCTCTCTCTCTCTCTCTCTCTCTCTCTCTCTCTCTCTCGTAATACCTTATTCCCACTTATTCTCAGTATCATATTTTTCCGTTTGATTTCCTTATGTTCTTACTGCATCAATCTTTATCGCTTCTTTACTATTTCTCTATTCGTGTTTTGTGATTCTTTGGACATCATATGATAGTTATATCTCATTTATTTTCCTATCTTATTCACCATTATGGTCACTTTCTCTTTATATTGTCCTCCGTTATCTCTGTATCCTGTGTCGGTATTATCATCTTATTTCCCCTTATACATGTCATTATATATTCAAAACTTCCTTTATAACTTCAACTTATCTATAACTTTACTACATCAATAATTTTACTCATACAATACTTTTACTTTTGTTGACTAATACATTCTTTTATTCTTATGGTAATCAATGGAATATCTATACTTTTGTTAAATACTCTTATTATGATTTCTGATTTTTTTTACCAATATATTAATTTTCTTATGACTTTTTTATTTTTCCTCCTTAATCATAACTATCGATCCATCTCCTCCTCCCTCACTGTCTCCCTCCCTGACTGTGTACATAGTGTGTTTGTCTCGCTCTGTTCTCTGTCTCCTCCTAGCTCGTCGAAGGTGTGAAAAATTCCCCCGTGTTCAATGTGTACTTTTATTTCGCTTCCTACTTAGTATTCCTCCAGCACCTATCCCATCTGTTTGTTCGTCCAGCACCTAAAGAACGTGTATAACCTTCCAACACTCCCTTTGTTCTACCTGGTGTTCTTCCACTGTTACCTTTGATACTTAAATATTTTCCCCGAGATGGTAATATTGACAGAAGTCTGACACCTACAATACAACCATTTAAAAATAATATCCGCTTTCTAGCTTATCTCGTAAGAAAATCTACACACCATCTCCGTTTTCAACTCACCCAACTTATATTTGCGTAAGATTCTGTTGGATCATCTGAAGATTAGACACCCCAGTTTATTTCAACGAAACGCTAACCTAATCTAACCTAACCACCACCAGGTAGCTTCAGGGTGAATACTCTTCAGGTGATCCATTCTGTATATACCATACTGAAACTTGGCAAACTTAACCAATCATACTGAATTGACCACAGCTAACAATGTCTAATTTAACCACATCACGAATGTACTAACCAAATATAACCAATCCAAACGAAGAGTGTTATTTAACTATAATATTAATGTACTAACCAATCACACTCAACTAATCCAAACTAATGTAAGGGTGATACAACCTTATCAATAATATATATATGTATTTGGTTTGTGTATAATGATATACCCTTTTTGTACGATCATTCATTCTTTGATCTAAGTATACGAGCATATACTATACATATTTACTGTATATACCTTGTAAAATTATTCCCACATTTGGGCCAGTTTTGTAGATATCTCAGTGAGGCTAACTTGTATACAGAGGAACCCTGACATAGAGAAGAGACGTGAGAGGTGTGAGTGTTACCTGTGTATCAGAGGATGAGGAGGATGAGGAGATGACAGGAGGAATATAAGACAACCTGGAGAGAGAGAGAGAGAGAGAGAGAGAGAGAGAGAGAGAGAGAGAGAGAGAGAGAGAGAGAGAGAGAGAGAGAGAGAGAGAGAGAGAGAGAGAGAGAGAGAGAGAGAGAGAGAGAGAGAGAGAGAGAGAGAGAGAGAGAGAGGCCAGCTAAGGGGTCCTTCACGTCAGGAACATCCTCCCATTTCCTGCCAGACGTAGCTCCAGGAGATTGAGTTCCGTACATCATTCTTGTCCAGTGGATTGTTGTGAGCTACCGAGCCCTTCTCCTCCTCCCTCTTACTACTACTACTATTACTACTACTACTACTACCTATTATAAGTTATACTAAGCAGCACAACTACCAAGTGAAATGTTTGTTAAGAATTGTTGGATTTTGTTAATAAGGAAGAGTCTCTGATGAGTTTTGTTAACTCTTGAGAGACTCTAAAGGACTTTGTTACCCTGTGGCTTGTTATAAAATGTCAGTAACACATCGAGAAGGAAATGTAAAATCTTAAAAAAAAGTCGATTATTTTTTTGATTATCATTTTCTTTTACTTTTCTTTACGGAACATATTGTGTGTGTTAATTGCTTCACTTGGTTTAATTAGATTGTTTTGAAGATAATTGGATTTATTTTTTCTTATATTTGCTCGTATTCTAGTAAATTGTAAATGAAGTTATTTCATTTGATTACCAAGTGTTAGTGTCTTCACTTAGACGGATTATTAAAGGCATATGATATAATTATTCTTCCTTGTGAGACATAAATTAACCCGTGATAACCTGGTGAGATTTGTGAATTCTTTAAACAGATAATAAGTTCCTCAGTTTTCCGTAGAAGTAATAACTATAAATGACTCTTTAGTTCGGGATCACTCATGGATTTTCAAACGGTCGAAAAGATTTTGTCTTGGCTAGAAGGGAAATAAAGCTCACAAGTTTAGTTAGCGGGAACACCTTTCTCCTTGATGGTGATGAGTTAAGATAAAGTCTGTGTTGTTGTTTCATGAAAGAGAAGAGAAAAATTAGTCTAGAAGGGTAATCATTTCTAATACAAATTAAAAGAATATGTCTACTACAAAAAAAAATAATAATAATAATAATAATAATAATAATAATAATAATAATAATAATAATAATGTATAGAAAAAAAGAAAGAAAACCCAAATAAATAAATAGATTAAAAAGGAGAAATAACATAAAAGGAGAAACGTAAGAAGCAGTAAGAGAGGTATAAAATAATGTCTTTCAGAAGCCTCACTCAGTCGTCTCTGGGGTTGTGACGTCACTAGTGTTGCCTCGCACTGGTCACCAAGTCTGGGTGTCATCACTACCAAGAGTCTTGTAAAGCTAATTTAATACTGCAGAGCTACAAAGTGACACGATGGTAGAGGCTGCGTTAGATACGATTTTGATTAATGAATACATAAATATATATTAGACATTTGACAACGTACAGTAGTTCATCATACTGGAAACTGTTTTTGATTTATCGAATACTTTTTATTTATCATAATTTATACGTCCAATACTACTGTACTCCTTCGTGGCTGCGTCTGAGGGAGAAGTAGGGACATTGTGTACGTCTGTGTTGTATCAGAATATTTACCTTTCGTAGTCAAGCCAGGGACGACCGTGGAGCATTGTTTGTTATAAAAAAGGAGGATATAAAGTGTTCATTATACATGTTGTGGAATTATATATAAAGAAGTGTGTCCCAGAAGCTTAGACCAATTATGCTTCTACAAGAGGTTATAAAGAAGCACTGACAGACACCACAATGTAATAACTCTCCATACCGTATAAAACAAATGCAGCTCGTTTCAATGTTTAGATAGTAGAGGTAGAGTTTTATTTTTTACGTAATTACAATTTTATTAAGCATTTGTATATTAATGGCGCTTACATGAATACTCTTACCAATGTTCACACGGTCGTACTTGCAATACACCTGACTCGTACTGTACAAATACTAAAGAAGTCTTTTAAGGGAGTAGGACTGGCACTAAACTTGACTGAAGCTATAATTCTCAACGAGTTCTCGCGTTACTGTTTTATAAAGGCTGTTATATGAAGCCACAAGACCCCATGAAATATTCACACTTAGAACGAATACTGAATTTAGTTAATGGACAACATCAGAAGGCGAACCGAAATAGTCTGGAATGTCTTTGGAAGTTAAATTATAGAGAAAAATATAACATGTCACTCTGGTCTAAGAATGTAGACCAAAGAATGTATCCAGTGTTGACTTCTGGATGTAAGACTTGGTTATTGAAGGCAAAAAATTACACAAACTCCATACTACTCGAAGACAAATGTTAAGATAAGTGCTTCTATAACACGTGTTGGACAGAGATATAGATGGTGGTCTTGTCAGAGTGCGATATGTTATTATACAGGCAAAATGAGTGAAATAACATTGAACAGGAGGAGTAAATCAGCACTAAATGAAGTATTTTTTTTTGTCGATAGTTTCCTGCGTGATAATAAGAGGCCAAGAGAAAGCCAACTACCTGAGGAGAAGATAAAATTAGGAAGTTTAAAAGTGTGCAGCGGGCAGGAATGACTCAAGACACATACATGATTTTGGAAACATATAGGTGAGATCTTCTTCCAAAACACACACACACACACACACACACACACACACACACGAGATTTCAACAAACATTTATAAAAAAAAAAAGGTTATTTCAGGAACACCTTTGGAACACCGCCTCACTCAGAATCAATTTTCTTTCATGCAGTAACTTCTGAAGACTCCCCGAGCAAGACTAGAGAGAACCTTTCCTGGGAGATTTTTTTTTCGTCTTCTTCATCAGATGATATAAGGACCTTATCCACTAGACGTCCCACAAATGGAGTCGAGCCTTTTGAAGTTCCAGAAAGAACGTGCAATGTTGTTTTCCTTTGGTCGATCTCAGAAGACAGTTTGCTCAAGGGGAGGAGAGAGGTATAGCGGTAGGAGGAGTGGGAGGAGGAGAGAGGGAGTGGGAGGAGAGGGATATAACGCCGTGTGTCTGTGTGTTGCCTCCTGGTGTAATTTGGGAACGTGTTAGAAGGTACATTTACCCTTCAACCTCAGGAAAGAGTTTGAACTGGAAAAAATATTGTCGGAATTTTTTTCTACACTCTGTAATGTAGTTAAAAGGATGATTTATTGTGGAAGGAGTACTACTGCTACTACTACTACTACTACTACTAATAATAATAATAATAATAAGGTCGGTAGTTACGATTCAAAAAAGCAGTTAATAAATGTACGATATTCCAGTGATTAAAAAGGTCGGTTAGGAAATGAATTTTACTGATATATTTCCAAATCCGTATACAGGAAATTAAATGTGAACAGCAGAACAATCACCAAATGGCCGCCTCCATCCAACACTTTATTGAATCACCTGGTGTTGATCTGTTCACTGTGTTCATTTGTGAGGGTGTGGTCATTTGGGGGTGTGTTAGTTAATGTTTTGTGTATTTGTGGTGTGTTCATTTGTGGTGTGTTCACATAGGGTTTGCTCGTCAACCCAAATGAAGCACCTGACAGCACATACACAACTACAACCCAGGAAATCGAGAAATGGCAATACTTTTTTGTCAACAACTCTTGCAGCCCCACAGCACCAACACTATAACCTCACAACACCTATAGCCTCACAACACCCCACAACACCTATAGCCTCACAACACCCCACAACACCTATAGCCTCACAACACCCCACAACACCTATAGCCTCACAACACCCCACAACACCTATAGCCTCACAACACCCCACAACACCTATCAGCCTCACAACACCCTATAGCCTCACAACACCCCACATATAGCAACACCCTACAACACCTAGCCTCACAACACCCCACAACACCTATAGCCTCACAACACCCCACAACACCTATAGCCTCACAACACCCCACAACACCTATAGCCTCACAACACCCCACAACACCTATAGCCTCTCAACACCCTACAACACCTATAGCCTCACAACACCCCACAACACCTATAGCCTCACAACACCCCCACAATATAGTTACCGTAACCCAAGGCAAAACGGATCTTCGTGTTTGCTCAAGATTCACACCCAAATCCTGATAACAACGTTCCCCCAGTTAGTGCATCTGATTCCCCTCCCCCCATTACTTTCGACCAGCTTAATTGTATACACGCCTTGTGTTTTCTACTCTGTTTTCCGTCTAGGCCCAAACGTAGCTTCAGGACTCGATGGTATCTCACCTCTCATCCTCAAAGAATGTGTAATTGAACTTGATTTTGTCTTGACAAATAATTTTTGCTCATCATTATTTCTCCCGTACTGTTCTCTTGTCTTCAAAAATGCCAATTTGCAACTTATTCCCCGAAGAAATTTAATTATTTATCTCCTCCAACTATCTCTCCAGAGTTCTCTCATCTCAGTCTTCTCGGAAGTTTTGGAATGCTTTATTAACAAACATCTATTCACACAGCTTGAAAATTACCAACTCGTGACC
Source organism: Homarus americanus (assembly GCF_018991925.1). Taxonomy (NCBI): domain Eukaryota; kingdom Metazoa; phylum Arthropoda; class Malacostraca; order Decapoda; family Nephropidae; genus Homarus; species Homarus americanus. The sequence continues at coordinate 356,194 of NW_024747794.1, read as the reverse complement.
ATTCTAAGTCGTTCCGCTGCAGACCTGCTGTCTCCCATCTCATAACATTGTCTGTGCTTCTGGCACTTTCGGTGAATCTTATCTTGTTGTTCTTCATAATCCTCAAGATTCTGACAATGTGTAGTGTCTCTATTCTTGTCTCCCTGAAAACTTAGTTTCCTGAATCTCCTTACACACCAGCCGCCACACCATCAAGTTACAGATGGTCCATGTTCAAACTACTTTCCCAGTGGTCTTACTCCGAATAATTAACTTCCTTTCCATTTCCTGACGACATTTATTTCCCTCAAAGTTAATGGCACCACTGCAATGCCCACACTTACCAGAGTATCGTAGTATGATGTTAACGAACAACTGCATTTATCACAGAGCCTGAGTTCATAGCCCAGTGAGGCAAAACTAACCTTGTTACGCCCAGTACCACGAACACATAAACTCTTAAATGGCTCATAAACAAGGTAATTCCCAGCTTCCTCTCATTCAGTAAACATCGTCATTATACCTGCCACACGTGTCGGCATCCTTGCTTGTACTAAACCAAATAAAGTCTCTTGGAATCACCACATTTTTAACATTGCCAAGAATGCACCTAAAAAAATTAAGTTATCTTCCCAGTTTCGTTCATAGTATTTAAGTCAATACAACTTCTTAGCCTTTACCAGCACCGTGTCCGCCGCCACGAAGAACAACACTCCACAGGCTTTGTTAACACTATAACAAAAGATACAATTTAAATGCCTTTTCTTCCACAGCAACCCGTCCCTCACTGTCCCCTTTCCTTCCCTTTATATTAAGCGATGTCTCTTCGTTTTATCGTTTTTATCCTTTTTTTCTCTCTCTGTCACAACACCTGTCAGTCATTATCTTATTCCCGACAATTTCCATTTAGTCGAATCTCATCATCATTCACCCCCTTCATATCTCGTACTTCTTTATTAGGTAATTTCTCCTCCTCCTCTTCGCCTCCTCCCTCCCCCCAATGACAACAAACCACTCTTTTATTTGGACGGTATTCACCCACTCCTTACACGAATGAATTAGGCATTTTGCTTTTATCCATTGTGTACTAAGTAAGGCTAACTTGAAGGTAGGCCACTTGTTTGAGGGGATATTAACGCGTGTCCCTCCTCGAGTCCATCTCACTTAAAAACTAAACGAGACTGGACAAGACAGTACCGTCCTCCTGATGAACTCCAGAACATCTGTATTATCTTATGTTTTTTGTAAGTTGTAAAAAAAAATGCGGAAATAAATTAATTTAAAACGCCATTCTGTTCTTTATTGCAGGATCAGAGAGAAAATCAATGATTTATATCAACGTAAACATCATGAAGAACTAAACATTTACTGCCAGACAATACACGGAATGAGACAAACTCTCTTTTTTATCATCTGTTGTCGTCTTTAAGCTATAAAATACCTTCACCGTTCCTCTAAGACAAGTAAAAGGAAATAAGTGTTTAATTCAACGTGAACATCAACAACTCAAGACTCGCCGCCGCACACACTCCCCAAACAACGGGACAAATTCTCGAAAACTTCCCTTGTTATCAGCTGAGCGGCGTGTCTGAGCTACCCGGTAACCCTCCGGAAAAACGTCAGCAATTACCTGCGAAGCGTGTCTAAACCAGAAGCTTGGAGAAGAAGAAAAAACGCTCTCCAAAACCTCAGCAATTACCTGGCAAGCGTGTCCAAACGAGTGGGCAATGCCGGTCCGCCCCGAGCTAGCGGGGGACGTGAGGTGGGTGAGGAGCTCCACAACCTCGTTAGTGCAATCTCTAGACGCGGCGGTGCACCCAACGTAACCTGATTGGAGACACCGTGTGAATGTTGAGGCGCGACGCTACCGTAGTCTCACTATCTCCTCCTACCAGATATATATTTTAGAGAGGAAAGGGGTGGACCTTGGAAGATGGAGATTAGGGAAGTATAGCGGAAGGGGGAGGGTACCTTGGAGGAGTAAATGGTAAAAGAAGATGGGGGGGGTTGGAAGACGTGGTGTTGAGGTGTTAAGAAGTGGTGAGCTAGAGGTACGAGGAGAGATTTTAGAATGGGAAGCCTTGGAGAAGGATTGGGTCGAGGAAGGATAGGATAGGATAGGATAGGTTGAAGTGTAAAGGAGCGGCGAGGAAGCGGCAAGGAAGAGGTGTGGGGACAAGAGAAGTGTAGACATTCCTGATTGGACACTACCCTTGAATTCTGAGGCGCTGTGTGAGATGCTCGACGCCATCAGAACCACTGCAGGGCGGTACTGTGGAAAGAGGAGGAGGAGTCAGCAAGAGGTATACGTACAAGAGACATTTTTAATCAGTGATAAGACATGATGCAATAATTGTTTCTCTAATATTATTTTCCACTTGTGCTTACATCTAGTGCATGATGTGTGAACTGTTGCATTAGGGAGAACATGATAACAATGGCACAATATCCTTATCCAGACAATACATGAGCTCTTTTGTCTTTTGTTGCAGCGAAGGACACAGACTTAAGCAAAGATATAACAGGCTTTGTACAAACAACAATCTAATGCATAATGTTAAACTCGACAATGAGTGTGGATCTTAACAGCCGACTACCACGTAGGACATACTGTACATACTCAACGTCAAAATAATGGTGCGTGTTGTTTTTGTCCAATGAAGTTTCACATCTGACACAGGATAGCGTAGGCTGAAAGACCGTAATTGTTAAGGCGCAGTAATTAATTATACTATGAACACTTTATCCAGAAAAGCAGTTTATTATAACACTGACAAAAAAAAAGTGTATGCCAAAATTTATCATTTCTTTCTTCTTTATTACTTCTTTCGTGCTACACCTTCCCTCACAGGTCACGACACGCCCACACGTGTAGCGTTGAGGAGATTATCATGAACGCTGTCGTATCATTATTCTGATTATGGCGTTGTATAGAAACTTGAGCTGATGTTGAGTTTGTGGGTGGGGGGGGGGGTGGATAGTACCCGAAGTGTGAGGGGTGAAGTGAGGCAGTACCAGTAGTGTGGGGGCGAGGCATTAGTGTGAGGAATGAGGCAACAGTGTGAGGGGTGAGGCAGCAGTGTGAGGGGTGAGGCACGAGTTCCCCAAACCAAGAGACAGAAACAATACCTCACCAACTGTCGTGTTCACACCTCACAGGAACTAGTGTACTGTGGGTATAATCAGGTGGTTTCTTGTCATTTACCGACGCTCCACTGATGGATGGAGTCCTCTCGTGTTGTGGCCTTGATTTACTTCCACTTGTTAATACACCATTACACAAGAAGTTATCTGATGTTAATAGTAGGTCATTGTCACACCACAACACCTACACACACGGGGTCATAATACAACATTCATCGTTAGCCTAAACCTGTGACGTAATGCAGCAAAGTAATAATGTTCACACTGTACTTTGCTGCGACACTAGTACTTTATTGCCCCACATCTCACTAAGAATTACTCTCCTGCAATATCCGGAAAGCTCTACGATACAGTAAGACTCGGACGTTACATTACAAAAATAAGATCTTGTACCTTACACAGGATCAGACGTTATCATGTGGTTTGCGTTACATGATTTTGTAACCGAAGACTGACACTGAAGCACAACATAGTCAAAAATAGTCAGACATCTGATGCACAACAACAGCCAACACTTCTACCGCCAACACTCATACCTATCTACAACGTCCATTGAACTTGTGACTGTGTTAATATTCACACTGTGTCAACACAATAATGTAGCCTTAACCGATATATCTGATGTTAGTTAATAATCATTCAGACATACGTACTGTACGCTGCTGACTGTCAGACGCCAGTAAGGTGCGACACTCGGGTACTGCAATAATAACAAAGACTTACAGTAGTGACACCGCAGCTTCAGAAACATAACTCAATGGTATATATATTCAGGCATTAATTTATTGTGACATAATTATACTTACACTAAAGGATAAAAAACGTAATATTTACTAATTAGTCTTTTTTAACATTGTGCAGGTGGTATTATTGTACAGCATCGTCAGGTTGAATAGTTACAGCACTGATTTACTGTACTGGCATTTAGTACAACCAAAACACTGAGAAATTGTATAATTGAGACACAAATGCATTATAACCCGACAATACTGAAATGTTTTTGGTATTGTGCTACTGTTTATCTTGACAGACAACAGCACTACGGTACTCAAATGTTACAGTACTGAAACATTATAACACCACAGCAGCGATACAGTGAAGCAGTACAAATCAGTTACAAAACGAAGATATTACAGCGATAAGACATGCTAAGATTAGAACCCTGATATGTGGTATTAATGTTGCATTGAGACATACAACACTACAACACTGGAGCAATACAACACTGTACCATTATGAAGGAGCAACACGGGCTCCAACACGGTACACGGCTCTTCAAACAGCTATTACAACTTGTCACTCGAGATGAAGGTCGTCTCCGCTGCGTAATATACAAACTTTGGAGCTGTTTGTCCCAGCATTAATAGTCACTAAATTCAAACTTACCAAGTCGTCGCACCTAAATGTTTTGTAGTGTCGCGTTTACACGTTTTGTGCTATATTGAATTTGAAGTTGAGGATATATTCTGGGCTTAAAATTCTTATAGACGATATGTTTATAGAAAATCATAGACGTTTTGTACTAATACGAATTTGACGTAAAAAAGATTCTGTATTTTATCTTTTTTTTATATCGTTCAAGTGATATTATTTTCCAGTCTTAGATATTGTTGGAGGTTGTTCATATCTGTTTTTCGTGGTCGGATTTATAGATTTTAAACTTTTACAATTTCTAATACTGAGTAGATTGTGTGCTTAAGTTTTTGTTGAGAATAGTTGCCTTTGTCTTGGTTGATGCCGTTATAGGCTCTGTTCGGATGTTCGCTTACAAGTTCATTATAATTTAAAAAGTTGGGCAGAAAACTTAAGGAGACTAGTTAACCAGAATTCATTGAACCTATTAATCGCCTTTGTTTACCCAGGAGGGAAATTGAATAAGTGTTATGGTATTGTTTATCTCTGTTTGTGTTTCTGTGTCCTCTCTGTGTTTGTTTGTTTGTTTGTTTGGCCTCTAAATTTTTATTTGTATATTCTTTCATTGTTTTTGGGTTTGTATTTTTTTTGTATACTTCATTACTTCAGATTTCTCTTCCCGATGTAAGGGTTTGCTTTTCAAGGGAATTTTTTCACACACACACACACACACACACACACACACACACACACGAAAAAAGTTCTGAATACGCCATAAACTTTGAATGACCTTAAAGTAACAAGATGATTTTTTCCGCTTTTATGAAGGTTCTGTGAGAAAAAAATAAATTACGTTCGGCATGACAATATTCCTGAGCCTAGTTAAGAGTACAAGGAATCTGTGAGCTGCGGTACAGATCAAACCACTGCTTCTTGAGTGCTGTGAATACCTGCCAGATAACTTATTGCTCTAGAGGGGAAGGTTGTTACTTGCTTCCAGAGAGAGAGAGAGAGAGAGAGAGAGAGCGAGAGAGAGAGAGAGAGAGAGAGAGAGAGAGAGAGAAAAAGACAGTGAAGAATACGGACTGAGGGAGAGACGAGAGAAGTAAAAACACACACACACAAAAGAATAAATGGATCATCAACAGATAGGAAGTAAATGCCTGGGCAGTTTGCACCACCATCAACACCGTAATGGCACCCTAGTTTCCCTTGTTACGACCGGTATTATTCACGGCTTATATATTTCATGTTGTGTAATATACATGAGCAACTCGTAACCGGATTATTTAGTAAACTTATGGTGATAATGATAGAAGATGAGGGAAGGATAATGAAAGAGAGACGAGGGGAAAGGGGAGGATAAACCTGAAATAATGAAAGGGAGGTTGATGCTGATGTTGGGTGAGACAGGTGGAGAAGGGAAGAGAGGGGTTGGTAAGGGAGTAACGACAGCTCCAGAGACACACTGATAATGAGGTGTTGATAATTATGACCAGAGGAAAGAAATATGGTGATGGTATTAACTGGTGGCGGGGAGGGAAGGGGGGTTTATGAGATATTTATTAGCTTACAAATATTTCCTTTGTTGGTAAATATGAATTGTCACTTGGGAACAGTAGTGTAATGATGATGATGAATGAGTGGGGATGAATAATTGATGAAGAGTATGATGATGATGGTGATAATGATATTGACGAATGGTAATTATGGTGAAAACGATGAGGTGTAGTAGGATAATTCTGAGAGAGAGAGAGAGAGAGAGAGAGAGAGAGAGAGAGAGAGAGAGAGAGAGATACAGAAAGAAAAAAAAATGTCATTAGTGTGGAATGTCTCACCCGTTCCACAGAGAGATCAAGCTTCCTCCTCCTCCCCCTGCTCGTCCTCCTCCTCTTCCTCCTCTTCCTCTTACTCCTCATCCTCCTCTTCCTCTTCTTCACTTTTTTATCGACTCTATCTCTTTATTTCTCTCTTCCTTTGTCTCACTTCTTTTGCATATTTGTCCTCTCTTGTTTTATCACTTTATCTCTTTTTTCCTTTTTTTACATTTTCCTTCTCTGTCTGTCCCTTCTACTTCCTCTTTTCTACTTCTATCCTTGCTACTTACTCTCTTCTCTTTTTTTTCTTTCTCTCTATTGTTCTCTTCTACTTTTCATCTCTCTCTCTCTTTGTCTTTCTTCTCCCTTCCCTTTTCTTTCTATCCTTCCTCATATTTCTTCTCTTTTCGTTATTCCTTTCTCTCTTCTCTCTTATCTTCTCTTTTTCCACCTCGAATTTTTAACACAAAGGACCGCCAAAAAATTATTAAACAATTCTGACGCGAATTCTCATGAATTATCATGAACTAAGATGACTCGCTCAAGTGCGTCGAGACTCTCAAGTCGACATACTCAAGTGTGTTTACATCCTCAAGTCGACATACTCAAGTGTGCTTACATCCTCAAGTCGACATACTCAAGTGTGTTAACATCCTCAAGTCGACATACTCAAGTGTGTTAACATCCTCAAGTCGACATATTCAAGTGTGCTTACATCCTCAAGTCGCCTCTCAAAAGTGGTTTCTATGGTCGCGTCAAGGACATCCGGTTTCTCTTATGTCGATTTCTTCTTGATGTCGTGACTCTCACTTACGAAGATCCTAAACGCGTCGACGTCCAGAAGACCACGATGTATTAATGCTCGATCGAGTATCAATGTGTCGATGATGCATTGGAACAAATCCTCGCACCATATAGGATCAACAGAGTAGGTTAGGTCAGGTTAGGTTAGGTTAGGTTAGGTCAGGTCAGGTCAGGTTAGGTTAGGTGAAGTTGGGGTCACATTCATCTGATGTAAATTTCTCTGTACGTGATCTTATGGAATGGAGAGGAACTACCAAGGCGTTGATAACTGATGGTCTCTAAATCCCTCAACGCAATAGTGCACCGATTGTTCGTTGCGTTCACGGTAATGTTAACAGTGTGTGTGTGTGTGTGTGTGTGTGTGTGTGTGTGTGTGTGTGTCTAGAGAAGAGAAGAAATACAAAAGAATATTCCCATCAAAAGATCTACCAGTATATAAGATTGTAAAAGGTAATCTTGTTGGCAGTGTAAACAGAGTCACTCCATCACGCTACATGATTGCTCGTCTCTTACATGAAATTGCTATTCGTCTTTATATCCGGCGGTAGAGAAGATAACATGGTAAAGAAAAGAGGAAATAAGGCAAATCAATCAAGATACAATAGTTCCGTTTTGCAGTTTGTGTCATTCTCTCTCTCTCTCTAAATACGAGCAGGATAGAGAGAGAGAGGGTAGGGAGTAAAAGGAATGTAAATTAAATAAAGATAGGATGAGAAAAGGAGCAATCTTAGGAGGAATTATAGCAAAAGGGGGAAGAAAGGGTGAAAACGGAGGAAGAAACGGAAACAACACACAGGCAGAAAGGGGGGGGAAGGGGAAAACAATGAGAGAAGTAATTGGAGGAATCAAGAGATAGAATGGAGAGAGAAAGGAGAGAGAGGGAGAGAATTTGATGGCGGAAGACATGAGGTGGAGGAGGAAATGTGAACTGGAGAAACGGAAGAAGAGAGGGAAAAATGGAAAGGTGTAAATGGGAAATAGGAGGAGAAGAAGAGTGGAAGAGAATGGTGAGATAGAAGAAGATGAGATAGGAGAGAAATAAAATGGTAAAAGAAGTTAGAACATAGAAAATGAAAGGTAGAAATAGATAGAGGAGAGGATGAATGAAGGAGGGGGAGGAGGAGAAAGAGAGAGGGGGGAGTGGAGGAAGACAGTGATGAAGAAAAAAGGAGGGGGGGGAAATGGGATGGAGGAGAGGAAGAGAGAGGGAAGACTGATGAAGATGGAGGGTGGAGGTGTGTGTGTGTGTGTGTGTGTGTGTGTGTGTGTGTGTGTGTGTGTGTGTGTGTGTGTGTGTGTGTGTGTGTGTGTGTGTGTGTGTGTGTGTGTATTTTATCAAGAAATGTAAGAAAATAATCTCAAATCATCAAATACAAACTGAAGGCGACAATGAGGTTTATAAGAACAATAAACACAGATAAATAAGAAGACGACGCATAAAGAGAGAGAATAATGAATGTACAGAAGAACAACGAGAGATAAAACATAAAAAACAGAATCAAAACAAAACAAAAAAATCATGCAAGAATAAACACCAATTACATTTAAAAAATATCGAGGGAGAAAAAAATAATAGAGTAATAGATATCACTAATAAAGGAGAAAAGAAAGAGAGGAGAGAAGGAGGAGAATGGAGCGATGAAGATGTGCCAGAGAGATAAGGAGGGAAAATAAAGAGACAGGAACAGACTTTATGGGAGGGAAGAAGCTGGAAAAATACTTCACGTTCTGGGTTTAATGGGGCGGTGATGATCATAACAGGGCGGCCAACGTAATGGGAATTTTCTGCATGGTTTCTGTATTCTCCTCGAGGGGGGGAGCAGGTGGATATAAGGATAAAGAAGGTAAGGCAGCACTTCGGGTGGAGGAAAGTAGGGGCGGATCCAGGAATATTAATAGGAGGGGAGGTCCAAGAAGCTGTGGGTGGGGGGAACATGGCCAGCAAATCGAGAACCCCCCAGAAAATTTTTTGAAATCTGGCAAATATCTTGGTCATTTTGGGGCCATTTAGAAGCCATGTGCTCTTGATATTAGAAGATATTCTGAGGTCAATAGTAATTACTTTGTACTATACAAAAACGCCTGAGTACAATATTGCATTAAAGAAGAAGTATTGGAAATTTCTGATGAAAAGGAGGGGATCTGGACCCCCAGGACCGCCCTGGATCCGCCCTTGGAAAGTGGAGTCAGGACTGGGTGGTTGGAGTAGGGAGGAGGGGTGTGGTGATACAGTGGTGGGTGGAGGAGGGAGGGAAGAATACCCATTTCCCATTTAAAGAATACACAGAAAAAGTTATAAAAAACATCAGAAGGAATACACACACACACACACACATACACACACACACACACACACACACACACACACACACGCGCACACATCTCTCTCAAGGGGAAAGAAACGCACGGAAACTCTTCAGTAATCCTCCTAATATGAAGACAAAATATTTCAGGTTAAGTGGGCGATTGTGTTTGCTGTGTGAGCTTATGTAGGAAATGGAGAGTGAGGGAGAGAGGGAGGGAGAGAGAGCGAGAGAACGATGGAAAAATCGAAGAGAGAAAGAAATCGTCGACTTCATTTTCACTTTGTGATCGTAAAAGGAAGATGGGAGAGAGTTAGAGAGAGAGAGAGAGAGAATTGTTAAAAAGAACTTTATGAATAGGAAGAAGAAATCACCAATAGGGCTACTGTTTGGCCATGAAAGGGGGAGATAAAAAAAATTGAATGAGAGAGACATAAAAGAAAAACGGATAGATGGGGTAGGGAGGAAGAAGACGAGGAGGAGAGAGGAAGTTGAGATATGGACTATGCGAGGCATCCGAGTAATTAGGGCGGACGGCTGGAGATGAGACGACCTGGACCAAGTTTTCGCCCACCATTCCCTTCTTTCATTCTTCTCGGAGAGGCCTGGGATGTGGGCTAGGTGGAATGGGTAAAGTGAAGAATGGGAGCAGTGGGGTGGGTAGGCTGGGTATGGGTGAAATGAGTAGGTTGAAAGATGGGACAAGGGTAATGGGTAGGTGGAGGGGTGGGGAATGGGTAGGTGGAGGGTTGGAATAGTGGGAGAATTTGGTTAAGAACTGGGACTAGTAATAGAAGTGGGAGGACCGGGGGTTTCGGGAAGGATGGGCCAACTAATAGGCAGATGAAATGGATGGGAGGAGGTCGATGGTCAGTGACGTGTAGTATGAGAGGTAGGATGGGGCTCTGGGATGAGATGAGAAGTGGAATGTGGATCTTGAATAAGTGAGATGTAAGGTGGAAAAGGGGCCTCTGAGATGGAATGGGTAGGGTGGACCCGCTGGGAAGGGTAGGACGAGTGGTAAGGTAAAACTCTGGGATGGATAGATATGAAAAATAAGATGGGTGATGGGGGGGGGGCGATCTCTAGCCCAAGGAGGAAGGAGAGAGGTGAGAGGAAAGATGTGATGGGAGAACGAGAGGAGAGGGGCAAGAAGAGGGAAGGGGGGGACACCAAGAGTTATGGCAAGGGACAGAGTGATTTGGAAGGGAAAAAGAAAAGGTATTGTGTGGAAGGAGGACTAGCACCACCGTGATTTGGGGGAGGAGAGAGAGTGGAAGAGAATTGCACAGGACGAGAATAAAAATCAGAGGGATTCTGCAGAAAGTCCAAGGAAAGGACTTTACGTGGAAGGAGGAGGAGGAGGAGGAGGAGGAGGTAGGCAGCTGGGTGAGATCTGCAGGAAGTGGAATTATATAAAGTAGGATAAAGGTGGTGAAGGATATAAAGAGATCAAGGATAACGAATGAAGAGTGAAAGTGAAAGAGTGTTGAGAGAGAATGGATGAGCAAAAGAATTAAGAAATACCAATAAGAGAAAGTCTTCTGTCTCAGTAATTAGACAGCAGGATGAAAGTGAGTGAATAGTGAAGCGGTGAGAGAAAAGGTGAAGGATGAACAGTGAAGCGGTGAGAGAAAAGGTGAAGGATGAACAGTGAAAGAAAACAAGCGGTGAGAGAATGTGGTAGAGCAGAAGCTAGAGACAGACTAAACATGACTAAATCTTTCAAGCAACCGTGTGAGGGAAGAAAATGTGAGGTGGACTACATGAAACATTCATCTTATGCGGACAAGTTAATGAAAAATTCAGAAGCTTCGTCGCATCAGCGTTTGCAAAGTTTTGATTTTTATTTCTTATATAAAGAGATAGAAGATGACGTGTGAATATGAAATTTTGTAGCGTAGCACCAGGAAGAGGCCCGAGGGCACCGACCACCAGCAGCTGCACTTGTTAGCTGGGGGAGACGGCGATATAATGGGTGTCTCAACTGTCTCGTGTGAGAGGTTTATCAACTCCTCAGGCAACCTAGACGGGAATTTGCCTAAGCTTTAAGCCTTAAGGTGTAGAACTGTCGCCATCTACACTCTGAGTTATCGAGGTGCTTGACTGGACAGCTTGCCGAGTACACTGAAATGAGATCTGCTAATCGATTAATTAACACCCAGGTCCCTCATCACCGTTGGGTAGAGTGGGGCAAATGGTGCCATGAAACGTGCCCATAGGTTCACACTGCCCAGGATCGACTACTTGCTTGTAATGCAAGTATACGGACCACTACACGAAACGTAAATTGTATGATAATGAGGAATTAAATCAAATACATAACACTGATACTAGGTGTTCCTTGAGGCTTCTGACATATAGACACACATGGTGAAGTTTACAGATGGTGCAGTCCTGAACAACACACTTCTTGAAATTGAAAATACGTTTTTCTTTCACCAAGTTCCATTGATTTATTTAGGTCAGTTACTGCAGTTAAGCGAATTGATTACCGCCATGACATTTGCAGGGAAATGCTATTGTCTATATTTCAGCAGGATGACTTGTAAAGCATTATGAATATTGCATATAACTGACATGCTGGACATAACTATTTTATGCTATTCTCTGGCATTTAGCTGAAGGCCAAGTAAGATAGTTCAGTAGACAAAAGGTGAAGGCTGTTATCGTAGAATTTTTATAAATCTTCTGGTAATGCTGACGGTTATAATGATGATGATAATAGTTGCAGTCGTGACGGTGTATATAATGTTGATGATAATGACAAGAACACTCATAAAAATATGACAAAAATATAATTTGTTTTCGGAATCTTTCTTATTCCAGTTTACTTGAATAATGCTTGCTTGCTTGCTTGCTTCAATTGATTTCCCTGCCACCAAATACTAAGCTTTCCCATCAACAATGTTACCTCGAGAGAGAGACCAAAAAAAAAAATACTGGTAATTGGTTATCAGCCCCCGTGTTATTTGGATCATAATCTAAAATAATAGTGACGTTGTTATTATAGGTTAGAGGGTTAGTTATTTAATGAGTGTTGATACAGGATTAAATCGACTGACCTGATTAAGTTTTTCTGTCATTTTTTGCTGTTTACCATTCAGGGGAAACTATGGAAGATGTGGTAAAGTCGGTCAGATGTTTGTTTAGATATCTCATTGAGGGAGATAGTTGTTTTACAGTATATCTTTTTTACGGGGGTTGGAGGGAGGAAGATTTTTAGCAAGATGTGAAAATTTACGAAGTTGGCGATGTTTTTTGTCTTAACAGCGATGATAATAAACGTCTCTTAAAATATTCTTGAGATTATTAGTCTCTCTCTTTTGTTCTCTCCCTCCTTCTCATCCTCCTCCTTCTTCTTCACTCTTCACCTACTTCTCTTTGTTCTTCTTCACCCTTCTCTCTTCCCCTTCCCTCGGTTCCCTTGCTTATTTTGCTTACTTCTCCCCTCTTGTCTCTCTCTCCCTCACCTACTTTTCTTTGTTTTCTTTATAAATAAGATATTGTTATCACATTTTCTGACTTGACCCCTTTCTCTCCTTTCGTCATCTTTTCCAATTACGTTTCCAATATTCACATCTCAAATTTCTTTATTTTTTTCTTCCTAGTTTTATTCGACTTTCTCCCCATTGGTATTTACTGCCTTGTGTTTGGAGTTTTATTGTGGTATTCTTAACGTCTCGCCATTCTTCCTCCCAATTAGAATGTCCATTTTCTGTAAGTGATTTTTTTTCCTTTGTCTTCCTTCTCTCATTCTCTTTTTATCTTTGGTTATTTCGTCTCTCTGCATCTCTCACTTTCTCTCTTATTCCTCCCTTCTCGCATAATTTTTTAGGTATTCTCTTTTCCCTCCTCTCCTTCCCTCCATTTCTCCACTGCTTCCATTTCATTTCCTTTTCTTCCCTGCCGCCTCATGCCTCCACTTATTCTTCCCTCCATCTCTCTTTCCCCCACTTTATCCTTCTCCCCATTTCTCTTGTCCTCGAATTCTCTTCGCTTCAACTTATCCTTCTTCCTGCTGCCTCCTCTTCTTCCCCCGACTTCTCTACTCTTCCACTTCACCTTCCCTCCACTTCACCTTCCCTCCACTTCACCTTCCCTCCACTTCACCTTCCCTCCACTTCACCTTCCCTCCACTTCACCTTCCCTCCACTTCACCTTCCCTCCACTTCTCCTTCTTCCTGCTGCCACTACTTACACCTTTTCATCCGGAATTTCCTCAAAGTCTTCGTTTCTCTAACTTCGTCAAGTCTTCCCAGACGTCGATTATTCCAACTGCACTTCACAAACTTATATAATTTAGGAATAAAATACTTTAAGGGTGGCTAAGGGTGACACATTATTAAGTTTCCTATTCTTAGTTGAGAAATTCTTGGGTTAAGACAAATTAAGAGGAGATATTTACTCGGCATTTTTTTTTCTCGTATAAACAGAATAAAAAAAAATATGACGTTTGGTGTGGTAAGAGACGACTGTTCACCAAGGACCATAAACTTACAATTAATTAAGGGAAAATTGTGAGTGATGGGACGGAGTAATTCTATTAAGCCCACATTATTCTCGGCCACAAAACTTTTGGTTATCAAGATGTATGACCATGGGGAGGGGGGGTTGAGGAGGAGTCAACACACACACACACTTCACGGCTTCCAAGAGTCCCAGAGCCTTGTTAACCCAGCCACCCCTCCCCAACACGCCGACCCCCACACGCCCGCCCACCCCCACACGCCCACCCCCCACACGCCCACCCCCACACGCCCACACCCCACACGCCGACTCCCTACACGCCCAAGCCCCACACACCTGCCCCCTAAACGCCCACCCCCCACACGCCCATCCCCACACGCCCACCCCCCCACACGCCCACCCCCACACGCCCACCCCCACACGCCCACCCCCCACACGCCCACCCCCACACGCCCAACCCCCACACGCCCAACCCCCACACGCCCAACACACGCCCAACCCCACACGCCCAACCCCCACACGCCCAACCCCCCACACGCCCAACCCCCACACGCCCAACCCCCCACACGCCCAACCCCACACGCCCACCCCCCCACACGCCCACACCCCCACACACGCCCACACCCCCACACGCCCACACCCCCACACGCCCACACCCCCCACACGCCCACACCCCCACACGCCCACACCCCACACGCCCAACCCACACACCCAACCCCTGACACACCTGACCCCTGACACGCCCACCTCCACACTCCCACCCACAGATAGGGGCAGGAGAACACACCAAACATCCCACCTCACACGTTCTTACCTGACACATCCCTACCTGACACATCCCACCTCACACGTTCCCACCTGACACATCCCTACCTGACACATCCCACCTCACACGTTCTTACCTGACACATCCCTACCTGATACATCCCACCTCACACGTTCTTACCTGACACATCCCTACCTCACACGTTCTTACCTGACACATCCCTACCTCACACGTTCTTACCTGACACATCCCTACCTCACACATCCTTACCTGACACCTGCAACACCTCACTTCCTTCACTCAACCCTCATTCAAGTTAATATTTAGTTCACGTACAGTAATTTAAACGAAATGATTTAATAATGATATAAATTAGTTTATTTTAATTCTAAGATAAAATAAATCACATAAAAATTAAGTAATAGAGTTACGAACTTTCATGTTAAAGTAGTGGGGAAAATATGTCGCGGTCTTTCGGGAAAAAATTGGAAGCCAGTTGTTTTTTTTATATAGGCAACATCTGAGACCTGAGGGACGAGAGATATTTTCCATGTACAGTTTTGTTTTGTTTGATGTTTAATCGTCTGACTTTTTGTTTCCACGGGGCAGTCAACTGATGTTTTTTTTTTTTCCTCTGTGTTCCATTTTGTACGTTTTCAATATATTTATGTTACTAGGCCGTGTATAGTAGAACACACACACACACACACACACACACACACACACTATAAACAACAGTCAAACACATAGAAAAGAATACACAACAGTTGCAAACAACATCGTCATGGCAACTGTAACTCTGCTATTGAGTATAAATTCATACAAACCCTGAGAAGAATTACATAAATAAATACATTATTAAAGAAAACAGTAAAAACACTTCATGTAACTTTCAAAATATTGGTAATAGGCCCTCTGGCGGTGGCCTGGCGAACTTGTACCACCGTCTAGCTCCGCCGGGACCAGATGGAGGCTGGGCCCAGCTAGTACTGTAACTCACTTGAACTGATCACTCTGGTGGTTGACTTAGACGTCATACCTTTTCAAAGGCCACAACACTGTAAGTCTTCTCTCATTAATGCCGTAGAAGGGTTTGAACGCTCATGTTATTGTCTGTGTAGTCTTAAATACTCCTCCGGCGCAGTATTGTTCTTTTTGATATATTTTCACAATAATAAAAAAAAGATAGTCAGAGAAGAAGAACTTGCTCCCCATGTCCCAGCAGTGATAGAGGAACTGGCGGAGTGAACAATGTAACTTGAGCTGAAAAATAAAGAAACTGATATTCGTAGGGGCAAGGCGACCTGCACACCCACAGTATTCCTGGCTGTTAATGGCTTCCTCTGATGCGTTGTCGACGGTAAAATTACTGGGACTGTAAATCGCTCCAGCTGACACTTGGCTGACGTCTGTTGACTGGAGGTGATAGAGGTTCAAGTGGAAAGTGATTAATATGTCAGCAGTGGAGCGCCGTAGGCTGGGTGGCGCCAGACCCTGAAGTTGGCAATAGTTACGCATAAATCTTTGTCTTGGGGGAATTTCAGGTATTGAGAATTAATTAAATAAACTGAATCACACATAAACGTTCGAATAATTATTGATAAATATTATAAATGGCTTTGTTTCAGTATTGTTTTCCTGAATGATTATATATTTTGTATAGAATGATGAAAGGTGAGCAATTGAGATGAAACGATGAATTCTGAAGTGTCGGTCCTGAAGTGCACAAGATGATAGAATAGGTTATGCTACATTGGGTTTGGTGCGGTTTGGTTAGGTTAGATTTAATTATATTATATTAGGTTAGGTTAGGTTAGAATAAAATATGTTAGGTTTGGTTAGCGTTAGGAAGGTTAATCTTGAGATGAAATAAGCTGAGATGACTAATCTTCACGTATTAACAAAACTCACAAAACTCACCGCAACTAGAGATAACGATAAGTACCGTACCTCCTCCTGCTGTTACTGGCTCTCGTGTACGGAAACTTTCACATTGTTGGACGAGAATAATAATTCATGAGAGGTGGATGGAAAAAAAACAAAACCTATGTAAAAATGATGAGAAAATATCGAAAATGATGGTGAGAAAGAGAGAAAACGAGGGAAAGGCAAAACAGAAGTAAATGTGTATAATCTTCGTATGGAAGATAAAACGAAAGTACACCTGCAAACTGATAGTAAGAGAGAGAAGGTAAAACCAAATAAATGTTGAAAAAAATATTTGTTGGGAAGAGGAAATGGGAGGAAGGTAGAGCAAGAAGTACAACTACGGTGAAGAAAAGTTGGAATGGAGTGAGCAGAGGAAAAATGGTTTGGTAAAAGTGTAGAGGTGAAACAGAGACAGTGAGGGGAGAGTAGAAGTGTGGATGGAGCGGTGTGTGTGTGTGTGTGTGTGTGTGTGTGTGTGTGTGTGTGAAGAAAGGAGTATGTTTGAAGGTCTGTGTTTATGTTAGCATGTATTACTGCGCCTGAACAACTCAGTTAAGCGCGTACTCTGAACTATCTCACTGAAACATAATGCGTACTGTGTTTCAACCACAATGGTTGCTGATTAAGCGACCCATTTACTGCTGGCACATGAATAATTTTACAATATTGTTAAATTATCTAACTTGGAAATTCCAGGACCCTAATGAGATCATCACGGCACAGAGAATTAGCTGTGTTAGGTGGACAATAATCGGCTCGTGAGCCGTTTTTGACTCTCCCTCTACTTGTTTATACTCACGAAACAGTTGGATTATCGACAGAAACTCTAATCTTCGTAAAATATCATCCGAGTAAATGTCCAGCTGAAGTTCTCGTATGTAGACAGTCTGCCGTCACTGCTTACAACAAGTGAAGGAGTAAAGATGAGGTATGGAGAGAGAGAAGAGGCAGTTGTGATGGAAGCTTAATAGAATGTGAGAGGCATAAGAGATGGCTTATACGGGATGTTTGTTGATTACAAGTATGTTGGTTTTAGGTTGAAGAAGATCATCACAGTTTTTCCAACACTATGTAGCGAAAATCAGGAGGGAAGTAATGCCACTTTCTGGAGGGAGCATAAAGGGTTAATGAAGAAGAATGTGATAGGGAAGTGCTGATTGCGGTGGGGTTTGAAATGTCCGCATAATTAATAGCGACAGTGACAGGTAGGTGTGAGGGCTGAGCAGATAATGACAGTGACGAGTGGATGCGTACTGTGGGAGTAGTATTATAGTTACAATTATAGCTGATAATTGTGTATGTTATAGATACAGTTGTGGAGTAGATGGGAGTATGACTGCTTTCTTTTGCTCTCTCATAAGTGGGTATAAGGTAGTTGAATGTGGGTGCGCCAAGTCCGTAGACTTGTTAGTGAAGGTGTGCTTATTGCTTGGCCAAGACAAGGAAAGTTTTGATGATGGTCTGCGTGATCTTGTGAGGTAAATATTCATAGAATGGTAAGAGTATTAATATTATTAATATTAACAGTAATACGAATAATATTAATAACAACAATGATCGTGAGGGAAATAACAAAAGTGTTACTACTACTACTTTTTAACGTGGCCTTCAACCTCCCATATAGCTACACCATAGCCACCATTTTATTACCTACTACTACTAGTAATAATAATACACTACTACTAATAATAATAACTATATTGCAGAGATAATGTGTAAATGAAGAATGGCGATATATACTACCAAAGGAAGATAACAAAGTGAGAGGAATGGGTCAAGTTCACGGTAGAGAGAGACAAAATATGAAATATACAAATAATACCTAAATTAGAATTAAACTAAAAGAGAAGGTCAGAAGAGAGGTTAATACATCCTGAGTAATGGTTTAGGGTCATTAATGAGATGGTAAAGAGCGGGAGTGACAGCAGGTAATTGGAGGGAGAGAGTCACTATGTAGAGAATGGAACAAATAATAACTAAATGAATTAAAATAGCTTTCCTCGCTCCTTGTCGTAGATGGTGGGACAACAAGGCAGGAATTTATTTGAGTATACTTCCTAAGAGGTATAAGAGACGAGTAACAGGGAAGTGACAGGGAAGTGACGATACTGTTCTGAAACATGTAGAATGAGTGAAT
Source organism: Homarus americanus (assembly GCF_018991925.1). NCBI lineage: Eukaryota > Metazoa > Arthropoda > Malacostraca > Decapoda > Nephropidae > Homarus > Homarus americanus. Next base: position 337,492 of record NW_024747794.1, on the reverse strand, counting down.
TATTTATCTTCGAGAGTGAATGTTGGCAAAAACACCTAAGCACTGTCTATATACTATACATGTATGATGACTGTAGTGAACACCTGTCTACCTTTACTTATTTATCTATCTATTTAACTGTCAATAAGTTATATTTATCTATCTATCTAATTTGTATGTATGTATGTATGTATGTATGTATGTATGTTTGTATGTATGTATGTATGTTTGTATGTATGTATGTTTGTATGTATGTATGTATGTATGTATGTCTACCCAGCAGTAATTGGGACCTGGATGTTAATCGATTTGGGGATCGTATTCCGGAGTAATGGTTAGCCAGTGCAGTTGGCAAGTTGTCCGGTCTTCTCAGACTATTCCTTGACACTGGGTCATGCAGCTCGTTAACTCAGGGTGTGGTTGCTGTGTTGGCGACAGCTTCTACACCTTAAACAAATTCACGCCTAGGTGGCCCTTGGGCCGGCCATCCTCGTTACACGAGGGGCAACCATAATTATTATGTCTGTCCGTGTCTAACGTGCAGTCATTATTGTAACAATAACCAAAATGTCGGAGGAACAGACTTTTGGTAACGAGGTATATAATGTGTTTGTGTTTGTTAGTAAGAAAAGTTAGAGAGGAGAAGCGTAGAAAATGGAAGAGTAGAATAGATGATGGGAGTAGAATTAGTCAAGAAGAGAAGAACCGGAGATCCTCTGTGAGAGCCTTGCTGAATGTGGTGCAATTAAGTGTGCAACGTGCAAGAAGTTTAAAGAAGAGGTGCTTGTTGCAGCTCTGCTAATATTTTCAGGGAATAGACGACTTAAAATTGAAACCCCCCAAAAAAGATATATCAATTATTCAATCTATCTAAATTATAAAGACAGTTACGATGCATTAATGTATTAACAAAATACCTTGTTAACAGTTCTAATATTTAGGTAATTGCTTAGACAGATACAAATGAATCGGGAAGGACGGCAAGTTTGTGAAGGTTATTTACTAAAGTTTACTTGATGTTATAAAGAAGGTAGAGGCAGACTTTACTGTACAGGTGTTGAATAGAGTCAATGAGTGAGGTACCTGGGTGTTGTGGTATAGTACAGGCTGGTGAAGGTTGTGTTGTACAATAGAGAAAAGACGTCTATTGTATCTGTGAGTGGGGGAGGAGGAGGAGGGGGGGGGGGACTAGTGCCATACTTAACGAGTCAGGTCAATGTTCCTTGTGAAGAGATGTGAAGAGTACCAGAGAATGCCAAGGTCTTTGTTATTCACTTTGTGATTTCACCAGAATTTTAGAATATGAAAAGTGTGTTCGTCGTATTGTATGTTTTCTCATCTATTGAATGTTGATTTTTATTTTTATTTTTTGTTCTACTACTTTTTGTAAAATTCACTCCCAAGACGCAATATACGGAGTATTACATGTTGGTGAACTATTTTTTCCTCGAGTCTCACTACTGAAGGTCGATGGTTTGTGGAGAGAGACAGGAGAGAGAGGGGGATGGAAGGAGAGAGAGAAGAAGAATAATGGCGTATAAGCCATAAAGAATAAAAGGATAAGAAGAAGAAGAATATAAGCCTTGGCTGTAATTCATGCAAAGTAGCATCATCTTTAACCCTTTTTTACCTGAATAATGTTTCTCAGGGTAGTGGGGCAAAAGAAAAAAGAGAAGAATGTCAATCCGATTTACCTCCCTACTTTTAGCATAAAGGATATTTTGGGGGGAGGGGATTTACCGGGGAAGAAAAAAAAAGTCGCTCCCTGTGCCATTTCATCGATCTTAGGCCATACTTATGCAAATCATAGTCCCACAACTCCGAGGTAGATATTAAAAGTTCCTTCAAGAAACCCCTTGTATGGGCCAGCCTCCCTTCAGGACACCCTTGTATGGTGCTCACCTTCGGGACACCCTTGTATGGGCCAGCCTCCCTTCAGGACACCCTTTAGGGCCATCCTCCCTTCAGGACACCCTTTAGGTGCCAGCCTCCCTTCAGGGCACCCTTTAGGGCCATCCTCCCTTCAGGACACCCTTTAGGTGCCAGCCTCCCTTCAGGGCACCCTTTAGGGCCATCCTCCCTTCAGGACACCCTTTAGGTGCCAGCCTCCCTTCAGGGCACCCTTTAGGGCCATCCTCCCTTCAGGACACCCTTTAGGTGCCAGCCTCCCTTCAGGGCACCCTTGTATGGGCCAACCTCTACTACATTATGTTTATGCTTGGTCTTTGTAGTTTCTTGGCCGTCCTGGGAGTGATAAAGTACATGAAGTTGGAGGATGAAGATTGACAAAGAGGAGCAGCAGAAGGAAGGAGGAGGAGGAGAATTAGAAGGGAAAGGAAAGAAATGTAAACTATTAACTCTAGTGTGAAAATATACTTTAAAACAAATCTTGCGAAATCTAATATGAAAAATAAAATTAAGGAAAATTGCAAAAAAAATTAATGATTCACTGTTAGTTTTCCCAACAGTGAAGAGTGTATAGCTTTACCTTATGTATTGTAAACGTCAAACGGCCACTTTACCACACACATTCTCTCCCGTTCAGTCAAATTCATCCATATCTCCAAAATAACCATCCGGGTGGTAATAGCTGAATATATGTTAAATCGATTTATTTTTTTGTATTCATCCACTTTTATAATAGTGAAGAAATATTACCAAAAGACAAAAGACATAAACATTAATGTGTGAAAACTTTTAATCATAAGTAAAAAAGTTCTTGGAAAACAATAGAACTTATCCTTGGGACATAATAACATACAACATCACTGGGCCTCACCTCAACCAAAGTCCAAATACTCTTATAACAAAATTCAACCGTAAAAAAGAAATTATGATAAAAGTAATTATAATTTACGGTTTATTTCTGAGAATTAATTACGTGTGTATCGTGCTAGAACTGTATTACAAGAACCATTTCAGCATGATTGGGAATCCATCTGTAAGCTAAGGTATTACTGTTTATTTACTTGTGAACTTCAGTATTGTATTTGTTTAGTTCAAGGAATTATCAGATTTCAATTCTGTCACTGTACGTTAATCATGTACAGTCACTCCAAAAAAAAAAATAATAAAAAATTAGGCTGAAAAAATATGACACAACAAACGAAGGCTTCTGGCAACCCTACCGAGGCTACAGGAGTCGCAGTGTTCATTCTGAAATTCATCGACCCCCCCTCCCCTAACTAAATATAGTTTGCTGTGTTGTTTTTCGAATTGCGATTAAGATTTTTCTATTCGTATCTAGACCAAATTAAATCTCTATATATTGCTGACAGGTTGTAGTGGTGACTCCCTTCCTGTAGGTGCCGAGGGCAGTGTGTTGGTCTTGCTTCACTATCTTCTTCGTTGTCGACATTAATGTTTACACTACATTTTCCTTTTAATCCCCCAAGAGTACAAGTGAGAGTAATAACAATATTTTGGTCTTCCTCTCTTCTAATGTTGGTACAGTATTAAGTAAAGTAAAGCTATTGTTTAACGGGAACAGTATTATCATCAAGTTCTCTCTCTCTCTCTCTCTCTCTCTCTCTCTCTTTCTCTCTCTCTCTCTCTCTCTCTCCGGTAAGAACAAACCAGACGCCTGACGCCCATTATTGTCCTCCCAGGGTTGTGTTTTGTCCTCTTACCTGTCCACCACACACCACCATCCATCCTCACTCCCACCATGACCCCTTATCCCACCCCCCAAACCTACCTCTTCCCCCTCCCCGACACACACACACAGACAGGGGTATGTCAACGGGACACAACCCACGGGTGTTCCTTATTAAATATTCAGCGTGGATTTAAACCTTGGTGAGAATCTCTTCCACGAACATGAGGCTCGTGATGGCACCCTTGACAGCTGATACAAAATTCATGAAGAGTCGACGAGTGAAGGTTGACGCATCGTGTCGTACTGGGGGTGTACCTCAGCCAGGTGCTTCAAGGTGGTGGTCGTGTCCAAGGAAAGACCAAAAACTTAGTGTCATGGATCTCATGTGGCGCCACACTCAAGAACTCTTAGTCTCTATTCAATAGTTTATTCAACAAGGAGTGACATTAATGGATGAATAATAGAGAAACAAACATCAAGATTTCCTTTTCTTTAATTTCTTGAAAATGGAAGTAAAAGCTAAAGTTTCTATGTGAAGCATTTACGACTCTTTTAACTGGTCTAGTTGTTGTTGTTGCTTTGTTGTTGTTGTTGTTGTGTACACCTTTGCAAATGCTGAGAGCGGCTGTTTGCGTTTATAATGAGGATAGAGAGTTAAAGGTTATTCTTCCAGGCCAGGTAGTAGGCAGCTACCAAATAGGGAGGTACTACCGCCTGAGAAGATATTGGAAGCATAATGTATTGTCTAATGGTAGACCCTGCTGCTATATGGCATCACAAAAATTGTGACCAGGACCCACGTTGCTTATCTGACTTTTTGCCTCATTTACACACAATTGCAGGGTCTCAATTGTTTCTCTTACTATTGACAACACAACATACTGTATATCGTTTCTCACTATTGATTTTATTATTATTATTATTATTATTATTATTATTATTATTATTATTATTATTATTATTATTATTATTATTATTATTATTATTATTATTATTATTTGTTCACCCCAGGTCCTGATGTGGGTCAATGACCTGTGCCTTGGTGAGCTAATCCCGTAACAAAAAAGTAAAAGTAATTGATCAATTAACCAGTCGCATTTACCATAAACTTGTGCATTAAGGGGATGGAATAAATGCCACAGCGAGAGATAATTCAAATAACAATCTACCATTTCATATTGTTTAATACGTTATACTGGAGGTGGCGGAGTAATACATCACTGTGTGTGTCCCAGCAGGAGGAAACAGAGAGAACAGACTGTAAATGAGCGCCAGTATTTCACGCACTCCGCCGTCATGGGAAGGGGACTGAGGAACGCCTGTCGTGCATCTGTTCGTGTTTTCGTCTGTGTTGTGCAAACGTTCGTGAATTTGTGTCCATCTGGTCGTGAATTCGTCTGTGTACATCTGTTTGTATATTCGTCCGTGCAGTAATCCAAGCGCCGTGTGTGTGTGTGTGTGTGTGTGTGTGTGTGTTCGCTAACGCAACATGCGTTCGGGTGCTGTCAAGATGATAATTCGAAGAAAATAAAAAGAACTTCAACCAAAATTGTCAAGTAATCTTAAAAAGTCGAAGATCTATTTGATGGTCAATATTTTACGTCCTTACTGTTCAGAGTTACGACCTCTCGGACTCTATTGCGGCAATTTGGGGAATTTGAACACCTTTATTGGCAACTTGATCCCTGTTATAGACTGTGAAGGGCAGAAAATGTCGGAAAAATATTCTGTGCTTTCTTTTTCAATTTAAAAATACTCTCTCTCTCACTAACGCAATGCAGGCATCTTTTAAAAACACGCATTCTCAGTCATTAGATCTAACTACTGGCAAGAAAATATGACCCAAATTTCCATGGATTAATCTACCCCAAATAGGCGACAATTAAGATCCCTGCTACAGTTTAATACAACCCAAATTACCTCACACTAATCATACCTAACTGGCGCCCCGGTAACTTACTCACCCCTTCGTTCTTATTACATACACTGGGACAGTCGTAAATTGTTGCCTGCAAAATTTACTTCAAACAAAAAGTTCTCGTTCATTATTTTATTATATATATATATATATATATATATATATATATATATATATATATATATATATATATATCTATATCTATATATATATATATCTATATCTATATATATATATATATATATCTATATATATATCTATATATTAGTGTTTTACCCCATCATCTTGGCAGGGTGGTAGGTTATATAGCTTAGGAAGTTGGTTGGTCGGTTCGTTGTTTTACTTACTGTGTGTGTGTGTGTGTGTGTGTGTGTGTGTGTCCGAGCTTGCTGATTTTTTCTTCGTGTTTATTCTACAGTCACATGAGCAAGAGTGTGTTGGTCTTCCCCAGGTGTTACTTCACCGAACATGAACGCCTTATGGCCAGGTTCATGGTACCAGCGGGTTTATTATACTGAACTGTACACATTATATCACGTCGACATATTCTTGACTTCAATTAAGCCCGTGTGCATATCATTTTATATTACATAGTTAACCTTGTTTATTTTTATCTCGGAAATAATATATAATAATAATGTTTATTACTAAAATTATAAGATGAGTGGAATGATATTGTTAGTTATATCTCACAACTGTTATACACACAGAGAACAATTTAGTGTGTGTAAGTGGTGGAACCAGCAGCACGAAGAAAAGTCAAACGCTTTTATGACTATTCTCATCCTAAGGGAGTACAAGGGTAACAATAAAGTACTCACGTTATTCATTGTACTCTCCCTCCCTCCTTCTTTTCAATACGTCTCCTGGCGCCGCGTGAAGCTAGTTTGTCCGGCTGATATGATTCGATTTATATGTATACCTCGCTAACATAAGCCTCCCTCTCTCCCTGACACACGGCCCCCACACCCCCCCCGTCTTCCATCCCTCCTCCCCTTCCATCTTTTTCCCTTATTACCTCATCATCTCCCTTCTACCCTCTTCTTCCCCCGTTTCTTCCTCAAATATCCTTCCAATTGTAGCATCTTTCCTCCTCCTCCTCCTCCTCCCTTTCTCCTGCCGTTCCTTTCCCATCTACCTTCCTCCTCCTTCCACGTCTCTCCTCTCCTCTCAACCTCCTTTCTCTTCTCCTCTCCCTTACAACCTTCATTCTTCAATCTTTCCTGTCCCATATTCCCCTGTACTCTCTTTCTTCTCAATTATCACCCAATCTCTTCTTCCTTACCTCTTTCTTCCATTCTATTCTGTCCTCCCTTCCCTCTCCCTCCTTCCAATTTAATCGTTTATTTTTCCGTTGTTTCCGTCTCCTTATTTCTCATTTGCTTCTCTTCCTCTTTATCACCTTCTTCATCCTATATACACTTCCCCTCCATACTACATAGCCTACTCCACACTCCCCTCTCTCCATACTCCACTCTCCTTGTTTCGTCTCCATTCTCCTTCTCTCTCCTCCAATACTCCTTCTTTTCCTCTCCCCTTCTCCTTCTCCTCCTCTTCCCACCCTTCCCCTCCTCCCCATCCCCTCCTCTTTTTCTCATCTCCCTTCCCTCTTCCTCTTCCTCCCCGCCCCCTCCCCTCCTCCTCCTCCTCCTCATTATGTACGACCCTCCTCCACACGTCTCCTTCATAGCTCCCTCACCCTACCTCCTTCAAACCTCCTTCATACACTCAACCCCCACTACAATCCTCCTCCTCCTCCTCATCCTCTCTCCACAATTATTACCCTCCTCACTCCTACATGCTCCATACTCCTCCCTCTCTCTCTCTTCCTACTGTCCTCTCTCTCCCAATAACCTATACACTCCTTCTCCCCTCCCATACCCCATCACTACCCCCTCTTTACCCAGGTTAGATAAGCTCTGGCTCTGCTAAAAGCCTCGCACTTGACACACGAAGTACGGTGAAGCTCCAAGGGGGAAAAAATGAAGACATGAGAGAAATAGGATTTATCGAGGAATTCCGTGAGAGGCGCTGAATAAGCCGATAATGTGGTTACACTCGCCTCTCACCCAAAAACAATGACAGGTCCTGAGAGTCTTTTTAAGAATACCGAAGCAAAACTTTAGAGAAGCTTAAAGTGAAGACTTCTGGGAAAAAAGATGCCATTAACCGTGTACTTAATAATGTAGTTTCAAGAAATCTTATGAATCTGAATGAAAAGTTCACTGCGGGATATTTTGCAAGAATTGGCATTTCATTGGAAGGAAATCGTAAAGCCAAACTTCAGAAAAGCCGAAAAATAATGAATTCCCTAGGGAGAGGCACTCACTGCCGCCTCAACAACGAAGCCACAGTAAGTAAAGTGAGAAGAAGCTCTGAGATGCCAAACCTGAGACATGGTCTATAGAACGAACGCAGTAAGACGGGTTACTAACTGCCTTCTGAAAAACAACTCAAAGAAGGAGAAAATACTGAATTATTTATAAACTGAAAATCGGAACATAGAGAAAAATAAAAATAATTATGAATAAGAAAAACACACACACACACACACACACACACACACTCACACACACACACACACACACACTCACACACACTCACTCACTCTGAAGATAAACTGACATAAAAGGTAAGAAACTTTCAAAGCAAATAATTTATTATAAGAAAAGTCATTACTGGATATTGAAGAACACTCACTTATAATGTTACTGCAGTCAAGGTAAATTATAATTACCTGAATACACAGAACTTTTGATAGAAAGATTAATGTAGTGAACGAAGAGAATAATTACGTTTTATAATTACACACTTTATTTTTCTCATTCTTTGATAATGTTTTTCTCTCGATGCAATGCAAGATGGCTGAATCAAAAATAATTATTTATATCTCTCTCTCTCTCTCCTCCCCATTAGTTGCCGTTCATTTGTTGTTACTATCGTGTGTGTGTGTTCCACTTATGTACTTCCCTTCCACTACGAGGACTCAGATCCCCTGTATACAAACTATTCAAAAGGGAGCAGAAAAAAATCACCCACGATACAAATACTAACTCAAGGAGAGAGATAACGAGGTACAACTTGAAGAACTCAGAGGAGAGAAGTCCGCAAAAGGAGATACGTGAAAGGTGAATAAAGACCGCGTATACAAAGTACATTTACAACAACTTTCGATATTAAGGAAAACTTGGCCTGGTCTCTTAATAAACTTACCAAGCTATGGGAAATGTTAAAGAAGATTTCGTGTAAAAAAAAAATTATCTGAATTATCATTAACTCGATACGAAAGGATGACATGAAGAGAAGAAGATAAATGGAGAAGAACACAAACATGAAGAAAATTTTTATATATTATTTATTATGTGAGTCCAGCAAAGATCACTGACGAAGAATGAGAAGTTAGAAGAGGGAGGAGTAGAAGAGGGGAGAAGATAATCCCCAGAGATGGTTAAAGAAAGGAGGAGAAAAGGAAGTAAAGTGAACCACTAGAACTGTTAACGGAAGGAGAAGGAAGGAAACTCGATGAACCTGAGGAGAGAGAGAGAGAGAGAGAGAGAGAGAGAGAGAGAGAGAGAGAGAGAGAGAGAGAGAGAGAGAGAGAGAGAGAGAGAGAGAGAGAGAGAGAGAGAGAGAGAGAGAGAGAGAGAGAGAGAGAGAGAGAGAGAGACTATCTAACGTGACGCAGGAATTACCCCGACATAGCGTGATGTCAGGGCATAGTGTGTGGACCCAACGCAGAGTCATGCTACAGCTCGCCCTGCTGTTGTTCCGTTGAATATTTGTATTTATCATATCAAATAGGAAAAGCTTAAGACTACACGAGGTGGTGCACGCGTCACCTCACCTCGTGTCAGATGAATAAAGTTGTTTTTTAATCCCTTGTTCTCTCGCATTATTGACAAAAGTGTCGTGTGAATAGCATGACCCGGATAATTATTGCAATTAAATGATTTATATTGTGGAATAGAAGAGCTTAATGGAGGGGTCTCGCGTGAGGCCAGGCAGGAGGGCGGCCTGGATATCTTTAAAACATTTTGGGTGTCATCAGGTTGCCAAAGTTACCTCGTAAACACTGGACCTTTCTGAAACATTCTCGCTAAGCTCTGTACCTGCTATTGATTTAGGATAAACTCTGTTCAAACTTGTGTGTGCGGAAGAGTTTAAGTCTTTGAAATACCTGTATATATTTGTGTGTGTGTGTGTGTGTGTGTGTGTGTGTGCTTGGGCGTGGGCGTGGGCGTGTGCGTGTGCATGTGCGTGCGTGTAAATATTACGTCTCGTTAGTTCAGTGATAGTGTGTTCCGCTTACAAACTAGGGGACACAGGTTCGCTTACCAACCGGGGTGCAGGATCGGGTTCTCTCATAGTACACTTTAATGAGTATTTTATCGGGTATCGACGGCGGGAAAACAATTCGTAGTGGATAACATCTTGCTAAGGAGGGAAGCCACTAGCTGCTGAAAACTGAGACCTCATAGCTTAGAAGGATAACCTTCATATACTCAACAATACAACAACTGTAACTGTAAATAATATAGCAGAGAAATAACTCTCAATTATTCTGCCAGTGAGAGTAACTTGCAGTCAAAGTTCAAGCCAGGAAAGAGAACGGTAAATTGCCATGTTGCAAGTGAGAGTGAACGTAAATCTAAATGGGGGAGTGTGGGAACTTGTGTTAAAATGCAACAACAGTTCAAGGGACACTATACAACACAGCAAGGGAGAGGAGTATACAGTATTTGTTGTCTATCCTAGTTTGTATATGTGTTAAAGCGACCGGGAAATACACCAACAAATTCAATGGGGAGAAAAGCTCTAGAAGAGGAGAGTGTAGGGTGATCCAAGTGTAGGTATACAGGAAGAGAGAACACGGTGATATGTTTTATACACTATACAAAGGAGTGTCTATAAGTCCTGTATATGTGCCAATTCAAGAAAAGTTACTGTATGACTTTGGTTCTGTAGAAAGGTGTGTTGGGAAATATTGTAAGGCATTTTTAGTACAAGTCAGTCGCAACACAATGGGAAAGTAATATGGGAGAGTGTTTAGCAGTCTGAGGGAAAGTGTACACCAATACGGGAGAGAGTTGGCCTATGTGGCATATCTGTATGTATGACAACGAAAAGAAATTGGGAAAAAACTATGCATGTTGTGTGGCAAATCATAAAACATGGCAACTGAAAGAAACTGAGAAAATAGACAGTTGAAGGAAAAGTTTATACATGAGATGAGGTCGAGTGTATGGCAACTAAAAATAAACAGCTCCAGAGTATTCAGATTCCCTTTCAGTCTGCCCCTGGTTCAGCCACACTCCACCATCCATCTTAACGGTACTACCCTCTCTAATGTTACCCATTTTCAGTATCTCGGCTCCCACCTGTCCAATACCTCGGACATCGATGAAGAGACTCCGCATCGGATCAGATGTGCATCTCAAGCCTTTGGCAGATTCCGAAACCGTGTCTTCAACTGCAGGGAGCTGAAATTATCTACAAAGTCGCGCATATATCGAGCAATGGTCCTCCCCACCCTGCTATATGGCAGCGAGACTTGGGTCACATACAGGATGCACCTCAAGGCACTTGAAAACTTTCACCGACGTAGTCTATGTTCCATCCTCCGAGTTCACTGGGAAGACAAGAGAACAAATGCCAGTATTCTTGCTGACACCAACTGTAGAAGCATCGAGACTACCATTATCCATGAACAACTATATAAGACTGGCCATGTTACCCGCATGGATGACAGTAGACTGCCAAAGCAGCTACCTTACAGTCACCTAACGAAGAATAAACGTAATGCCGGCGGGCAACTGAAAAGGCATTAGGAAAATCTTAAGACAAACCTGAAAAAGTGCCAAATCGACCCCCTCACCTGGGAGACGATTACTCCACACCGTAACGCTTGGAGGATCACCAACAAAAAGGTGTCAATACTTTGGATTTAGTCCGACTGCATAACGAGGGAGACAAGCTCCAACCCCGGAAAGACGCTGCCGCAGCCCCTCCCTCACTAGATGTATCCCTCCACATGTGCAACATCTGTGGTCGATCCTGCCGGTCCTGTAACGGCCTCTTTAGTCACCTCAGAACTCACCAACGAAGGTGACATCCTTAATAACTCATATCATTATATCATAGCTGGATGATCGTCAAACTCGATTCCGAGTGACAGCAAAATAGTAGTGTGTGTGTGTGTGTGTGTGTGTGTAAAATGTTAGCAGGCCACGGCAGTGTGGCAGGTAGACGGGTTCACTGTTTTATGAACTTAATAAAATGCTAAACATTAGGTCATGGCCACACGTACAGCTACTAATTCTCTCATACAAGGCAAAACACATATGATATTTAACACAGTGTTTTAAATATTCCCACTGAAAAATAACACCAAAATAAGAGAGACATTAAAAATAATGCCAGATGATAAAAACCAGGAAGGACATAATATATTTAGGACACCTGGTGATATATGCGTCTGTTATAACACTCAATATTTAGGACACCGACGCCTGTTTTAACACTCCATATTTAGGACACCGACGCCTGGTATAACACAATATTTAGGACACCGACGCCTGGTATAACACAATATTTAGGACACCGACGCCTGGTATAACACTCAATATTTAGGACACCGACGCCTGGTATAACACTCAATATTTAGGACACCGACGCCTGGTATAACACTCCATATTTAGGACACCGACGCCTGGTATAACACTCAATATTTAGGACACCGACGCCTGGTATAACACTCAATATTTTGCAGGAGGATGATAAAGGTTATATACAAGCCCAGTAATAACACCAACATTTGCACTGTAGGCTGAGCGTGGGAGCAAGAACAATATAGCAGATGTGACGGACGATCAACACCACTGGAGGCTGAGGAACTTTGAACTTAATAGTAGGATGCGGTAGAGTCCACAATCCAATACCGTAAATTCGTGGGAGGGTGTGCTAGTGAGACGCGGAATACTGAACCTTAACACATCTTTGCATAGGAGTCGATATTCGTGAATTGTTGCGTTGAGGTGTGAAGTGAGTAGTAGGCTTTCCCCACTATCGGTCTTGTATAGTATATTATGTAGACAAGTTTATACATGAGGAAATAACGCGAGATGTTTTGGTGGCGCCTCTTACAAGTCACCTTTATTGAGTTTTCGGTGTTCAGGGTGCGTTTTATTTACTTTTTTCGGGGGGTAGGTTAAAAAGTTTTCCCACAGAACTATGTCGTGTACAGAGTGTCCTTTGGGTATTGTAAAGCGGTTGAGAATTTTGGATGTCTATTCTACGTTGGTGTTAGGAGGAGTCGATGTTTTGTGTGGGGGAGATGAGGGTTTCGTGCCCGTCACCAGGGGATGTGCCCCCCGGCCGTAACCACATTAGCCAGCACCCTCTCGGGAAGCTTGTTTTATAACCCACACTCCCGGGGACGCTAAACTTCACATGTCAATAGACGGCGGAATCCCTGTGGGGAGAGGAGAGGGGAGGTGGGCATGTGGGACGGCAAAGAGGGAGAGAGGAGGGGAGATGGGCATGAGGGACGGCAAAGAGGGAGAGGGGAGACTGTGTGAGGGGACAGGAGGTCTGTGGGGGGGTGGAAGGAGATGAGGAACTGCAGGGGGAGAAAGGGAGGGTGGAGGCTGGAGAGGGAGAGAAGGGGAGGGGGGAGATGGGAGGATCAGAGATAGGGAGGTTGAGGAGAAGGTGGGATGGGCGATAAAGACCTACAGGGAGAGATTTGGTGGTCTAGAGGGGAAAGACACTGAGGGAGAGGTGGGGAGAGGGAAAAGAGGGAAAAGACGAGGGATTGAAAGGATAGAGGAGAGGGATGAGGAGGTTTGTTGGAGGAGGGGGAGTGAAGTTTGGATGATGTGGTGGTTGGTGGGGGTGAGAGGGGAGGTTAGAGAGATCTGAGGGGGGAAAGAGGGAAGATGTAGGGCTGTGATGGGAGTAGGGAGAGGAGGGGAGCTTGGAGGGTAATAGGGAGAATACCTGCCAATAGTAAGAGAGAGAATGGTTCGTGATTTGAAGGGGAAAGTGGGAAGGAATGGGAGGATAAAAAGGGAAAAGTGGGGGATAGGGGAGAGGGGAGAGTTGAGGAGAGGTCCGATGATGGGAAGCATAGGAGAGAGAATAGGAGGGAGGTCTGGGAAAGGAGTGGAGAGGTAGAGGTTGGAGAGGGAGTGATAGGGGCTAGACGGGACGAGGTGAGAGATAAGGGCTGAAGGAGACGAGATGAGGGATAGGGGCTAGACGGGACGAGGTAAGGGATGGGGGCTGGAGGGGTGAGGGCTGGAGGGGAAGAAGATGATATGACAAAAGCAGCCTCAGTAAAATGTGTTTACTTGGGAGCGACATCCTGTGCACGGTGTTTGTGAAAATAAAATACTCGGACGTGACAGAGATGGAAACAGACAGACAGCAGCTCAGACAGATGTACAGGACGATGGACAGATAGAAATCCAGACTGACAAGCATCGGAAGAAAAAGCTAGATGGAGATGGCAGAGGGACAGAGGGAGACAGAGGGAGACAGAGATAAAAGAATAAGAAAGAAAGAGTGAGGCAGCTGCTGGGAGTCAGAGGCCAGCAGTGTTACCTTCTCTGTTCTGTCAGTGTTGCTGTGTTGAGGTCGAGCAGCAGAAGCATCAGTGTCTGTAGAGCAACAGCAGTGACAGTGGCATCAGCAGTTGTAACACCAACCTAAGAATGGTAATAACAGCCGCAACAACAGCATTATTTGCCTTAACAGCAGTAGCAACAGCAGTAGTAATAGTAGCAACAGCAGGAACAACACCAGTAGCAATAGTAGTTGTATAACAGCAACATCAATAGCCGCAGATTTACAACACTGTGTTGCCACTATTCGGAGTAAACGGTAAGATGACATCCGTAAGACACAATGAAAAGTGAAAGTGGTCCTATACGTCTGACAGCCTAGTAGAGGCAGTGTGGATACAGCACACTGCCGCTAGTGGGTACAGAATGTGGCCGGCACTGCACTAGGCCGCCTTTTCCTCGCCAACTAAACTCAGGTGCATATTCACAGCTGGATCGAGTGGGGCTGCCTTAGATGCAAATCAACAACCCTCAGGGCAGGAGGTGAGAGATGTAGCCATTCGTCCGCAGCGTACCTGTTACAGCAGTACTTTTACCTTTCTTATAATGTTGGCACAGCACCGCAGATAGCAAAGGCAGGAAAAGTAGTAGCAACAGCAATGCAGCAGTAGTTTTACCCTCACCTGCACCAACAGAAAGTGGTAAGAAGACAGCAGAAGCAGCAGTAGCAGCAGCAGTTGGCAGAGAGGCTCGCGTAATAATTCAGTGTCTCCGAGGAGGCCATGTTTACATATAATTATCCCCCGCTCGCAAAGACCAGCGTTACATAGTCATAGAAACACTGCAACGCTGAAGACTTACTCGGCGTGCAGCGGAGATTCCCTGGGAAGAGGGGGAGATGGGGATGAGGACATGAACAGGAAGATGAGAGAAGGAGTAGAACGGAGAAGAGGCAGTAAGAAAGAGAGAACAGAGGACAATACACGGCGGGACGAAGGAAGAAGTTTTGTTTAAAGAGGCAAGAGAGAGAATATAAGAACTAGGAGAGATAGAACGAGAAGGAAACAGGAAAAAACAGGAAATATGGGAAGAGAAAAAGAAGGATTAGGAGTAGAGAGAGGGGGGAGGGGTTGGAGGCGACATAGGTAAATAAAAAAACAGAAGAGGGAAAGAAAGAGAGAGAGTGTGTGTGTCCTGGGAGAGAATATGGGAGAAGGAGAGGAGATCAATGGACGTAAAGGAGAGTAGTGATAATAAAGGTAAATTCAGAGAGGATTAATTAACGACCTACATGCTGGAGGAGCAAGAAGAGGAGGAGGAGGAGGTAGGGGGGGGGGGAGGAGAAGTAAGTCAAATAATGATCTGAAGGAAAACAAAAAAGGAAAAGAGATACAGTTGGCAATGATGATAATGCTGCACAGGAAGAATCTCCCTCAGATCAAGAATGCATTTCTCTGGGCTCTAATGATACGAGACCTAATGTTATACGCCAGAAACGGCCACTACAGCCTGGATAAAGGGATAAGACCTACGAACCTGACAGAAAGAGGAGGAGGAGGAGGAGAAGGAAGAAGGGAAGAAGGAAGATTCACCATGAGCAAACATTGATGCCGAGATAAGAGGAGGTAGGAGGAAGATTCATTATAGTCAAACATGAAGCAGCAGCAGCAGGAGGAGGAGAAGAAGTAGAAGAAATATTCTTCACTCTGGCCAAACACTAAAGCTGTGAGAGGAAAAGGAAGATGAGTAAAAAATAAAGCATTAGGAAGAGCAGCGGGAGGAAGATTCATCATTGGCAAACATTAAGGAGAAGGAAGAGAGGGGGAGAGAGGATCAGAGAAGCACGGAGAACGAAATGTTGTGAAGACGACGCCAGAAACGGAGAAGTTTGGGATAGCTGAAATTTTCTTAACCTTTTCCGGTCATAAATAAGAGAGAGAGAGAGAGAGAGAGAGAGAGAGAGAGAGAGAGAGAGCTCAGAGTGGATGGTGGGGAAAGTTTGTGGAACAGGTGAGAGAGAAAAACAGAAAGTAAGGGAGAAAAACATTTAACAAGGAAGAGGTGGAGAACTGGGAACAAACTCAGGTGAGGTAGTTTACGAGGTCTCTCTCTGTAAGAATGGATGAGAGGAAGACAGGTGAGTGTGTGAGTGAGAAACGTGAGTGAGACGTTAAAGTTGTGAGGTGAATGAGACACAACTTATGAGTGACAAAGTTTTTGAGTGAGAAAGAGATCTGATATTGTAAAAGAATTGAAGACTCACTTTATTTGAAAACTAATTGGAGAATAGATTACACACACACACACACACACACACACACTATCACCTACTGTGTCCAAAGTTTTAAAGAAATGGGTAAGTAAAATAAAGTTTCCGCCCGGGTCAATAAATTCTCTACTCGTCTCTTCCTGTGCCTAGAAGAGAACAGTCCTCGTATAAACACCGAAATATTGGTGAGTAAGTAAAGGGGGATAAGAGAGGAAGGATGGAGGAAGTGAGAGAGGGGAGGAAAGAGGTGGAATAGCCAAAGTTAAAAAGGTTAGGTTAGGTTAGGTTAGGTTGGATTAGCTTAGGTTGGATTACTTTAACCTCCCCTATTATGTGAGATTAAAATTTGAAGGTGTGTGTGTGTGTGTGTGTGTGTGTGTGTGTGTGTGTGTGTGTGTGTGTGTGTGTGTGTGTGTGTGTGTGTGTGTGTGTGTGTGTGTGTGTGTGTGTGTGTGACTATCTACCACCCTAGAAAACTGCAAATACAAAGCTTATTCAGCCCCACCGTAACTATCACCCTCAAGCATAATCACCATCCGCCAACAAAGCACTACTATCACCATCCGCCGACAAGCACTACTATCACCATCCGCCGACAAGCACTTATCACCAACTCCAAAAACAAGCACTACTATCACCACACTACCAACACCATTACCAACATTATCACCGCCAACACCATAAACCACCAATACCATCACTGTCCGCTACCATAAAAAACAACCACTGTCCCGACCACCACTAACCACCACCACTCACCTACATGATATCCTGTTAAATTACTAACACAACCATTACCCCAACCACCACCACCACCACCACCACTAAATCCAACCACCACCAGCACCACTACCTCCAACCAGAACCATCACCACCACCACTACCACTACCACTACTACCCAACCACCACCACCACCACTACCTCCAAGAACCACCACCACCACTACTACCACTACTACCCCACCACCACCACCACCACTACCTCCAACCAGAACCACCACCACCACCACTACTACTACTACCCCAACCACCACCACCTGCCACCACCATGACCTGCACCACTACCTCCAGCAGAACCACCACCACCACCACCACCACTACTAGACCACCACCAGCACCACTACCTCAATCAGAACCACCACCACCACCACCACCACCACTTCTACCCCAATCACCACCACCACCACCACTACTACTACCCCAACCACCACCACCACTAAATCCAACCACCACCATGACCACCAACACCACTACCTCCAACCAGAACCACCACCACCACCACCACTACCCCAACCACCACCACCACCACTAAGCACCACTACTAATTACTAGCAGCACCCAGGGAGCCCGTTAATGCCACTAGTAGCGTAAAGCCGCTCTCTTAAAAGGATAGTTTTCCGAAATTTGTGTCTGCGAGTGTCCATCTTGGGTCCTGTTATAGATTCTGAGCAGAACTTAGGGACGTGTGCTCGTACAAGGCGAGCTTACTGCGCCCCGAGTGCTATCACCACTAAACTTATTTTTTTCTCTTTAGTTCCCTCGAGAAAAGAGAGAAAAAGGAATCGGTTAAGTGAGAGGCGGATACCTTTTCTCTTGTCTTTGGCGTGTGAGAGAGGGCAGGGGGGTGAGTGGTTGTTGTGGAGAGTGGGAGTGTGGATGTGGTGGAGAGTGCGAGTGGTTGTGGTGGAGAGTGGGAGTGTGGGTGTGGTGGAGAGTGGGAGTGACTGTGCGCGTATGGTGGAGAGTGGGAGTGGAGAGTGAGAGTGAGTGTGTTGTTGTAGTGAGAGGAATGTGTGGTTGTGGTGGAGAGTGGGAGTGTGGGTGTGGTGGAGAGTGGGAGTGACTGTGCGCGTATGGTGGAGAGTGGGAGTGTGGGTGTGGTGGAGAGTGAGAGTGGGAGTGTTGGAGAGAGGGGTATTTTCTTTTTTATCTTTTCAGTGAGGGAGAGAGATATTTGGTGTCGACAAGATGTTTCTCTTACTCTTGTTGGTGAGAAGAGAGTGGTAGAGAAGGTGTGGGAGGAGGAGAGTGGGAGAAAGTGTGTTGTAGGTGGTGAAGCAGAAGCCCTTTCTCTTACTCTCGCCGGTGGAGGGCGGAGAGTGGGTGAAAGTGTGTGGAGGAAGGAGTCTCATATATTTCTTAATTTACCATGTTAGTGGAGGGCAGGGAGGTAGAGGTCGGGGAGGGAGGCGGAGGGAAGAAGAGGCAAATAGCAAGGAATCTTCTTTCCTTATGTTTTGCTTTTGATGGCGAAGAGGAGGAGAAGAGAGAGAGAGAGAGAGAGAGAAACAGATAATAACAATCTCCCTTTGTTTATCTTTTCTTTGTATCTTTTCTCGACATGTTTACGTATATATGTGTGTCTCCTTATGCACCTCTCTCTCTCTCTCTCTCTCTCTCTCTCTCTCTCTCTCTCTCTCTCTCTCAGAAACAGCAATGAGAAATAGCAAAACATTCCTAAGCAAAGTGAGAGAGAGAGAAGACCAGGAGGTGGAGGATGAAGTCGTGACTAATATTCAGTTGCTACAGACGTGACGGAAGAATGAGACGTGGGAATGGTTGCGAGAGAAGATACTATCACCTCTTTCAGGGGAGGGAGGGGAAGGAGTAGGAGGGAAGGAGGAGAAAGAGGAATGGATGGGAGGGGAGGAGGAGAAAGGGGAATGGATGGGAGGGGAGGAGGAGAAAGGAGTAAAGGGAATGAGTTGGAAGGGAAGATGAAAAAGGGGGGAGAAGTGGGAAGGGAGGAGAAGAAAGCACAATGGAGGAGAGAAAGAGGAACGGGTGGGAAGAGAAGAGGAAGAGAAGAGGGAAAAGGTAAGAGTTAGTGAAACTGACAGAAAAACAAATGAAGAACTATTTATAATGTCTATAATAACAAAAATACTGATAATATTTATGAATAATGACAAAAGACCATAATTTTAACGTATAATTATCGATAAGGAGGATAAATGATAATAATAGGTAACAGATTAGTGTAAGAGAGATGAGGGAGGAAAAGTCACCAAAATGGATGAATTAAATTTAAATCCCTACAGTAATCCCCCTAAGAACTACAAAATCTGGAATAATTGGCAATGGCAGCCTGAAAACGTTTGATGCAGAGGGCTATGGTTCCCAACCCTCAGACAAGAGTATAGAACTTTGCTTAATGTGTTGTCATGGCAAAGGAAACAAATGAGTACAGATGTAAAATACAGTTTATGAAGGTATCAGTGTACTGTACCTGTAGATTGTGTACCTGAGACCACACTGGTTAAGGTATCAGTGTACTGTACCTGTAGATTGTGTAACTGAGACCACACTGGTGAAGGTATCAGTGTACTGTACCTGTAGATTGTGTACCTGAGACCACACTGGTTAAGGTATCAGTGTACTGTACCTGTAGATTGTGTACCTGAGACCACACTGGTGAAGGTATCAGTGTACTGTACCTGTAGATTGTGTAACTGAGACCACACTGGTGAAGGTATCAGTGTACTGTACCTGTAGATTGTGTAACTGAGACCACACTGGTGAAGGTATCAGTGTACTGTACCTGTAGATTAGTGGATCCCCCCAGATGCTGGCGGCTTTTCTGCGGTATACATTCAACATAACAATATGAACAAAACCAAATTTTTTTTGCATTTTGTAAAATATTTACATAAAACACAACTTTATCCAGGTCTAGTCATTACGATAATAATAATAATAATAATAATAATAATAATAATAATAATAATAATAATAATAATAACTAGGTCTGACTCTGTACCGATATATTAACTTCACGATAGAGTTGTGTGACTGACGGGCGTAAAGGTTAGTGTCTATCAGCTTTGGAGCCGTTGGAGGTGTGAGCAATAATTTAACTGTGAATTATGAAGTAGCTGTGAAAATAACTGCGGCAGAACTTAATAGAAATATTTTATATATTAGTAAATGAAAATATGTAGTAATGTGTGTGTGTGTTTGTAATTTGGCTATGTTATGATATTAAACAACGTCAAGAACAAAAGTGGACATATTTGACAATGTTCGCACTAATTTCCATTTAGTTATAAGAACTTAAAAAAATTATTCCTATTTTGCAAAAAAACATCTGTTGACTTTTAGAGAAACCTGAATACATAACTAAGTAATGTTTTTTTTATATCTCTGCTTCTTTCAAACCTTTTCCCAAAAATTATAATGATCCACATAAAGGAATTTGGAGCTTTTGAAACAAGTTATATGGACGTGTGGGTGAGTTACCTATCTCCTGCGTGTAGTGTCACCTTCCCTACGATAATCTATAATAAAGGAAAGTAATAAAGAAAGATAACATTAAATAAATAAAAAAAGTTCCCAAGCTTGGTAAATCCCTTCTTGAGAGCCGAGGTTCTTTAAAGACGAGGAAGTAAGTGGGGTGTGACGGGCGGCGCTAACCTTGTTGAGAGATGACGCCAAATTCTTTTTTAGGACCCACGACGACGAAGAGGCGCAGCCAGCTTCTCTCTCTCGCTGTCTCTTTGTCTCTCTCTCTTATTCCGTATCATCCTTTTTCTCTGTTATTACACTTCTTCTTCGTCTTCTTCTTCCTTCTTCTTTATCTTGCTTCTTATAATTCGTTCAAATTGTTAAATGTCAACACAAAACAATTGACTCCCTTTCATAGTTTATGACCAAAAATCAATATCACTTTATGTTGGCGTAATGAATTAACTGACGATGGACAACATGTGTATTATTGTTACTCTTTATATGTGACAGAGGCTAATACTTTCTTTCTTACTTTATTTATATATGGATTTATTTCATTACTCTCTATTAGGGATGGTCTTATTGAATTCCAAATCTCACCTCCAAATATAATTTTCAACCTTTCAATGAAAAAAAAAATCTTTTATTTCTTCTTGAATATAATTATGAATATGCACATTTCTGCCGATGGTTTGTATTGAATAAAACTTAGAGAGAGAGAGAAAGAAAAAGTGAGAAGAAAAGGCGATAAGACTCGGAGAGAGAGAGAGAGAGAGAGAGAGAGAGAGAGAGAGAGAGGTCGTCGTACTTCCTCTATAAATACCATTATTCCCTCACACACACCTCTCCCTTCTACCTGTCGTTACAACTTTAATTACGGTAAAAGGTTACTGGTGATTGTCTCTTTCAAAAGATCGAACCAGGAAGCTAAAGCAAGTCAATATAAACTAGGTCAAGTCAAACCAATGTAGGTTATGTGTTGCTTCAGTAGCCCCTTATTTCTTGCATGTCCACCACCACAATCTTCCGTCACTACCATAGGCCTTTTTTCCAATAAAGGTTCCCCTCCACCCTGACAGCTTCTTTTTATATTCTCCTCCCCCCACCCTCTCCCCCTTTCCCCCTCTCCCTCCCCCTCCCCCTGCTGCTGCTCTTGACTCCTGGAATATCGCAATTATTCTACTATTGTTGAATATTTGAATACTTGGATATAGATCCTCGATATTTCAATGAAACCTGACAGGATGCGACGACAAACCATTGGGTGTTTTCCAGCCGAGGGGGTACTAGTGGGGTGGGTAGAGGAAGTTGGGGGTATGGGGTAGGGGGGACGGTGTAGCACTGTCTCTTGCAATACGATGAAGATGACGAGAAGGACGCCGATGTGGCCCTGATTATTGATGTCTGGTTGAATGGGTAGTTAGGTGGATGGTGGTTGGCTGGGTGGTAGATTAGGTGGCTTGTTTGTGGGTGGTTAGGGTGGCGGGTTCGTTAGCTGGGTGGTTAAGTGGCTGATTCGGTGGTTAGGTGGTTGACTGGCTGGGTGGTTAGGTGGCTGGGTGGTAGGTTAGGTGGCTGGGTGGTTAGGTCGCTGGGTGGTTAAGTGGTTATCTGCTTAGCTGGGTGATTAGGTGGCTCGGTGGTTTTGTGTCTGGTTGGTTGGCTGGGTGGTTAGGTGGTTGGCTGGGTAGTTGGTTTCTTTCCGTCTCTTCTGTCTAATTGGCTTATTGTCCGCTTGGTTAGGTGGCTCACTTCCCCTCTGTCTGACTGCCTGCGTCCTTCCCTGCCTGACAGAAGCGTCAGGAATGAAACTGGAAAAATCGTTTCCTGCAATTGAATTTCTATGACGATTCTCCACCCCCCTCCACCTCCACCTACCGCCTGCTCTCCCTTTTCTTCTCAACCTCCCATCCACCTTCCAACACCATTACCACCACCACCTACCACCACCACCTCCTACCACCACCACCACCACCTACTACCACTAGAAACGTCATTCTCTTATCAACTTTTCAACTTTTTTTTTGTCATAATTTTTTTCATCTCTCGACGTCAAGTGGACAGAGCTCAGGCATATTAACCCCTGAAATCACATCCAGAGGAAAATAATGAATGGTTTTAATTAAGTTAGTCACTCTTAATCGACATTTGCCACCGGAGCTCCGAATGGTACTTCAGCTTAACAACCTCAAAGCTTAATTGCAATAACGGGTGAATGGTGATGCTGACGCCGGAACCCGTGTGCTTGTTGGGTTTTGTAGAAAGGGGGGGGGTGATATATATACCCCTTGAAACATATCGTCATTTTCAGTGACATGGCAAATTGAGAGAGAGAGAGAGAGAGAGAGAGAGAGAGAGAGAGAGAGAGAGAGAGAGAGAGAGAGAGAGACCAAGAGGAGGGGAAGAGAAGGATGTGAAGGATGAAGGTAAATTTATATGAAATGGGAAATAAAACAAACCGAGGGAGATTAAAGTAAAGTGAGGGAGAGCTAAGTACTGTGAGGGACAACAGGACTATTAAGCCATAATAGTCTGGAAAAGTAACTCAGATGTCAGCACAGATACCAGCTGCTTCAATGAAATTTTAGCTTAAACAGGACATCCCATCTTAAACAGGGCATCCCACCCTGCTTAAACAGAACATTTGAGCTTAAACAAGGTATCCCAGCTTAAACACGACATCACAGCTTAAGCGCGACACCCCAGTTTAAACAGGAGAGTCCAGATTAAACAAGACATCCCAGCTTAAAAAAAATAGGGTGAGACTATGACTCATTCTACCCAGACACTAACACGTGATGACACAAGGTTAGAGGCTCGTATAGTAGTGATCGATCAGTTGACAACACAAGATGGGTAACGTCCACTGTTTACATGAGTCACCCCTCTTTGTTGGCGCCATAAAGAACGTATATTAAAGAGTGTTTGTGTGATTCCCCAACAGTGATATTATTAATACGTTCCATCAACTCAAGTCTTCAAGAACTTAACGAGATGAGTATTTACACTAGTTCATTAACAACTAGTGTAAAAAATGTATTTACACTAGTTCATTAACAATTAGTGTAAAAAAAAGTATTTACACTTGTTCATTAACAACTAGTGTAAAAAAAAACGTATTTACACTAGTTCATTAACAAGTACTGAATCAAAACGATGATTCTAACTCTGTTGTTGTCGTGAGTTGGGTGTTAGTTTACAATCTCAGACACTATATATATATGGTGTACGGCATCATAAGTGACTGTATGGTGTTATGATATGATTTAAGCGTATTCGTATGGTGAGGGAGAGTAATATGTAGTGAGGGAGAGTAAGATGTGGTGAGGGAGAGTACGATGTAATGAGGGAGAGTAAGGTGTAGTGAGGGAGAGTAAGGTGTGGTGAGGGAGAGTAAGGTGTGGTGAGGGAGAGTAAGGTGTAGTGAGGGAGAGTAAAATGTGGTGAGGGAGAGTAAGGTGTAGTGAGGGAGAGTAAGATGTGGTGAGGGAGAGTAAGGTGTAGTGAGGGAGAGTAAGATGTGGTGAGGGAGAGTAAGGTGTAGTGAGGGAGAGTAAGATGTAGTGAGGGAGAGTAAGATGTGGTGAGGGAGAGTAAGATGTAGTGAGGGAGAGTAAGATGGGGTGAGGAAGAGTTAGATGTGCTGAGGGAGAGTAAGATGTGGTGAGGGAGAGTAAGGTGTAGTGAGGGAGAGTAAGGTCTGGTGAGGGAGAGCAAAGAATGTTTAGATTATAAGAAAATAAATAATAATAAGTAGATGAAGAGTGATGGAGTGTGAGTGAATAAAGAAGGATGGAGAAGGTAAGAAGGGAAAAGGTAAATAATGTAAGAGCGTAGAGAGGAGAGGAGGAAGAGAAGGGGAAGAAAGAGAGCTATAAAGGGTGCGAGGAAGAGGAGGAAATGGGGGAGAAAGACCATAAATGAAGAAGAGTAAAGCTGAGGAGAGTGTAAAGGTAAGATAAGGGAGAAGAGAAGAGTTTATAAGGGAGAGGAGAGGGCGAAGGAAGGTGAGACATAGGGAGAATGTGAGCGAGAAAAAAATTGGATGTCAGAAAATAGAGATCTGAACCTAACCTAACCATACGTGTGTGTGTAAGTTGATTAACACACACACACACACGCACACACGTAATACACTTTCCACCTGATGGAGGCTTCCCCAGGCTTACACATCAGTCACCGGTGCCGGGTGTCAGATGATCGCCAGCCGGTAATATCAAATGTCAGTCCTTAATAACAAATTGTCAAGTACTGGTAACTGTTATTAACCCATTTTCACTAAGAGGTGTCAGCTAGTAATGCTGACTACAACCTTCACAAAGTCAGAAGATGATACCAAATGTCAGACTTTGCCTCAATCAAACTGGTAATGTTTATCAGTCACCATTCAGCTCTTGAGACGTCAGCCATATAAGTCAGCCCTATAGCCTCCTGTATCAGCTTGCTGGTTATTCAGTTATCGAGTGGTCTTCAGGATACCCACTTCACTCACTGTTCAGAGGCTTGTGTGTCATCCTCGTACCCCTCCTCCTCCTCCTCCTCCTCCTCGATGTAGACGTTTGGAGAAGAGCCAAATGGACCACTTCAGCAGACGACATCAATACACACGGGCTGAGCTGAGTGCTCTGAACTGAGGCGGAGCTGAGAGTAGGAGCCATTTACTCGAGGCTGAGACTTGAATACGTCATGAAAATCCTTTACTCAAGGACACACTTGAGTGTTTCGTGATTCAAGTCGTAGATGCTGTCTATATGATAATGGTAAGACGCCGTTTGTATATGTTCAAACTCGCAATATGTCCGCACTAACGAGCTCATTAAGCTCAAAAGGTGCGTTGTTAACTTGATGTAATTTGTGGAATCTCATGAAAAAAATGGCAGCCAAATCGTCAGTTTTAATTGGATTGTAATCATTATCGAACTTATCCGAGCTCTTGTGGAATACACGGCAAGGGGAGTGGTGGGAATATTCTTGCCGAATGAACAGAATATCATTACACCATTTCTAAATTATCGCGTGTTAACGAAAAATAGGCCACGAACACGAACACGCCAGGGTGCGTGATACCGTACGTACCTTCTCGCGAAGTCATCCAAAGGTTTAATTATAAGGACGACTCAACAGGGAGTACGCACTTGAATATGTCTGTACGTCATAAATATTCGCAGTCGGCGACAAGTACTCCCGTGAGAGTTGTCCGTGATTCCAGTCGTTTTTCAACCCCTTTACAGAATGCTGTGGACATCAATTATATATTCGACATACTTTAACAGATTCTATTTATATGAGAGAGAAACTTGAGAACTCCCCAACGTCATGACCACCCACAACAAGGGTACTACCTTTTCATGGTCCCTTATTCCAGTGGAAAATATTTGATGATGTCCTCCACTATACTGCTTGCGTAAAACATTCACACTACGCAAGGATGTCATAACTGTCCCAGCTTTAATAACTATTTGCTATTGGCGAGCATTGGCACAGTGTTGAGGATTACTACAGGATTCTTCTCCTTATCTAATATGCCATATTTTTGTATATTATCAACAATTCTGGAACATGAAAATAAAGACATCAAACTCACTTCTCTCCCCTTTCTCATCCTATCTCTCTTGAACTATTTTTGTCCTAAGATAATTGCTGTTTCCACCTGATAAGAACGTAAAGTGTCTTCCTGTTGGGTAAATTACTCGATCACTTCACTTCTTTCACTCTCCCAAACTTCATCTTTTTTTTTTTTATTGGCTGGGGATCGTGACAAACAGGTTAATGTATCACTCCCCCCGCCGACCACGGCTGATCCAGGGAGGTCTGCGGCTCATTCGTCTTGACACAACATCATAAAGACATTAAGATGATGATAACTTTGCCATGAGAGAGGAGAGGAAAGAGAGAAGGAAAGAATAGAAACGGGAAGTGAAGTAGTAGGGAGTAATAGCAGGTGGGCTGTCCACCTAGCTGAGTCGAGGTGATTGGTTGGGGTGTTGGCCATACACAGCACGCGTCCGCTCGCTCAAGGGAGACTGGGGGGGTGGGGGTGGTTAAGCTAAGCTCGCTAGACATTCATTTGTGTAATGTGTGTTGATTTATGTTTGTTAAATGGTGATGTTATTTGTTCATATATATGTATAAAGTGGGTCTGGTTCTTCTGTGTTAACAGGGAGGCTCGTGGGCCACCAGCTGTGTGTTTTTGTGGTTTCTTTTAACTGGGAGAAGATTGGGTTCTCCAACTCTTCAAGTTTGCTCCAAACTCTCTGAGCTTGGCTGTGTGTACGTGTGTTCAGTGGATCGATATTGTATAGTTCATGAAGTTCTTGTATTTTGGTGGTGTAGGGGGGGAGTTGTTTTGATGCTCTACGGAAGCTTTGTTTTGTACTGTTGAAGTTTAAGTTGGCTAGTTCTGCTGATCGTGCTGAGTGGTATTGGTGGATACTCCAGGTGGGGGCGGACAAGTGTTTTGAATAGGTGTAGTTGAATGTTGGTGTTCATTTCGCTGAATCTTCGTAGTTTTGTGAGTTATGATTGGGCAAGCGTTTTGCATTGTGTTACGTGTTTTGTTATGCCTGTTCTTGTTATTGTGAGTCCCAGTATTTTGCCTTCGTTGGAGTATTGTATATGTTCGTTGTTGATTGTAATTGGTGCTGGATTTGTTTTGGCAATGTGAATGATCTTTAGTTTCTGAGTATTAGTTTGGATTTTCCACTTTTTTTCATAATTTTTCATTTGCTCGATGGCGTGGGCTGTGTTTCGTGCCATCATCTGTTTGGTTTTGCCTGGATGTCGGATGATTTGGGTGACGTCATCGGCATAGGCTATGTATTCTCCGTGGGTAGGTGGTGGCTTGTCCTACGTGTATATTGTGTAGAGTGTTGGCAAGAGGTTACTCCCCTGTGGTACTCCGCTGTATGGCTTGATGCTTGGGCCTATGTGGTTGCCAATGATAATTTTTGCCTCTCTGTTATCAAGGAAGTTACAAAGAAAAGAAGTGAAGTTGTTGGGGGAGTTCTTGGTTGACTATCTTGCATTTGAGCTCTAAGCGCCAGACCTTGTCGAATGCATTTGCTACGTCTCTTAATACTACGTTGCATTGATCTCTATTGTGCATTGCGTTGGCTATGTTTTCATCACTTATATACTCACATAGCACATCTAAAACCTTCACCTGTCATTGACCCTCTTTGCTTTAGGGGATGTGGGGGGTGAGGGGTGTTTCGGGGGCAGGTGAGGGGTTGGGAATAAGTGAGAGGTATGGGGGAGGTGGGGTTTTCAGGAGAGGTGAGGAATGGGTGAGATGTGTGTGGGGTGAGATTTTGTTTTACCAGTATTACGGCTTCAGTCTTTCTAAGCCTCCTGTTATCAGCAAGAGACGTGCCTCCTCCCTCTTGATCCCTCTCCACTTAACTCTCCTAGCGTATATAAAGCTTCTATACCTGGTCATAATGCTGGTAATATTCACCTGATATATATCCATTCTTGCTTCAGTATTTCTTCGTATGGACAAGTCGCCCTCTACATCATCACTCTACCACCACCTTTTTTATCACCACCACTACGACTCTACCACTACCTGCCTCGTACTCCACCTAGCTGTTACTTGCTCACGCCTTCACACCATCACCCACACTGCCGCACCTTAAATACATCACCACCTCACATATCACTCTCCCACTTCTTCTCTCGTCCCCTATTCCTACATTTCCTGATTTTCTCTCTCTCCATCTCTCTTCCCACACACTCATCCATTCTCCATACCTCCGTCTCCCCTACCACCACCGCCACTACCCTCACCACCACACCCATCACCACCACACCCATCACCACCCTCACCACCACCAATACTATCACCACTCTCATAACCATCCTCACCATCATTCTCACCATCACCCTCACCACCTCCCTCACCACGACCGCAAGAGCTAACACCTTCGTCTCCTCCCCCACAGGATGCACCACCAGCACTGTGGACGCTATCAGGATAGAGTCAGTAAAAGTCCCCTCACACCAGGTGGCGGGAATGTCGGTGGAACTGGAGTGTAACTTCGACGAGGAAGGTGACACTCTCTACTCCGTCAAGTGGTACCGCGGCGAGGATGAGTTCTTCCGCTACATCCCTGCTGACACGCCCAAGATGCAGATTTTTGACCTCCCGGGCATCGCTGTGGACGTGAGTACCTGTTTTATGTTGTTGTAGTGATCGACCTTCTGGTGAGAGCAGTTCCTTCACCCTGGATACATAATGGAATTTTCTGTTATTTTTAATCCCTTGTAAAGTTTGTGTATTTTGTATGGACTTATAAAACAGGGATTACATCGTTAATTATAAGAACTTTTTTATTTACGAATATTTTTTTTTTTTTTTGCTATTTCGACTTACATTTTGGGTATTATCCCATGTCCCTTACCGCATAGTTTTGTTATTTCGACTTGTATGTATATATATTATGTTTATCTTTCGTATTTATACACACAGAATCATATCTCCTGCCTTTTGTTATATATTACTCTGGTACCTATAACTAAAGCTGCCTAGAGAACGCCCAGCAAACACAATGAACTAAAACAAACCTAACCTAACCAAAGGAAAACGTTTGTTACCGCATCAAGTGTGAATGAAGGAAGAGTTGAATGAATGATGGCGAATGAAGGGAAAGTCTATATTTGATCTTGACTCTGACCTTTACCGAGCAAAAACGAAAAATAAATAAATAAATAAATTGGATGTTTTGTGAGATTAATGCTGGAGGCGGTGTGTGTGTGTGTGTGTGTGTGTGTGTGTGTGTGTGTGTGTGTGTGTGTGTAACCTAACCTAACCTAGATTAACTAAACCTAAAAAAAAATATTCTTACATTATATAACTTAACCTAACCTAGCTTAATATAAGTCAATTTAACATAACCTAATAACGTAATCACATATTTATCTTGTTTTTATTTTGTGACAGTATCCGGACAAGACTTCCTATGTGTAGTCCCGTGTCCATCAAGTGTGAATAAGTCCTGTTATGTTGTATCGAGCAAAGTATTATTATACCAAGTCAACCCCTGCACAGGAGGCGGAGCTTATTATGTTACGTCATTGGCCGTAGTGGAAGAAAACGGTAGTAAGGGAGGACTTGTATAATCCCTGGTGAGACCCCCCCCCCCTACTGTATTAGAAGATATTCTTGCCATACGTCCAGATTTTCTCATCTCCCAGCACACTATATTAAATTTCAGTTAGCCACTTGAACTTCTCATGTAAGCATTAATCTTATGATATTCCTATTCTTATAATTATTTTTTTTTAATTATTATTATTATTATTATTATTATTATTATTATTATTCCTCTTCTTTCTTTCTTTATCAATATTATTTATAGTCTTATGATTTTCTTGCCAGTATCAGTGTAAAAGTAATTAAGTAAGCATAGGCAAGGAGCTAGCTATTAACTGGGGGGGGGGAGAAGGAATACAAAGATTAAATAAAATAGTTAAATAAAATTTAAAAAAATATTGATAATAATTATCATCATTCTCTCTCCCCCAAGCTATTACAGTAAATCAGTTAATACAAGTATATATGTGTAGAGGTTTTCAATTTATCAATATGGCCACTAGATATATTACAGCTGACAAGGCTACATAACAGTTTCAAGCAACAAATAGAGTACTTGTCTCTCCACATCTAGCTGAAAGTTAGACTTTAGGAAATTCAAATTTAAACCTACTAATGCTCAGCTGCATGCACAATAAAATCCACCGTTTTCTCTGTTTTTCATCCTTTGGAAATCGATGAAATCTCTAACTTTTATCATATAGTCTGTAATTTGCTATGCATCCACATACGGCCCATTTATCAAGCATTGTCACAGACCCTCACACCACGACGGCCAGCTGGTAACTGAGGTCCCACCCCACCCCAAGACCCCAGGCCAGGCATCCCCCGGGTCGCGGACCAGATGATGCCATGCGCGGCGAAGGACGAATTTTCGACTCGAAGTAGGTTGACTTGGTTTAATTCGACTTTGGTATCAAGAATTTTCATTTCGCAATATTTCCGCCATAATGTTAAATAGCCAGTACGTGTATATAAAGAAAAGGAATAACACACTCTCTAAGGACACGCTGAGAACAAACATCCACCTTAACTTATTGTAAGCGTCGACATTTGTGCAATTATGAAGTCAGTCATCCGTCACACCTGAACATTTGTATTCTGTTCAAGATCTCAGTATAGGTCTTCCTGAACACAATGACTAAAGACGTTCATTGTGGAGGGTGCAGATATACATTAATTAACAACAATACTTTTGATATTTCCATGAGTTTAAGAAAAGATATCATAGGTGAATACAAATAAACCCACACACGCATCATCAACACCTTATGAGAAACAAAAATATATTTACTTAACTCTCTATATCATTCATTACATAACACTGGATATAAGTATTTCATGTTATTCTCTTACATCTCTCGACTCATTTAGGGATGAATCTTAGCTGCTCCTTGAACCATTGTGACCCACACTAGCGGGCGACAGAGTGAGTGGGATGGTGGCTGGCTCCCCGTGCGACATAACCTACACGTTTATTGCTCAGTCTCTATTTTTTTCCTCGCGGTTTATTGTTAACGTGACGAGAGCTGCCATGAATAATGGTATTTAATATTAAGTGCTCTCGTTCCTGTGGTTGTGTGTGTCGTCACGGGGTTGTTATTTCATGGTGGTTGTGATAGGTATGGTATGTCTTGATGTGGCTATTATTATAGTGATATTATAATATTATGATGGTAGTTATACGCTGTGGTTGTTGTGATGGTGGTTATAATCGTTGTGAATTGTTATTATATCATCTTACTGGTGTTGTGGTAGATGTATTCTTAAAAGGTTGTAAAAATTGTTGTGGCGGTACTTATCTATAAGGGGGGAGGGAGGATATCACGAGATAAAGCAATTTACCTCCTTCTCTCCGTCCCTTCCTCCCTCCCTCCCTCCCCCCTTATAGTGGTACGTCAGAGGAGAGAGAGAGAGATCGGTACCACTCCATCCCATCCGGCCTTACGCTGCCTCAATAAGTAAACAAAGCTGAAGTAGGGATTTTCACCCGAGAATTATGAGCGAAATGATGTCTCTGTTTCTTTGTCAACTACGATCAGGCTACTACCTCTTCCTTCCCCTCCCCCCATTAACCCTCACTCTTGAATATTTTATAGTATTTTATAGACCTTTAGAAGAAATATATAGCCGCTCTTGATAGCCTCGTCCACCACCATCATCGACACTATAAACGGAAGGACCCATGAGTCTTAAAACCTACAAAAGCTGTGGACTGGAACACTTACTTAACTTAATGGAGGATCCAACACCACAAAATTAACCCCAGAAGAACAAAGTAATGAAGGTTCTGAGGAATTCATGGGTTTTCTTACATGGCTGTTCTGGGGATTCATTTAAAGGTTTTTTATGCCGGGTTCGGAGCCGTTGGATTCTCTTTAATAAAGGGTTCCAAGGATTCATGTCGTTTTCTACTACCTCACTCTGAAAGGTTTTATTACCTCTTTGGTTTAAATGTCATGTGTGGAATGGTATAAGTTAGTTTACAATTGTTAGTTTATCTTGTTTTGGGTGGAAGACTGTCTTGTTAGTTGAATCTGTGACTGGTGACTAATTAGCTAATTAGCTGACTGACTGGTTAATTAGGGAATAGGTTGGCTGGTTGATTAACTGATTGGCTGTGTAAATTTATGATAATTTAGCTGACTGGCTAGTTGACTGTATGATTGACTAGTTGACTAAGTTAGAACAATTAGTCACATTGACTGATTGAGGTTTGAGTGAAATCCTCAATGACAAGTTGAACCAGAATAAAAACGAAAAACAAACTGATTGCAATGAATCCGGCAAGAACCCGCGCAAATTGGTTGAAAAAAAACACACAGACTTGTTAACCATGGAACAAAAGGCTTCAGTAACTGGTTCAAACAGGACGAAAAACTTCACTTACTGGGTAAACAAGATTTTTTTCTAAATTTATAAAAAACTTTAGGTTGGGTTAAGTATCAGTATGAAGAACTCGAACCCACGTGACATATACGACTTTACATCGCAAATAACCCAGAGAATGTTATTTGTGTATAAAGCCTAAGAGGATTATTCTTCACCACTTCCATTTACTTCCTTCCTTCCTCTCCTCCTCCCCCCTCCCACACACACACCCTGTGTTGCCAGGGCTGTCTGTGGCTGTCTCAATGTCAGTTTCTGATCATCGTGTCTTTGTCATTGTCTGGTGCTGGTGATACTGCCGCTGACCCGACCCTCTCTCCCCGTCTCTCTCTCTCTCTCTCTCTCTCTCTCTCTCTGTAATATTTACTATCGATTTTTCCGAGGAGTCTCAGCGTGCACAGTAAACTTTCTTGCACTACTGTTTAATAGTCTAGTCTACACATAACACTAAGCTATCCTTAATTAACCCAGTGACACATACACACACGCACACACACACACACACACACACACACACACACACACACACACACACATATATCTACCGTGATAACAGACGACTTGTGTATGACACCTCGAGATTAATAACACTTCCGAGTTCACTTAACCTCTGTAAGGGGCAGCAGAAAAAAAAACTCCATATGAAGTTAGTTCATTTATCCGTGGGGTGAGTTAAGCTGACAGGTTCACTGTTGTACCGGAGTGAGTGAGAGTCTCTCTCTCTCTCTCTCTCTCTCTCTCTCTCTCTCTCTCTCTCTCTCTCTCTCTCTCTCTCGTTGTTTCCCTTCTATCTTTCCCTCCCTCCGGCCTCTCCCTCTTCTATCAGCTGATGTGCTAGAGTTCTCCCTCTCCCTCTTCTCTTTTCCTTCTTCCTCTTCCTCTCCCCTCTTGCCCTACTTGTCCTTCCCCTCCTCCCGGCTCTATCCTCTCTATCTGTTGTTGGAGAGAGAGAGAGAGAGAGAGTTTCACGGTGAACATTGGTTTAGAAGGAGACGAAGGAGGTAGGAAGAGAAATGAAAGAAGTGAAGCGAGAAAAAGGAGAAGAGAGGAGGAGCCAAGGAGGGTAAATTGAGAGTATAGGAAGACATAATGAGATAAGAAGGGGAAGGAAGTGAGAATAAACAGGAAGAAGATGGAAGGGGAAAGAATAAATGAGGGAAGGGAGAAACTATGAGAAATGTGAGTTACGATGGAGAAAGTGAGATAAATGGAACAGAGAGGAGGATGAAGGAAAGATAGAGGGAATTAATGAAAATGAGAAAGATAAATGGAATGTAAGTAGATGGTTAATGGATGAGAAGGGGAAGTAGGTGGAAGAAGAAGATGAGAGAGAGAGAGAGAGAGAGATCAGGAAAAGGAAAAATGGGTAAAATGGGAAACGAGAAAAGAAGATAAATGAAAAAAGAGAGAATTGAGGACAAGGAAAAATGAAATATAAAAATGAGGAAAATGGAAAGTGAGAAAAATGAAGAAAACTCGAAAATAAAAACTAAAAGACGTGAAGTAAGGATTAATTTAACTCGGAAACACAAGAGAAGAGCAAATTCGTAGTTGCTGAAAAATATTAAGAAAAAAGGAAAATAGAACAATGATCGGATTTCAAAAAGTAAATCTTGTGTATCCGGAAGAGTGAGAACACAGGTTTAGTGATGGAGGAAAACAAGGAAGGAAGGAAGGGGGAGCGTAATGAAGGAGGGGGAAAGAGGGAGGGAGGGAATGAAGGAGGGAAGGACTGAAGGAAGAAGAGAGGGAGAGGAAAAGAGGAAGGGGGAAATGAGTGAAGGATCAAATGAGTGAGGGAGGGAAGAAAGGAGGTAGGAGGATGGAGTGAGAAAGAGAGGACAGTACCACGGCAGTGAACGTCTTGGGAAAGAGAGATTGATAGGGTGATGAGAGGAAGGGAAAGGAGAGGAGGGGGAGCAGTGGGATAAGAGTGAGAGGAAGATAGTAGGTGAGGAAACAATGAGAGAGAGAGAGAGAGGGGGGGGAGGGCTTTAAGGAATGATTGGGGAGAGGGAGAGAGAGGGAAGGAGTGTGAGAGGAAGAGAGTGGAATGAGACAAAGAGGGACGGGGAAGGAGAGAAAAAATACATAAGAAGAGAAGGCGCATGTATATGAGGTGAACGAACGAGAGAGGAAAAGTGAAAGAAAAAATCAAGAGAAGGGGGAGGGGGGGGAGAATGGAAAGATAAATAAAAGACAACAAGAGATGTACAAACTGGGTAGACAAATGGAGAAAGAGAGAGACAAACAAGAGACGACTAACTGTAAGAGTAGATAAGATTTTTCCAACCAAATAAAAGTTGTTGACATGATTCAACAACTGAGAAGAGGCAGGGGAACGGAGGCGTGTAAATAATAAGATAATGAGATAGAGAGAAACGACGATGAGAACAGGATAAAAACAAACATAACAGTGAATAATGAATGAGAAGACGACTGTGAATGATGATTGAGTATAACAAGCGTAAAGACACACAGCATGATGATAAAACTCACATGTTAAAATATAATGAATAAGAGGAAACTAGGAATAGAATACTAAGAAATAATATAAATATACAATAAAAGAAAATATTACACAAAACAAGACAAAATGGACTTAACAACAAGTGATAATTAAGAGAAAGATGAAGATAAAAACGTAGGAAAAATGAGATTGGGAATAATGTCCATGGAATAAAAATTAAGATAGGCAAAATTAAGATAAATCTTGCTAAATTGGAAAATAGGAGAAGAAGTTTTTGCTATGAGATGAAAAAAAAACTTGGTAAAGAAAAAACATAGCGTGTTACTTAAGAAATGAGTCACTTTATTAGTTGGGAAATGGTAACTCAATTCTCTGGAGGAAAGAGTTGAATACTGGGGAAAGGACTGAACTGATTGCAGGGGTGAACTTTGGGGGGGGGGGAAGGGTTGTACTCTGGGGAAAGGGTTGGCCACTGAGGAAAAGGGCTGTACTCTGGGAGAAAATGGGTTGGGCTTCCGTCAGGAGAAAAAAAAGATGATAATAGACGTTTTTAGAAGCCAAAACAACAAGATTTAACCGAGGAAAAAAAACGAGTATGAAACGCTACAGGCGGCAAAGGTTTCTAGGGAAATGGGGGAGATAAAGAACACTACAGCGGGGCAAAAAGGTTTCTAGGGGAAGAAAAGAATGGGTCACCACTATAGAAGAAAGAAAGGCTCATCTTACTAGTAAAAGGTGTGAGTAACGACACTTCCCCCCGCGAGGAAGTGTGACAATAGGTGCCAGGGAGGGATGGTGGAAAGGAAGAGGAGGCTGTAGGGGACAGTGGAACATAATATTAAAGAGGGAGATGATATTCTTTGTTAAGGGTGACTGGTGTTGTTAAGGAGGGAAGGAAGGATTAACCGTCATTGTAAAGCATTGTATTTATCGTTGAAGGAAATACACTGAACAAACGAGAGACGTGATGCACTTGTAAGAGGGGACTTACATTACGTTCTTATTAGGAGGGAATAACAACTGAACAAAAACAACAACATCACCTGGAAGAACAAGGGAGTGGTATTCAAATAAAAGATCATATTCGAGAATTGAAATAATCCACGAACTCTAATGACCAGACAATACAGTAAATCATCACAGGGAAATGATTAATGGTTGAGGAGAGAACCAACATAAGGGATGGAGTCTGGGTAATATTACGAGTAGAGGAAAGGGGGGCGATGATTTTTGTTAGAGAAGAAGAGAAGGTTGAGAGACGGGGTGGGAGGAGGAGGAGGAGGAAGGCGAATAATAATAAGAGGAGGAGGAAGAAGGGGAGGAGGAAGAAGGGGAGGAGGAAGAGGGCGATCTGTGGTAGATGAAAAGAAGAAAGATGATTATCATGTCACATCACCTGTCACACCATCTGTCACACCAACCGTCACCACCTGTCACACCACCCGTTACCACCTGTCACACCACCCGTCACCACCTGTCACACCACCCGTCACCACCTGTCACACCACCTGTCACACCACTCGTTACATCCGGAAGAAAGGGAGGGAGGGAGGGAGGGGTAGTGTCAGTGGGTGGCTGCTTGACTGAGTAAGGGTGGTGCAGGGAGGCGAAGAGAGTTGAGGGCGAGGAATATAGAGACAAGAGTCGATGATATTTTGATTGCAGAGGAAAGAGGATGGAAGGACAAATACACTCTAGATGTGAGACGGGTATGCAGTGTGTGACCCTTCCAAACTTGGCAAGGTTTCTCCGGGTGCTCCAATTTAGTCCTGTACTAACGCTGAATAATAAAGGTTATAACAGACCAACGCCTGAACGGCAAGTAAACTCATACGTGGTGAAAAAGTTTTAGTATTAGTAGTGATTATGATGGGAACAGTAATAATAATAATAATAATAATAATAATAATAATAATAATAATAATAATAATAATAAAGCATCTTAAAACGAATCTTGTGGCAGCAGGACCCCGACGTGTGTACCAGCGAATGCATCAGGTGTATAATAATAATGAATACCAAGAAGAAGTGAGACCCTTAATTTCGTAGTAGAACTTACATCTCGTTATTTCATTAATTTAAATTCCTTTTATTTTTTTTCGAAATGAAAGAAAATCTTGAATATTGTTAAGAATTTCTTCTTGGAATTCACTTCAAACTCTCCTGAAAAATAAAAGCAAGCAACAAATATTTAAAAATAGGGAAGCCTCTCCTCATTTATTCTCTTATATTTTTTGGTAATAGAAAAATGTGTTGTCGGTGAGTAAACAATTATTTCACTTTTGTCCCCATTCATCTAAAGTTTAATAGGTCAGCCTATTTTTTCCTGTGACGATGTAACTAAAGAGGAATTATGGTTTTGTGTTGTTTCTGTGACTGTGAATCCACCAATCACACACACACACACACACACACACACACACACACACAATCCATCTCACACCCTCCTCCCTTTTCACAACCCCTCCCCTTCCCCTCTACTCCCATAACGCTTAATGTCGCCTCCATCTTCCCTCACATACCCTCTCCCCCCACAATCCCCTTCACTCCCCGTCTCCATATTCCCTCCTCACACAATCCTTCTTACTCCCCCAATCCCCTCCCCAGTCCCACACAATCCCTCTCACACTCCGTCCTCCTAAGCCTTGGACAACAAATAGATCAATTGGAAATACAAAGCAGTGTGTATGGAGACTGGTATAAAGAATGTGTAGTGGTGAAACAAGTACATAAATGAACCGCAGAGAAGTAGAGGCGAAAGAGAAAAATATTAACGATTTGCTCGACGTGTTCAATAAGAAGATGAAGAAAACAAAGAAGAAGGAGGAGGAGGAGGAGTCATAGAAAGAGGAATAAGGGGGGAGGAGGTGGAAGATTATTAAGAGAAAGCAGAGACAGAGAAGAAGTTAATAATGGGGAGGAATGTAAAGTATAATCCCAGATTTTTGTAAAGAAAGAGATGGAGAAAGAGGAGGGGAATGAAAATGGAATTGGGAAATAGAGAATAACACTTGGCTTCCACGCCTTGAATAAAGAGGATTAAAGAGTAGAAGGGAGGAGAAGGAGGAAGAGGAGGAAGAGATAGCCGGGGGAGACGGAGGGGTGGGAGCCTATAGGGGATGGAGGAGGATGGCTTGAAAAGGGAAGGGGAAGAAGAGAGGAGAAAGAGGGAGAGGGGAGAAAAAATGATCAGAGTATAATATTAGGGAATGTAAGTAAGGTGAAGAGGAAGAAGTAGGGGAATGAAGAAGAGGAAGTAGTGGAAGAAGGAAGAACGAAGGTTGGAGGGCAATGGAGGAGGAGGAGGGGGGAAGAAGGAGAGAGGAAGAGCAGGAGGTGGAGGAAGGCGAGTGTGAAAACCTGAGATAGAAGCCGTCATATATCTGCAGGACGACCACCCGCCGCCCCCTCCCCTTACCACCACCCTCCTCTTGCCACCACCCCCACCCTCCTCTGCCACCACCCACCACCCCACCCTCCCACACCACCACCCACCCACCACCCACCTTTTGCCACCCGCCGCCTGCCTCTTGCCACTAGCTTCCTACCACCCACCACTCGCTCAGCTGGTGGAGAGGAAAAAGAAGGAAGAGAAGGAAAGAAAAGGCGAAAGAGGAAGAGACGAGGCGGGAAAGGTCAGGAATAGGATTAAATAGAGGAGGAGGAGGAAGAAGGTAAAAGAAGAAACAAAAGAAGGAGGAGGTGGAGGAGAGAATGGGATGGAGAATGTAACTTCCACCCACAAATGAGAAGAACAAATAAAGGGAACAAAAGAGGAGAGATTAAGGGAAGAAATAGAGAAGGTAATGGATAGGAGGAAAAAATTATGGGTAATCAAAAGGAGATTTTAAAAGAGAAGGAACTCAAGACGGAAAAATGAAAGAAGGAACAAAAAGAGGAAGGGGTGGAAATAAAGAATAATAAAAGGATCTAGGGAAGATAAACCAGAGGTAGAAGGTGATAAATGTGGGAGAAGATGAGGGAGAAGTGGAAGTCTATCAAGCGTAAAGAAAGAACAACTGAGAAGTGAAAGTGAAGAGTGTCTCGCAGGCCTGATATCCTGTTAAGGGCAGTGTGGATACAGTACAAGAAGGCAGAGACGCCGGGCATTATAATTGACTGCCTTCACTTTCCCCACCTACAATGTTAGGTAGACATTTACAGCTGGGTGAACTGAGGATGTTCTGGGCGCGGACTTGCTACCCTAAGCACAGGAGGCGAGCGCTAAATCCATTCGGTCCCTGCATAAAATAAAGAGACGGGAAAAATGTCTATTTGGATTGAAAGAAAGGGAGAGAAAATTAAGATACACTAAGGTAAAAAAGTTTAAACAAAGACAAGGAAACAAGATGAAAACGAAGGAAAACGGAAGAGCAGCAGAAGAAGACGATGTTATGATGAAAACGAGGAAATAAAAACATAACCATACATCTAAGAACGGTATGGGGAAGAACTTACTTTACTGAGGTGGCGATTTGCACTGCATGGCGTCAGCAAGCTGTGTGTAGCAAGGTCTGAATCTATAGGATTGTAGGTGTTGGTTACCGGTATCATTTTCTGTGACAATATTAATTAATTATTCCCCAAATTATTTAAAAGTGTCCTCCCTTGCTAAACGACTGTTAATTGTAAAGGAAAAACATGTCATAAATGTTGCTATAAAGAATGGAGATGACAAAATTCGTTTTTTTTTTTTTTTTTTTTGTAATATCGGATGGGTCGTGTACTGTAGCTGTAAGGATCCCTGTTGATTGGTTACGCCACTCCTACCCATCCCCCGATCTACCAGAAATTGCTTTGCGATTTACTGGTAGATCCCGATAGACGTTTTGGCCACCCCTTGTGTAGTGGAATGAAAATAAACGATGAAATGGAAAAATATATATAGTAAATTAGTCATCATTATTTCCAGTACAGAAAAATTCTATTTCTTGAAAAATCGGACACATACAGTATTTGACACAAATTTAAAAAATAAAATAAAATAAAATAAAAATGCAAATAACCGTAACAGTTGTGGTATCTGAAACAAACACACAAACAATAACAGCCGTGAAAGGACTAAACAATTACAAAGCAAATTGAAACAAAACAAAAACAGTGGAAAAATAAACGTAGACGAGATTTTGCAAAGAGATGAAACATTAAAAAAAACCGAAATGGTGAAATTTTAAGAAAAGAACAAGTTATAAAACCATAGAAACGAGATATACAGTAAGCGTAATAAGATGAATGTATAAAAAGAAAAAGAAAAAGTTGAAAAAATTAATGTGAGATGACAAGAAATAAGTTTTAAAAGGCAGAAAAAAATAAACGTAAAAATGTGCAGAAACAAATACATAAAACTCCAAAATAAAAAAAGGTAAAAAAAAATATAAAAAAAATTAGAAATATAGACACGAATGATATTTTACAGAAGAAGAAAAAGATAAAAAGTTTGAAAAGAAGAAAGAAATAATATCGAAAAATGACCACCAAAGAGAAGGTCATGCTAAAAGGAGAAATAAAAGAGAAAACATAATAACTGGCAAGAAAATTTTGAAGTAAAAAGTTAGGAAAATAAGAAAAGATATAATGGTAATAAATTAATGTAAAAAACCAAAAGCTGAAAAAAGAAAAAGAAGAGATATATAATATGTAGAAAGTGTAATAACTAAGCAGGAAGATAATAGGAAGATGGAAAGAAGAGGATATTGAGAAAAAGAAGAGGAAGAAGTAGAAGAAGAGTAGAATAAAGAAAAGATGAAAGGAAGTAGAGAATAAAACAAGAGGACA
This sequence comes from Homarus americanus, assembly GCF_018991925.1. Classification (NCBI taxonomy): domain Eukaryota; kingdom Metazoa; phylum Arthropoda; class Malacostraca; order Decapoda; family Nephropidae; genus Homarus; species Homarus americanus. The sequence goes on along the minus strand of NW_024747794.1, from coordinate 296,709 downwards.
AAGAAGAAAAGGAAAGCAAAATTATAAAAGGAAATCGAATATTGTCAATAAATATGAAATAACAGCAACAGCAAAGAAGAGAATAATATTAATAGCCAATCTACTACTACTACTACTAATACTACTTTAATTTTTTTATGGCCTCCAGCCTCCCCCAATAGCCACACCTTCGCCACCATTTTATTACCTTAATATTAAATATCCTAATACATAAGTAGCTACCCTAGCCGTGTTAAGTTAGTTGAGCCTCAGATCTACTACCACCATCAACATTACTACTAACACCATCATCATCATCACTAACACCATCAGCATCATCACTAACACCAACGTAACACCAACGCTACCATCACTACCAGCACCATCACTATCACCATCACCACCACCACCACCATCCACGCTACCACCATCACTACTCCCACCGCCCCCACCAGCACCCCCCCTCCCCTACCCCCCCACCCACCACCACCATAATACTAGACATTCAAACTAAATGCCTACAATTAACACACACACACACGGCACTGGTCCCATTTTTCCTGCGGTTCAAGTTTTCTGAGGACGGATGGTGTCGTGAACCCGGGGGTGAAGTGTCATAGCCAGCACCCCCATCCACACCTGCTACACACCTGCCTCACACACCTGATCCACACCTGCCTCACACACTTGGTCCATTCCTGCTACACACCTGACACACATCTCGTCTACTCTCCTGCATAAGTGCCTCACTCTCCTACTACACACCTGGTAAACTCGTGCTACTCACCTGGTTAATCCCTGCTTCACACCTGTCTTACATACCTGGTTTACTCCTGCTTCACACTTCTGATCAACCACCGCTACTCACCTGCCATAGCTTTACAACCATGATCAACTTCTGCTACACACTCCTTGGTCTACACACCTGCCCCAATGTACTGCTGCTCTATACCTGTTATAAGCTTGTTAATCATTACACACATCACCTCGTCCCGCCTTAGGTTGGTTGTCTTGGACCCATTCAGGTAATATCTACGTTACTATTACTACAATTAGCCATTTGTTTGTTGATGTTGTTTCTACTGAGAACAGTTCCCATCCAAAATTACATTAAAGCTACTTGTATATATTCTGCTGTCCACTACCTAGTCTTCAATATAGACAAGACTGTGGTTGGTATATGAAGCTCCCCACACTATTGCTGCAACCACGCGCAAGGATGGTGAGTTTTTGGGTGCTGCCCGTGGGTGGTGAGTTCCTGGGTGCTGCCCGTGGGTGGTGAGTTCCTGGGTGCTGCCCGTGGGTGGTGAGTTCCTGGGTGTCTCCTGACACCAGCAGGGCCACCGGAAGCGACACGAGCCCCGGGCAAGAATTGGTACCCAGGACTTAGCACCCAGATATTCAGTACATGGACAGACTCGCTGTCAACTGTGATTCATTAACAAGATAACATACCCCCATTACCCCTCGGGAGAGGTGACTAAGGACCCACGAGAGAGGGAGATGAGGGCCCACGAGAGAGAGGGTTTAGGGGCCACGAGAGAGAGGGTTTAGGGGCCACGAGAGAGGGGGCTGAGAGCCTACGAGAGAGAGGGCTGAGGGGCCACGAGAGAGGGGGCTGAGGGCCCACGAGAGAGGGGCTGAGAGCCTACGAGAGAGGGTTTAGGGGTCACGAGAGAGAGGGCTGAGAGCCTACGAGAGAGAGGGCTGAGGGGCCACGAGAGAGGGAGCTTGGGGCACTACAATTGAAAGACAAAAACTGATTTGGGCACCAAAAAATGTTGGACATGATTTATTGATAGGTATTTTCGGACATGCTGATTAAGGATCTGAGTTCAAGAAATAAAAAGTGGATTAAGTGGCGGGAATGTTATTTTTAGATTCATCTCCTCTCCTCCGGCCCTGAGAATTTGACCCCGGTGTTTCAGTGGTCCTGACCACCAGCAGCAGGACCCTGAGGCTAGCACACACCCCATCACTGTTGATAATAAATACAAACTCTTACATTCTGTTTCGGAAAATCTTTCGTTGATCGCAAAACAAAATGGCAACAAACACCAGTGGACAAACAATGTCATAAACATTTTTGAATTTGTGTAAATTAATCCGGGGAAAATTACGAGTTTGTTACATGTTGCTATAAAATAATACAGTAGTTCAGTTGGAGATGTATGCAAATGTAGGACCTACGTGAGTCGGCCCTCATGTGTGGTGAATATGCCCCTGTGTCTCGGAATGTCTCTGAGGCTGTAATTCCAGGTCGTGTTACATGATTTAGCATAATTAAGGAATTATAACGCCGCCTCCCTGACGAGCTGGGACACGGCACACACACCTCATGATTGCTTAAGCCTTCGGTTACGGTTCAGAATTTCATTGTTGTTATAGTAATCTGCAAGGCTCTGACATCTACGTTACGGACCAAACAATGAATTAATTTGATGACCTCTGTAGTTTCCTCTTGATATATTCAGTGTTTAGGTCGCTTGCCCTTTGGTTTACTGCAACAGGAAGTGAGGTCGTTTTGGCCGCTTTAACAGATTGCCTTTCATAGTGACGTCAAAACATTGGATAGTGCCCTAGACAGACGATCACCTTGTGAGCGTTTCTGGCACGCGGTAATACGAAGAACAATGAGCAGAGAATATAGAAGATAACATAACAGTAGAGGAAGGTGGAGGTGTGTGGGGTGGAGAAGTGTGTGGGTGACAGGGATCAATAGTGTTCCAAAGAACGAGCCTTGTTCAAGGTGAGACATGCACCGCTTGTGTCTACAAACACACCCACCAAGTTCTTAGGCACGTGCCGGATGGCTATTTTGTAAACAGTGTTATATAGATATTACCAAATGACTGTTTTTATCACGCACACGAATAATAGGCTATTTTGTAAACAGTTACATTGCTTTTACTTCGTAGATATCTTTGCATGTCTCAGGAATGAATGCATTCAGACTTCGTTTAGAAATGTGTGTGGAATATTGTAAACTTGCATGGGAGCATCCAGTTGATGGATACCGAAAAGTAGCCTCGAGATGTGCTCCTGCCGAAATACTCTCTCTGAATCTAGTATCATGTCTCTCAATTAGCTGTTTTACTTTTTCAAGAAGAAAGAAAAAAGCCGTTGCTGGCATTCTGACATAATTTTGAAAATTGTCTTCAATTTCTTTTGAAAGTTCATTAAATATGTGATTAAAACTTCCTTGGAGCGCCTCTTCATTAACTACTGTTTGCATCACAATGTTCTTTTCTTCACTCTTCTTTATCGCACAAACCTCACCACACTCTACAAGGCAGCTTTCGTTGCTCACGAAACTGGAGCCATTGCTCGCAACACCGTGGTCAAACAACGAATGATGGTTGCTGGTATATAACTCATCCGGCAAGCCTGACTGACACCGTCGGACAGACTTCCCGTGTCGGACGGCAGGTCGACAAGAGTGTACTTGGGTTTACCCTGGTTGGCGAGACGGTGGAGGCCGGTGTATCGTGTGACTGATGGTTCTAATCATATAGTGTCTCGCTCCTGATGTATCCCCGTCGACTATGGTGGTATTTAGGAATACACGGCTGTTTGTTTATTATTGTCAGAAATTGCCTAAATAAGGAGTCTTGAGAATGAGTTCTACATTTCGGTATACTGTAAACTGAATGACAAATAGTCTGTTTTGTATTTTCCAATTCTTTCTTGTCACTTACTTCACTAATGAGGAGAGTAACGCTTGCCTCCTGTTCCAAGGGTCGGTAGTTCGATTCTCGAGCGCTCCCAGTTCACCCAGCTGTAAATAGGTACAATGCCTACGTTTGATACTTGGGGAAGTGAATGCGGTCGAGAGCAGTACCGGCCATGCTGCTTAGTATAAAGTATGCTGTGTCCACACTGTCTTTAACGGGCAGTCATGCCTATGGGACCCACTTTCACTTCACTAATGTCTCAGGAAAGAAAAGCCCGGATCCAAGAGAATAGTCATGGGTTTAGGAATATTATCGAGAAACAATTCTAGAAAATTTCGCTTTATTCTGAGCTATAAATCAATGTAGGACCACAGGAGACCTTCTCAGTGACCTTTGATCCAGCACTGTTGTGTCCCACGCCCACTATATTCACCCACATTGTAAACCAGAGATGTGGGTGGTACATCATGAAGTTGCGTGCTCTACTGGTCATCCACTCATCCACACAGACAGGGATGTGGTAGTTTTCAGTCGTCGCCACCACTCACCTGCCGGCCAGTCACCTACCTGAATTTTCAGAGCGTTAAATAATACAATGTGTGTGAGTGGCGACCTCAGTTCCATCCCTGAACAACCCCATCATCTCGCCTGAATAATTTCCGTCACAGAGAAACATTATTTTGATCCTTTATTTTAACTATGGGGAATAGAAAAGTAAGCCAACGTATCAAAAACTAAAGTCAAGCGTCAAAGAGAATTTTTAAAAATTGTAACATATTAATCAGCGCAGCAGTAAATCCTTGATGGATACATTTTGTTTTCTTTATAAAATTTGCCGAAATATAGAACAGAAACGGTCATATTCCAGGTGGGTAGCGTTTGTTTTATCATTCTGGTGCAGCTGCGAGTCAATACCAGAAGTGACACTGGGTCCACACTGCCCGCCCCCTCTACTGTTTATTCTGCTATAGTGGACACGTTGCTTCCTGCTAATGAGATTGTTACTGAAACTGTTTTGTTAGTAATCTTGTTACTGTGTGATTGCTCTCTCTCTCTCTCTCTCTCTCTCTCTCTCTCTCTCTCTCTCTCTCTCTCTCTCTCTCTCTCTCACTTAGATATATACAGTATATTAAAGTTAACCATATGGATCACACGCTCGTTTAAAAATGAATCTGTTTTATTTTGGTAGATTTTCATCATGTGGTGCAGGACTCCGGCTGTATCTTACGTGTCATTTAAGAAGGTTATCACAGGCAACGTTTCCATATCATTATTCCTTTTTTTCTTTTTTTAAGGTGAAATAAAAGGTAACAGGTTGTACAGTAGTCAATGATGTGTTACTTGTGTACTGTCATACCTTCTCTTATTTGTGGGAACGATTTTTTTAGTTTCAATTTTTTTTTATCAGAAATCCAGTGATGATATTATTATTATTATTATTATTATTATTATTATTATTATTATTATTATTATTATTATTATTATTATTATTATTACAGTATAGAATCATCATCATTATGTTAAACCTTACTGCCTACCTTCCCTTTCGTCATTAATCATAATCGGGGTATATAATTATGTACACGTGTTTGAGGCTTAATGAGTTCACCGTTTTCAATGATGGACTACCTGTTCTTACCTGTGTGAGGATGTTTAGGAACTGTTCTCTGTTATAATTGAAAAAAAAAGCTTAGGACTTAGCACTTTTTTCCTTTGTTCTGTCCACTGATGAATTACTAGTTGTTTGTGTCTGAATAATTTGATGTTGACGTTTTGTTCTGTCCAGTTTGTGCTCTGTGGCTGCAATTTGTTTATGTTTGGTTTGTTAGAGGATGTTTTTGTGTCTTTATTTCTTCATTTGGTGTGGTGTGGGGTGGGGTGGGGTGGGGTGGGGTGTGGGGTGGGGTGGGGTGGTGTGGTGTGGGGTGTGTGGTGTGGTGTGGGGTGGGGTGGTGTGGGGTGGGGTGTGTGGTGTGGTGTGGTGTGGGGTGGGGTGGGATGGGGTGGGGTGGGGTGGTGTGGTGTGGTGTGGGGGTGGGGTGGGGTGGGGTGGGGTGGGGGTGTGGGGTGGTGTGGGGTGGGGTGGGGTGGGGTGGGGTGGGGTGGGGGTGGGGTGGGGTGGGGTGGGGGTGTGGTGTGGTGTGGGGTGGGGTGGGGTGGGGTGGGGTGGGGTGGGGTGTGGTGTGGGGTGGGGTGGGGTGGTGTGGTGTGGTGGTGTGGTGTGGGGTGGTGTGTGGTGTGTGGGGTGTGTGGGTGGTGTGTGGTGTGTGGGGTGGTGTGTGGTGTGGGGTGTGGGGTGGGGTGGGGTGGTGTGGGGTGGGGTGGGGTGTGGTGTGGTGTGGTGGGGTGGGGTGGGGTGGGGTGTGGCTGTGTAAGGTTTGTTTAGGTTATGTATGGTTGTTTAAGGTTAGGTAAGGTTAGGTTAAGTTTTTAAGTTATAAATGTATTGAGAAATATAATAAGAGAGAGAACCGGACAAACAAACACACGAACTTCCATACATAGAGAGACAAACATACAGTTTGTGGGTTTGTGATTAACCGTACACCAATCTTTGCCGTAAGAGGGGCATAACTGATAACCAATATCTGAAACTCGATATTGGATCCTAAGTTATGAAGTACATCGAGAACGCTTCCCTTTGAAAGACAGGTATTGGCTGAGTTATGTCAACACCACGACACAAGTTGACGAGCGGCGTGTAGTGAACCTTATGGTCTAGTTCACCTCCAGTACGTTTTTAAAGTATATATCTAGCAAAATATTTCGATATACCTTCCAGTACATTACACCAGTATATTATTCCACTATAGCTTAGGTACTTTCTTTCAGTAGACCTCAAATACACTACTGTATTGTATTCCAGGACATTTCCGTTTCTATTTAATCTACAATAGTAAGGTTACTTTTGTTCAGTACATCTCCCGTATATTGTTCTGGTAAACCTTCAGGATATATATATTGTTTTCAATATGTTCTTCCTGTATACACTATAGTAAACTCTTATAGTACACGTCTAGTACACAGTTTCTCTTCACCTCTGTTTATAATACACCGAAAAACATTAAGAAAAAAAAAACAGTAAACAAAAATCAACACGAAAGATATGAAAAAATATTGACTTGTGTGAGAATTGATAACGTACGTGTGTGTGTGTGTGTGTGTGTGTGTGTGTGTGTGTGTGTGTGTCTCTCTGTTATATACCCATACTCAACCCACAGTACAACGAGCAGGAAAAAAAACTGGGAAATAGTCTCTCCGTAGTGAAGGAAGGCTGGCCCAGGCCCTGATCCCCCTACGCTCTGTAATCAGGAATCATTCAATAACAAGGAATGGCTGTTCACCGCCCCAGGCCCCGCCAGATAGGCACCTCACACGCGAAACATGGCAGGGAGGGGAATTTCATTTTATTGACTCCTATGTGCATACAAGTCTGTGTGTGTGTGTGTGTGTGTGTGTGTGTGTGTGTGTGTGTGTGTGTGTGTGTGTGTGTGTGTATTTACTCTGGCTTTCACTTATACGGTGAAATCTAGGTTAACCCCTATGGAAATGCCATACACAGAATGTACATAAGAAAATGCGTTAATACTCCATATATTTGTATCTACTCCATAGGCTTTAGTAATATATAAATATGGTATTCATTTCAACAATAGTGGTATATTAGATGACACTGAAGTAAATTTAAACATATCGAGACAACCTGACCCAATTGTATATTTTATACTCCTGTAAAACACAAACAATATAACGTAAATAAACACTCAATAAACTATTACCTAATACACCAACAATTAATACAAAAAAATCACTCCAGAGATACTTTGTCAATACACCAACTTAATTAAACAAAACACAAGATTCCCTGATACTCACAAGTAAGGGTAATAACGTCTTTCTCATTCGTCTCATAATGTAATATTGTAAGAAATCGAAGTATATATATACGTCAGTGTGTGTGTGTGTGAGGGGCCGCCGGTAGCCTTTTGTCTAGAATATGAGAACTGAAGTGGGAAAGAATTAATTTGTAGGCTTTTCGTGACCTTTAACTCCGTAAAACCAACTAAACCAACCAGTCTGTGGCATATGTATACAGAGTTATGTTTTTAAATGTTCGAATAGACATGTAAACAATAGTGGGAGTTTTAACAGTTCTAGATGTGTTTATTAACTCCTCCCAACGAACTGAAAATACAAAATATAGATACAGTCGTCTACCATCACACTCTATAGAACATAATTGGGACATTCATGTTATCTGTTTATATTTTCAAACAAGAGACAGTAATATTGAGCCCTCATATACCTACGAGTCAGTGTTACTCATTCAAAGACAGCTAGTACATATCTACACCCCAGTATGATGTTATCTCACTCGCAGAACTAGACCAAGAACGTGTGGAACGGACCCTGATGCAGCCACGTGGATATTCGCTGCATATAGTCGGTCTTAATTTCCAACACCTTATCATAAAACACGGAGAGCAGAGGACTCCACAGTACAGCGCAGCGTATAGCGTCCCAGAGTGTGATATATGTGTGCACACTCCCGGCCGTCACCGCAAGATGAACACATATGTTACTCTAACGAAGAAATATCTACCCCGAAAGACTGTTTTCTCATTTACTGCTGTGGCCTTTAGAGTGTGCACCTCTCTCTCTCTCTCTCTCTCTCTCTCTCTCTCTCTCTCTCTCTCTCTCTCTCTCTCTCTCTCATATTTAACTCCTACTCTTGTTTTTAATGTTTCACTTCCACTGAGCCTGCATCTCTGAGTCGATTGTATATTATCGATAATTATAAGAAACATTGCGAATTTGTGTGTTTCTAACATGCACAGTGTAGTGTGTGTGTGTGTGTGTGTGTGGGTGGAATTATTACAGATGGGTGGGTGGTTGGTAGCGGTGAGTGGAGGGCTGGAGGCACGCCGAGTGGTACAGCCTGACTCTCAGGCCTGGTTACATCACCAAAAAGCCGAAGTGCTTTTATTTACTTATGCTGGGTAGTATGAAACAGAGAGAGAGAGGGGGAGATTAGATAGAATAGAGAATTGACAGAGGTAAATTAAGTGTAAAAATTACATTATTGATATAAATAAAAATGCACAGAGAGAGAGAGAGAGAGAGAGAGAGAGACTCCACTACCTCCTTGGGTGTTATTACCAAGCTGGGGAAATAGGATGAAATTGTCAATTACTTTACCCCGTTGGTGGTACCCTTCTCCTCTCTCTCTCTCTCTCTCTCTCTCTCTCTCTCTCTCTCACACACACACACACACACACACACACACACACACACACACACACACACAGCTCATCAACCCTGAGGTGTACGAGGCGACAGTTCATTAACCAATTTCCTGTCAAAATTTATAATTTACCTTTTGATTATTATTATGATTATTATTATTATTATTATTATTATTATTATTATTAGTAGTAGGAGTAGTAGTAGTAGTAGTAGTAGTAGTAGTATTTAACAAGTGGCGTCTATACACCACATAATACATCTTACATTTCTCACACATATTTTCTTGCCATAGAGAATATAAATGGAAACACTTCATCAGAGGTTTCAAGGTTCCGAGTCAATCTTTCCCTTGTGAGTGTTGTCAAGGATGGATTGTTATTGTTGTATATACTTGCATGGTGAAGGTGGTAATGTGGATCAACAATGGGTTTTGTATTTGACCTTAAAGGGAAGTAGGATAGTCATTAAGGGGTGTATGGGATTTTATCATGAATGTTAGACTTGCCTAAAGGGGACATTTTTTTTAAGAGTATAATAAAGGGTTTTTGTTCTTGACCTCCCTTAGTACCTGCTGATGGGATGTTTTGTTTTTTAAGATCTTTCTGATTTTTTTTTCTGTTTGTATTAATTAAACAAGTTTCCGACATCCAACTGTTGGTGTCTAAACTATCACGGTCGAATTGTTTTGGTGTCTAAACTAACATATGATATCGAATTGTTGGTGTCTAAACTACGATAAGATGTCGAATTAGTTACAGCCAGACCAAAACTACCATCTTAACGTCCAATAAACTTTCTCTTCATCACAAAAGTTTATATTCATCACCCACCCCCTCCCCCTCCCCCTCCCCCCTCGCCCCTCCACACACCGCACAAAAAAAATCACTTTAGAACAAAAACTTTCTCTTGATTAATACTGGATTTTCATTTTTATCTTATATTTTTCTTGTACAATTTTACCTTTTAACTTAAGGGGAAAACTTTCTTTCAGTAAAAAAAAATAAGTAGAAAATGGGAGAAATAATTAAATAGTTCTTAATTTACTTTTTTTGCATTATTCTTATTGTGGTTCTTGTATTTATTCTTAATAGAGTTTGCTATTCTTTATTATTATTATTATTATTATTATTATTATTATTATTATTATTATTATTATTATTATTATTATTATTATTATTATTATTATTATTATTATTAGTCTTACTTTAAGAAATATAACCACCAAAGTATTAAAAAAAGAAACTTGTAGCCAAGAAAACTTTATATCCTAAAGTTCTAAAATAAATTGTCTTCGTTCCATAATAAAAAAAAATCTTTGTTGTTAGGGTGAAAAAATCTTAAATTGAAAAGAGGCCGACACGGTAAAGCAGCCGGCCTCAGCAGGTACCCCCTTACATTACCTGCCTTGTTAATAACTAAGACAACGTTTCTATATCAAAGGAGACAAATCCCCTTCCTTATTTCCTTATTAAAATCTTTATTCTTCCCTTATGCCTTCTTTTATCATTACTCTAAATTCCATTATTTTATTATTCACAATTTCTTGTTTATATTATCGAGATTTGTTTTTCCTTTTAATATTACCCATAAAATTTAGAAGCCTCGGAAAATTCCCTATTATTATCTGTTATCTAACAAATCCCTCACTTAACAAAATATTCCAAGAGGCCGTAATTCTAGATCCTGCAGCATTATCCAATTCACCTGAGAACTTGTTGCTATATAATCTACTTAGTATATTTTTTCCTCTTAAGAATAAAACCTTCCTTTATTCTCTTGTAGAAAACATTGAGTTATCAATGAATAAACTTCCTTCCTTCCTTCCTTCCTTCCTTATCTATGTTTTTATGCGTTCTTTATGTCTTCATATCTAAGCAAGTCAAAATTTGTCCGTGCATTTTTTTTCCATCTCTCTCTTCCATGGGATTTACCCCTTCTTCATAGTTTCCTTTCCCTTTTTCATGAATCCTTCTTTACTCACATAAGTCCCTTCCCATCCTTCCTACATTGGAGAGAAGGGGGAAGATGAGGGGTAAAGGTAGAGAAGATAGTAGGAAGGGGAGGAATGGAGGAAGTGAAGGATACTGTGAGAAGGATGGAGAGAGAGAAATGGTGCTGAGAGGGGAGGGTATTGAGAGAGGGGGAGGAACAGGAGGGCTATGACAGAGGAAAGGAGAGAAGAATGCTAGGGGAGAGTGAGAGAGAAGGTGGCTCCTGGGAGAGAAAGAGAGAGAGAGGATGGATAGAGAGAGGATCTTTAAAGAGAAAGAGGAATAATCAAAGGGAGTACGGAGAGAAAGGGAAAAGGGAGAGTATTGGATGGGTGTTAGAAGAAGTACGGGACTAAAGGAAGGAAGGAAGGAAGGAAGGAGGTAGGGAAAGAATGATATTTGCAGTTAGTGGTGCTAGGGAAAAACTGGAGGGGGTGGGAGAGAAAGGAGGAGGAGGTAGGGAGAGGAGGAGGAAGGAGGGATTAGAGACAGAGAGACTGAGAGAAAGATAAATGAGAGATAAATAGAGAATGTGATGAAAAAAAGGAAGAGAGAAAGAGAGAGAAAGGGGGGGAGGGGTAAGTGAGAGTGGTAGGGAAAATCCCCCTCCTTCCCCCCAAAGTGGTGGTGGAAGTGTCAGGGGAATTCCTTCATTATCTGCGTCGTGTTGTGGGGGACATTTTTTATATATTTTCCCCTGTTGTTTCCCCAGCTTGTTATGGCAGCGCTGGCTACTGTGATGCCTCTCCTCTGTTGCCTCACATATTTTGTCATATAATGGTGATGAAATAATGGTCGCTCTTCTGTTAAAGTGGCGAGTTTCATCTATTTTTAAACGGGGGGGAGGGTGTAGGTGCCAGTGGAGGGAGGGGTAGGATAGTGGTCAAAGGGTTTAAGGGGCAGGGGTAGGGGTGGAAGGGGTAGGGAAGGTGTGTGTGTGTGTGTGTGTGTGTTTGTTTAAGATTTTGGCTGTTCTCTTTATCTTGGAGCAGATTTACACATTTGTATCGGATGTATATAATATTGTATGTGTTCATTGTGTATTTAGTAACACACACACACACACACACACACACACACACACGGAGGAACACTCACCTAAGGGACACGTATTTCTATCTAAGGAACTGTCAAAAGAGAAACAGCTCATATAAATGAATAAATAAATATAACAAAAAATAAAGACATTGTTAATAACTGGCTTTAAGATACAAAAAAAAAAATAAACCCAGATAACAGACAGTGGAAGTCAGTAAACAAAACTACAGTCATAACAGAAACAGATTTGTATTGAAATTGGTTTATGTTATTAAACCCCAGAATTTTAGAGCGATATCTGCGTATTCTCCAGGGTTCAGAAAATACAAAATACAACCCAGACACAAGTTTCAAATACAAAGGCTACGATCTATATTGAAATAGGTTCTTCATTAGGTGAAGAAATATCAACTACATAACCGTATCTCGTACAACCTTCAGTGTATACTATAAAAAATCGAAAAAAAAATAAAAAAAGACGAAATCCAATTGAGTTTCTCTCGGTCGGGGAAGAATTAGCTTTTGGGGGGAAACGGACCATTTTAGTTTTCACACATACCATGAGAACATGAAAGCTTTGCCAGGTTTTTTCTCTACTATTTTCTTTTATTTTTTTTCCTGAACTGTATTGTCCCAAAAACCAGGAATAAAATATAAAGATTATTATTTTGTGGTGGGTTTTTTCCTTGTATTTTTTGTTCTTCCCATCTTGTTCTTTTTTCTTTTTGGGGGAGTGGTGTTATGGGGGAGGGGGTGTTATGGGGGGGAGGGGGTGTTATGGGGGGGAGGGAGGTGTTATGAGTGTGGATTACTTAAGCGTTCATTGGAGTCTTGAGATTATTGTGTTGTGTGTTTAGCTTTGGTATGAAGATGTGTTCATATATTGTACGTTAGTTGGTGGGAATAGGATGAGTCCTCTGTTATGTATGTATGTATGTATGTATGTATGTATGTATGTATTTTTAATGAAAACTGCGTAGATGGGCATTGGAATAAGCAATACGTATATATGCACTTGTATATACTGCACAATCTCAGTATCACCATACATACATACATACATACATACATACATACATACATACACTGTGAGTGGTAGTATAAATTCACGCCACTTCAGGTCTCATCTCCACACAGTACCACAGAGGCGATTATTTTCCCACACACAAACTCATTCTTCTAAGTACAAATAACAATGTACTCATTACAATGGAGGAGGAGGAGGAGGAGATGAACCCACAGCCGGTAACCATACTGAAAGAGGCGAACCATAAACAAAAGCTTCGACTGATCCAAATCTGATCAGGAAGACTAGCCAGTGTGGCGATACTTGGCGGACCACCATAATAGTTTTGTACTTAACCAATAGATGGCGACACCTACCCGAGAACATTATCGCTCGCTGCTTGACCACATAGGTAGATTAATACACATATTTAAAACACAAACAGTAGGAATAAACGTAACATCTTATACAAAATACACGAGTAAAATTACTGACTGCCTTAACGCCGCCATTATAGAGCATTATGGCATTATGAATTAAATATCCTAAGTGTTCCTTACAAGTACGTGTCAAGTTGGCCCATGTTTTAGAAGCCTACATATGTATAGTTACTTATAACTTAGTACTTATTTCTAGACTAGACTCTTCTGGGTCTCACTCCAACATGGCACCATATGATGTCAGCCCCAGAAATACTGTAAACATTGCAAATCCTCCTGGCGGCTGCACCCCTCTCTATCTCCTGGCCAACCACGCTTCACTACCCTCACAATCTCTATTTGTTTACATTTTTTCTAACTGTCTCCAACCCTTCCTCCTCCTCCTCCTCCTCCTCCTCCCTGATTCTGTCACTTCTCCTGTGTCCTTGCCACATCTCCTCACCCTCTTCCTCCCCACCCTTCTCCTCCTTGTCCTGTATATATTTTCCAATAATGATGTGAATTCTCTCTCTCTCTCTCTCTCTCTCTCTCTGTTTGTTGTGTGCGTGGAGGAGGTGTGTGTGGGAGTGTGTTGGTTTGTATGTAAGAGGTGTGTGAGTATGTGTTATGTGTGTGTGTGTGTGTGTGTGTGTGTGTGTGTGTGTGTGTGTGTGTGTGTGTGTGTGTAAGAGAGAGTGTGAGTGCCCAAATGTGTGTGTGTGATTACGTTTAGGAATGCGTGTGTGTGCCTGACATACTCCTATTACACACACACACACACACACACACACACACACTCTCTCAATAACTTACTGCTACTCCTTGTTTGGATGTGTGTGGTGGTAGTGGTGGTATAGATAACGTGTGGTGGTGGTGGTGGATGTAACGTGTGGTGGTGGTGGTGGTGAATGCAACGTGTGGTGGTGGTGGTGGTGGTACTGGATGCAACGTGTGGTGGTGGTTGTGGAGATAACGTGTGGTGGTGGTGATGGTGGTGGGGAATACAAACTGTGGTGGTGGTGATGGTGGTGGAGGATACAGCCTGTGGTGGGATGAGATACGTCACCTCCCTCACACCGGAAGTGGCTGTCAATTTCTGTTGTGTTTCCCACCAACCTACATTGGAAGAACATCCCAACACTGATACTCGTTGTTCAGTTTGGTTCATCTTGTTCATAATATTATTGATGTTTATAGACATTTTCCTTTACCGGATAGCCCATTAGGAGAGGACTGGGGCTATTTTACCTGTGTTTGCATGTTACAGACCTACCCAGTATATTGTATAATATATATGAACAATGGAAATAACTGTAGTATTGTACAGGTTTGGGGGATAGGATCATTCATTTTCAATTTCAATTTCAGTTAATTATCTAGGTAGGTGGATGAGTCATGTTGCCAATACTTTACAAACAAATGAAAAACTGTAACGCAGGCCGCCAATAACTCTGTTTCATAAATGTTTATCTTTCAGTTCTGTATTATTTAGTAGATTTATTTTCCTCCTTTCTGATATTTTTGTTCAGTCTGTCCGTCCGTGTGTACGAGTATACCTCTGGAGCGCGTGTCTGAGGCAGCTTCATCAATATTAATGTTATATTTTGCAGGATGATTTATATTTGTGAGACGGTGTTCATATCTCAAGGTCAAAGTCACTTAAAAGGCCAAAAGTCATAATATTATCCGGGATATAACTCTTGCGTCATCACAATTATTATTTTAGGAAACTTTATACGAGTGTGTAGTGTGGCGAGGCAGAGTGCATCACCATATTCAAATACATATGTTGAAGACTAAGGTCACTACACAAAGTAAATGGGTCAAAATATTGGCCCGTTAATAACTTTTATATCGACATGAATGAAAGTGTCCGTAACAACAGTCCAGGTCAAAGGAAGTTGAAAGGTCACAACCTGGTCTAAAACTAACTTTTCTGTCAATAAATATATTTCATTAAAACGTCACCTTCATGTCTCGTCACCAGGTATAAAGCACAGAATACCAAAGGTTAATGATGGTGTTGGGGGTCACAGTCTTGTCCAGGGGAAGACTTGTTTAGCCATATAGGTTCAAATGTCTTTTATCATCACTATGCAAATTATATCACACAGGAATTGGCTCTGTGTCCAAGTTCACAGACACACCCAGAGGTTTAGATGATTGTACAGTACGTTGCAGTGAATCGTGCAGGAAGTAATAGTTAATCATACAGTCGATAACAGTGAATCATACAGTAACAGTGAACCATGCAGAAACAGTGAATCATGCAGTAGGTAGTAGCGAAACATACTGTATACTAAGAGTGAACCATACAACAAGATGAGTCATATATATATGCAAACTTTGGAACAACTTACACCCATCCGTCTGTACCTTAACACGTGTCTATAAAACTAGTTGTCGTAATTAGTAGTATAAAAGACAGCTTACTTATACCATATTATTACCATACTGATCATATTATTATTATTATTTACCTTTGTTTTTCTCATTTGAGGCAACAGCATAAGGGCAGGTGAGAGAGATACCTGTATTGACGTGTATATTAACTTAATAAAGTCTTTCAGATGATTCAGGAAACAATCGTTCAATGATTTATTCCATGATGTTAGAGATGAGGGAACGTGTCACTTATCACTGTATAAAAGTCTTGGTATAAGATTGAATTCCTGTACAAACGATCATCTTTGTCCCATAGGTTAAGTGAGGCTTTATTTGTTGTTATCAGATACTCAGGTGAAGATTGAACCACTTTGAGAATCCTGACTTCTGACGGTGTTACTGGGGGTCGTGGGTCAGTGGGTGGGGTTTACCCTTGGCCACGGGCGGCGGGGGAGCACTACGGATATGAGCTAAGTTCTCGAGTAAGAGTGTGTGTGTGTGTGTGTGTGTGTGTGTGTGTGTGTGTGTGTACGCTGGCATGAGAGAGGGTGGTAGGTCGTGTGGGAAAGCGTGGCTATAACTTCCATGATCTAGATGTCCTGGTGGCAGCCTGCCTAGTCAGTGACGCTCAAGGCTGTACTGCATCTCACTTCCATCTCTTGTTGTTAAGTTTTTAATATACTAAAATTACGGATGTAATCATAGTTTTTTTATGTGATGAATCCAATCCCCAGCACTATGAGGGCAGATGGCCTGATGTATTATCTCAAGCAGTGTTTTGATATACTGGGAATACTGAGATATTGCCTTCCTTCACGGCTGCTGCTGCAATGGATTGTATCTGAAGGAGGTTTTGTTTGTTTCTCATAGGAACTGTATCCCAAACATTACTCAAGCTGTTGATGTGATAGATGGAGTCAGACACACACACAGACACACACAGACACACACAGACACACACACACACACACACACACACACACACACACATACACATGGGCTGTTAGGTTTAAATTTCAGACAATATCAGAGATGTTGATAAAACTGACGGAAGCTCAGATATCATGGGGGACAATTGAGGTAATTTATGTAATGCAGTTGATCTTACAGTACTCTTGGTGTGATTGACTTATTCCCAAATATTTGATGAAGAGAATGTGAAACAGTATTAGAGAACTGACATGGTGGAGTATGGCCTCGTATTCCTGGATGTGTTGTTTACATAACCTACAGAAACATACACTGCCCGCGATGCATCCGAAGTCTGTATATGATGATAAACATCTAACTATACTGGAGCACATATGAATGTGGAACAGCTGAGGGAACTCAGACTGAAAAACACCAAGACAGAAAATAAAATAAAGGGTGTATTTTTGAGTCACCATTACTACACTTAATGGCCCTTGACCAGCTGTGGTGGAAAACAATGACCTGACCTAAAGAACAAACACGAGGCACACATCTGGCTGCTGGGTTGTCCAATTATCATTCGATACAACAAAGTTTTAATGTGCAAATATATTTCACTGTTTGACAACTGCAACATTATTAATACGAGTTCATCATGGTGTTAGTATATATGTACAATATGTGTGTGTGTATATACTAATGAACAAATATACAAGGTTTTTTCTTTGTCCCGTGTAACCTTGATCGCCTCTCTACTGTGATCTCTCTCAATATTTCCTATGTCTCCTCTGACTAACCCTCACATATCCCTCATTTACCTTCCCCTTACCCTCTTTCTCTCCCCCAATTCATCTCTCTCTCTCTCACCTTAAACAATCCCCGTATCTCTCTCTCTCCATCCCTCTGTTCTCCTCCTTCTCTCTCCCTCCCTTGACACTTTCCCTTCTCCCACTTCTTTTGCCCTCCGTCGCACCTCGTCCGGGCTGCCCTTGGGAGGTTGGGGAGGTGGGGGCGGAGGCTATCGAATAACATCACGTCTACGCTTAATGTATACACAGACACGCAGACAGACCTCCCCAGACATAGTAGTGTGACCTGCCATGAATCCCTCTAACCCGGACCACTCTCGATTGTTTCTCTGCTCTACTCTTATGCCTGTCTTTTGCCTTATAAACAAACCGATTACTTCTCCTTGGATCACCTGAAGAGTAAACATCTCAAATTATTTCCTCGGAACATTAACCATCGTAACGCTATCTTGTGGGGGTTAAATTACGTTAGGTTAGCGTCAGGGTGGTTGATCATCAGTTGAAATAAGCTGACGTGTCTAATCCTTTCAGGTAATTTATCTTCTCTCTTCATATTATGTTGATATCAGAATGCAGATCTCGTTGTAAGAGGAAATATTTGTAGTGTTGACGTGTAGAACATTTGTAGTGTTGACGTGTAGAACAATGTAGTGTTGACGTGAAGCTTTACTGTAGTGTTCCCAGGGTGTTCCTACTCTCCTTTACTCTCCTCCTGGATTTTAACTCGTAACAAAAAAATAATCTGATTAACTCTTATCCTTAGACTAAGCTGATGTCTGAATGCAAATCTTAATTTTATTTTATTTTAAGGAAAACAATTATACATTCAACATGTTTCTCCCCGTTTTCGTATATAAATAACAAGTTAAAGTTATCAAGGATGCAAAAACGAGATTTTAATTCTTGCTCCATGACCCTCACCCCTCCGGTGTTAACACGTAGGAGGCAGGGGCTGGTCTCACTCTCCCTTACCCTCTGTTATTCCCCCAAGAGAGAACCTTACCAACGGCGGAGGCTACTGTTAACAGGAGGTGGGGAGGGTGGTAACTCTGCGCCCTCTTGCCTAGCGTAGTCAGGGGGCGAGACAAACCAATGGTCGAGGCCTGTCAGCGGGGTGATGGAGCTTCTCACTTGTGTGTGTTATTCCTCCAGGGATTTACCTTTACACAAGTGACCGTCGTTATTATGCAGGAGGCTGACACACACACACACACACACACACACACACACACACACACACACAGTTTATGTTTGTGTATGTCTAGTAAAACTATATTTTATCACATATTGTGAGCATCTCATTTATACTAATATAATATTAAGTAATAACAATAAACTACATAAACTCACCAGCCTGAAGACGTTGGTCAAGGAGGGTGAGAAGATGGCAGACAACACAAGACGTCTGCCTCTTCTGCGTCTCCACCTTTAATGTCCTCTTGTTTTTGTTTCCTCTAATCTGTAATCTTCTCAGGGTTTAGATGCATTTCTGTTCACGAAGTAAGCCAGAAACTCTCTTAGCCAACTCTTACTAAAGCCGTCGTGAACTCTCGTGTTGGCTTCCATCTTTATTATATAACTTGGGCAGAAGTAAACTAGAGTACACTCAGGTTGTTAAGATATTATTGTATAGAATTTAATTGAGATAAATTCTTCAGTGTTTGCGACGCGTGGTTCAAACACTTGGCTGTATAATGCTTAGAGGATGAATAAACCGCATGGCTGAATTTCAGTTATTTCAGTGGGTCTATTTGTGAAGAGGAAACAAAAATCTGGTGTCACCTGTTGGCTTCGTCGCCGTTGTTGTCATAGTTAAACAGACGAGGGTTGGCATCTACTCCCAGTGCTTTTGTTGTAGTGATCACAAGTCATCAAAATATATCAACTAAATGTACAGTAACTCCAAAAGGTATCTCTATGATTGTATGTGAGACAATATGACACAACCGACGAAGGATTTTGATAACCCTACCGAAACAACAGGAGTCGCAGTGTTCATTCTGAAATTTATCGGACCCTTCTGTAAAGATACCTTTGGGAGTGACTGTACATGACCCCCAAACGCCACTCCTTTCAAAACATCATATCTAGTTGTCTTCTCCCTAAACGACACCAGAGATACACTTTTGTCTCCAGGCGAAAGAATGATAGAGCAGGTAGTGAGTTAACAGATCCTCCTAACACAAGCCTGAGATGTGACACCAGCACCCTCTCCCTCGCTGACACTATACAGTACAATACATGGCTCTCTCTGCGGCAGATAAAACGTTGTTGTGCTAGGTTGTGCTTAAAACTACGTCTGGATAAGGTGAAGATAAAACATGGCTTTATTCTTTGGTTATGTTATACGGTATAAGTTTGGTCAGGATTGGTCAGGTTTAGTTAGGTACCGTACTGTACTGTACTGTACTGTATATATGTCATTATACATAATTCTTTGTGGACCTTGAGTATGTACACATTTGTGCTTCATTTGGAGTTTATTTATGTATAATTACTTCTTAAGAAATGTGAATTCAGAACGTTTTCATACTGAAGTTAACTAACTTCCTGCTTTCTAACTCTTCCTTCCAGTAAACAAATGACATTCGATCTCCTCTTCTCTAAGTATTTTTCCACACATTTAAGGAGGAAGGGATTAACTGCTGTAGCATACCGTGCTGTGTTACATCACTCCGAGGCCTTGCATGTCAAGACGGGAGAGCTTACGTTACCTGACTCGGGTACCTGCTGGAATGATCGTCGCTCACCTCCTCCCGGGTCTAGCACAGGTGAAGGAGCAGGTGACGACTCCTCTTTCTCCTTCACCTCCTGCAGGAGTCTGGTACAGGAGAAGGAGCAAGCACTATATCCTTTTACTATTTCGCAACTTTGATATCAGAAAATCCCTGTTGTCTGCCACACAGTATACCTGTATAATAATAATAATATTATTAATAATAATAATAATAATAATAATAATAATAATAATAATAATAATAATAATAATAATAATAATAATAAACTATTACTAACAATAACAGAAGAGGTAATAAATAATTAAAAAATAACATTGAAATATTGAAGAAAAAACGTGAACCTAAAATAGACAGCACAGCCAAAATAAGCATCAATAACAGAAATGTGTAGGTCGTGAAAACCCGAGAATTGATATTAGAGAAGTGAGGTAGGGGGGGGGGGGGAAACTTTGGCTTCCAACCCCCTCACCTAACACACCCTCTTGGTTTCCAATTGCAAACTGGGTTAAAAGCACGCCATTACTGCCTGTATTCTCCCTACTTCACTCATTTTCCCTCTTTCTCTCCATCCTTATATAAATTTGAAAATTCACATAACTCAAAAGACAGCTTTCGAATATATACATGTTTATACCAGTAGGTTAAAGCAAACGATTTTGTGCACCTGTGAACTCGACTCTGAAGGGTGGCAAGATTGATGGCGAAATTGGAGTGAGATTAAAAGCTTGAACGAAATTCGTCAGCCTCCTGGGAACTATGAAGAAAAAAAAATACTGCTAAAAATATGGACAATATAATTAAGATATTTGATGCCAGAACTTGTGTCCCTTTAGGCATGGAACGAAATATTCTCAGGTTTCTGGGAACTATTGTACAGCAAGGGTGAGCAAGCACTGGTCATTGGTTGTGTTAGTGTGTTTTGCCCCTAGTTTATTGCCTGGGTAACACTACAGCAGAGCATGGCGGCAGGCACGAGACGACAGATGACAACAAAGAAAAAAAAATATATACCGGATAATAGAATAACGTTTCGTATATAGTTTTAATAATAGCTGGAATAATAAGCATTACTATTGTGTAATTCATTAATAATATATGATAGTTGTTTGACCTTGTAACCAGAACTGAGAATATCTGCATTAGTGCGGCATTATTCGTGTACCTGACAGCCCTTATAAGAAGTCTCTCAATCCCTGGCCCGGTAAATCAGTCAGTAAGTCATGAAATGTGTTCACTGTCCTGCGGTGGTTTACTCATGTAACCAGAAGCACAACAACACAGAATTATTGAGATATTTCGTGATAATGTGAACCCACCTTTCATGTGACTAAATAAGACGATTTGCGCACGTGTGTGTGTGTGGAGGGTGGGAGGGGTACGACCGGGATGTTTTGTCTGAATAGTCGTAGTGACAAGAGAAGACGGAGAGGTCAAGAGAGAAGGTGAGAAGAAGGCGAGATCTGATAAAAAGAGACAGAGAGAGACAGACGCCTTTTGAGAAAGTCTGGTTTCAGCAAGTCCTCAGGTGAACTTGTGGTGGAGAGCCTTGGGGTAAATGGACGATAAAGACACACTCTCTCTCTCTCATATATTTCTTATTCTCTCCGTCTCTTCTTTGTTTTTGTATTTCCTTTACCATCACGTACTAAAGCAGTGAACAGACAGCTAACCTCGTCAACTTCCGGCTCCCCCCCCCCCTCCCCCCGACCCTGCAGACCTGGATTATTCACAATGCTGTCGCCAGGCTGTGCAATTATCCCCGCTGCTCTTTGATTTAGTATTCAATTGCATCAACAAACGGAGGATATAGAATTTTGTTGACAATTTTCTCGCCGGTTTGCTATTGACGATTTAAGCAGTCTTTTTTTTTCATTTACCTGTTTTTCGTTTCTGAATAGGGTTTGGGTCTTTACCTTTTTCTTCGTTTTTGTATTTAGATATTTGGGATAATTTGATGTTGTGATGAGGTGATAATGGGATTTGACGATACTTTCAGATGCTGTGGTGTTGTGATGGTGAGATGATATGGAACTTGACATGATGTGATGCCGTGATGTATGACAGCATGATGTTCAGATAATTTATGTCGAGGATGGATCTGATTGGGTTATCGTTTTTTTTTTTTTAAATAATTACATTGTGTGAACCAACAGAGTAATGAGATATCAGAATAGACTATAAGAATATAAGAACAGTGCTGAAGCCTCGTCACTCACTCACCCACCCACTCACTCACTCACTCGCTCTACATCTACTTTGTTCTGAGGTGACTCGAAATGCTAATGCGGGACCGGCAGAGCCGTCCACAAATGTTGCACGTGTGGAGGGCTACATCTCGTACGGGAGGGGAGGTGGCAGCATCTTTCCTGCGCTGGCGCTTATCTGCCTCGGTATGCAGTCGGTCAAACTCGAAAGTATTGACACCTTCTCGTGTGTTGCTCCTCTAAGCGTTCCGGTGTGGAGTAATCGTCTCCCAGGTGAGGGGGTCGATTTGGCACTTTTTCAGGTTTGTCTTAAGACTCTCCTTATACCTTTTCGGTAGCTCGCCAGCGTTACGTTTACTATTCGTTAAATGACTGTAAAGTAGCTGCTTTGGCAATCTACTTTCGTCCTTGCTGGTAACATGACCAGTTCAACGTAGTCGCTCATAGATAAGGGTAGCCTCGATGCCCCTACAGTTGGTGTCAACGAGAATACGGGCATTTGTTCTCTTGTCTTCCCAGCGAACTCGGAGGATGGAACGTAGACTACGTTGGTGAAAGTTTTCAAGTGCCTTGAGGTGCCTCCTGTATGTGACCCATGTTTCGCTGCCATATAGCAGGGTGGGGAGGTCCACTGCTCGATATACGTGCAACTTAGTAGATAATTTCAGCTCCATACAGCTGAAGACACGGGTACGGAGTCTGTCAAAGGCTTGAGATGCACATCTGATCCGATGTTGAATCTCTTCATCGATGGTGGTGGGCAGGTGGGAGCCGAGATACTGAAAGTAGATAACATTAGAGAGGGTAGTACCGTTAAGTTGGATGGATGGTGGAGGTGTGGTTGAACCAGGGGCAGACTGAAAGAGAATCTGATTCTTACGTACATTCACCTCAAGGCCGAAGTGTGCATTCGCATCTGCATAGGTGTTCAGGATCTCCTGTAGGTCACGTTCAGTGTGAGCGACAAGGGTGAAGTCGTCTGAATACTGAACTTCAGTGATGGAAGCGGCCAACACCTTTGTTCCTGCCGAGGGTCCACCAGAGGGTTTCCCTGTTGACCGAGTCGAAGGCCTTGGGCAGATTTACTCCTGCTTTTTACACCTCGGCTGGAATTCCATCAGGCCCTGAGACTTTGTTATTCTTCATTTGTTTGATGTCAATAGCTACCTCATCCAGGGATGGAGGATAGCTGAGGTGGGTTAGCTCTGGATGCTGAGGGACCTGCTGGGTAGTCAGGACATCCACATCGGTGTTTCGATTGAGCAGAGAATGGTAGTGCTCTTTCCAACGCTGAAGGATGCCTTTTTCTTCTTTAATTAGGGAGTTACAGTCGGATGAGCAGAGTTGGGCTGCACCATAAGTGATTGGCCCATAAAATGTTTTGGTGGAATTGAAAAATTCACGCGTCGTGTGTTGATCTGCAAGTTCTTTTGCGTTTCAAATGCTTTATTTTTAAACCATTCGTTCTTTAAATTGCGAAGTTCATGCTGGGCCGGCGCTTTCTTCTTGAGGGAGGTCCGAGACTGAGGGTTGTTCTGCTAGTTTGTTAAAGCAGCACGTGTATCATCGACGAGTACATTTATTTCCGGGTCATTTTCATCAAACCAGCCCTGGCTCGCACACACACACACACACACACACACACACACACACACACGCACATTGCCTTAACGTACTTCACCGATTACAATACTCTCGCTCCCACCGCTTCCAGACACACCCACCGATTACAATGCCTTTCATCCCATCTCCGGTGCACGAGAACAATAAAAACAAAAAACATGTTCAATAAATGTCTTCTTAAGAGAAAATCTGACGCACTATACAATTTAATGAAAGTTCTCACTCTATACTTTTTTGCTGAAAGAAAATAAACTGTAAGTACGCACTGACTGTTAATGAAGATTCAGTCACTCTCTCGAAATTAATTGGAATTGAATCGGTATTTTTTCTTGTTTTTTATTATTTTTTTTTTAGGGGGAGAGGGATTGAGAAGGAACTGTATTTTATTAATAGGTCGCCAGGTTATAAGATTTTTTTTTATCAATTCTAAGTAATTTTTTCACAATATTGATTTTTTATTTATTTATTTTTTATTTATTGTTAAAAAAGAAGGAATATCTTTATAATCAGAGAACAATAAAAGCTAAAGTCTGATAAATAGTTAAAACTTAATCTTAACACCAAGAAATTATGTAAATCATTCAGTCGTCACGAATTTTCAAAGTACTTCCATTTTTACTAATATTTTACCTTGATAATAGGTAAACATAGAAAAAAGTCGCATAATGTCAGGCGAGACACAGAAGGGCAGATAACAAACATGGCCTTTGACTCGGTGACATTACATTAAGTGCCGCTGTTTTGATCTTGTATGTATGTGGGGACCGAGTTCTGCCCCGGGATATTGATTACTTGACATCTTGCCATTGGGTTTATTTCTCCTTGGCTATATTGATTTATTTTTACTATAATAATGG
Source organism: Homarus americanus (assembly GCF_018991925.1). Taxonomy (NCBI): domain Eukaryota; kingdom Metazoa; phylum Arthropoda; class Malacostraca; order Decapoda; family Nephropidae; genus Homarus; species Homarus americanus. Next base: position 271,827 of record NW_024747794.1, on the reverse strand, counting down.
GCTACTGAGCAACACAACTCTATTAAATTTCTCCATAAAAAATAACCATTCACAACAGTTGTGTCTATTGACGGGGGTTCAAATAGACTCTTCCAGATATAACAGTAGAGGTCTCTTGATGAATGGGCCTGAAGTTACGTATGGATAATACTAAATAGAGTGGAAATATCTTACAAATAAACGTCAGCTGATGGACAGGTTAAAGTTTGATAGAGAAAAAAACTGACAGAGAAGTTTAAGCGTTGTCTGGATAAAGGCCAAGTGACAGACAGTTCAAGATAAAGCGCGTGCAAAAGCCATCTATTAGACAGGTGACAGGTGAAAAGTCAGCAGCAAATGAAATCCGATTGACAGCAAGAAATTGTTGGTTAATCGATAGTTGTTGATATGGTGATGACTAGTTAGGAAGCTATATACACATAAGAGTTAAAGAGGGATCTGAACAGCAGGAAAAGCAGGCAGTAGCATGTGGTGAGAGGAAAAATAGATTGATCAGCAAGAAGAAGGAAACAGTAGCAGGGAAACATACCAGCAGGAGTAGGAAGGAAAACACGGCAGGAACAAGCAGAAGCAGGTACGAGCAGGAACAGGTGCTAGCAAATGTAGGTAGTAGCAGGGCCACATACTAGCAGGAGAAGGGTCTATTAGGAGCAGGTGCTAGTAGGAGCAGGTACTATCAAAAGCAAGTAGAAGCAGGGGGAGGTACAATACTAACAGGGACATGGGAGATGTACTACTAGCAGGCGCAATTACTAGCAGGAGCAGGTACTATAAGAGGAGTAGGTACTACTAGCAGGAGCAGGTACTACTAACAAGAATAGGTACTAGCAGGGGCAGGTACTATCGGAGGAGAAGGTGCTGCTAGCAGAAGCAGGTATTACTAGCAAGGGCAGGTATTAGCAGGGGCAGGTACTACTAGCAGGATTAGGTGCTACTAACATGGGCAGGTACTAGCAGGGGCAGGTACTATGAGGAGGAGGTACTACTAACAGGGGCAGGTACTATAAGGAGCAGGTACTACTAGCAGCGGCAGGTACTACTAGCAGGAGCAGGTAGCCCCCGACGGGTAGCACCATCACCACCAGCACCGTATTGACAATCCCTGAGCTGCCCTGGACCACATATGGGCTATCACGGCTTAGGGTAGGTTTATATAACACACACACACACACACACACACACACACACATACACACACACACACACCTCTTCCACGCCACCTTAGGTCCTTTCTCATTATTTTTCCTCTTGTTCATTTTTCTTCTCTGTTCTCTCTTCCTCCCCATTTTTTCTCATCCTTCTTCTCTTCCCATCTGTTCATTCCGATTTTTTTCTGCCTCGCTCCTTTTACTCTGCTTCCACACCTTTCCTTATTGCCCATTTGCTGTCTCTCAATATTCTTCTCTCTTCTCTCCTTCTTATCACTTCCCCTCCTCTTTTCCTTCTCCCCCTTTACCCCAATTACCCTCACATGTTCTCCCATTTATTTTCTTTAATATCTCTCGCCCTCTCTATCTCATTCCTCTCTCCTCTTCCCATTCCCTCCCTATAACCATTACCTTCCTCTCTTCCTCTTCCCCTCTCAATTCCCCTCCTCGTCTTTCATACCTGTCGGCTCTTATCTCTTCCCCTCTTCCATCCATTCCCAATTTTCCCCACTCTGTTTTCCCTCTCTGTTTTGTTCTTCTCATCTTCTTATTTCTTTACTCCCCTCTTCTCTTCCTCTCTCCTCTTTTCTCTCCTTGATTCCTCCCCTTTTTCCTCGCTTCTTTAATTAATCTCTAAACAAATACCTTCCCCCTATAAACAATCAGGTTTAGTCAGCCACACTCGACCGAGGGAACAATGACGCAGTTTATATTGAAATCAAGTCAGATCTATCTATATATATCTATCTATCTATCTATAGCTATCTATATCTATCTATATATCTATATCTATCTATATCTATCTATATCTATCTATATCTATCTATCTATCTATATCTATCTATATCTATCTATATCTATCTATATCTATCTATCTATCTATATCTATCTATGACAAGACGGACGAAAATCTCTCCCTATTGTCTCCGGTCACAGATGACTAATGAGACAGCTGTAGGGGGAGGTGGGTGGACAGCTGTAGGGGGAGGTGGGTGGACAGCTGTAGGGGGAGGTGGATGAGCAGCTGTAGAAATAGGTTGGTGGGCAGCTGCAGGAACAGGTAGGTGGGCAGCTTCAGAGAAAGATGCATGAGATGAATATAGAGACACGTGTTAATGGCAGCCGCGTGTGACAGAAGGATACTGAATGGAACAGAAAAGCTGGGACAGATAGATAGTCAGATAGATAAGACATATATTTAGTTTGATGGATAGATGGATGGATAGATGGATGGATGGATGGATGGGTGGGTGGATGGGTGGATGGATGGATGGATGGATGGATGGATGAGACACGCAAGTAAATAGGCAAGCAGCGTAAATATTTGATACTATAAATAAGTAAACTTGTATAATGATAAACTATCTCAATAAAATAATAATAATAATAATATTAATAATAATAATAATAATAATAATAATAATAATAATAGAGCAAACGAATAAATTGCTCTATGAAATTATATAGGCAAAAATGAGATAGGACTTTATTTTTCTCTGTTAACCTCTAAATATATAGTGAGAGACCATTTTGTGTTTATATATATATGCACAAAACCACGCAGCCACATATAATGCATGTGTGTTTGCTCAAAGTGTTCTTATGGACTTGTGACTAGGCATGTGTGGGTGTGTGTGCATTTATATTTATGTATGAATGCATGTGTTTATGTAGGTATGTAGGTATATGTATGTATGTATGTAATCCATGAGCCCCAACTTGAATTGGTCACATTCTTTTTCAGATTCCATCCCAAATACACAACCAATTGCCGGAGTTTTAAGTCAGGCTGAGTTTAACAAAACGGTGAAACAAATTCTTCTGACTGATAATACCAACCCAGGTGACGGTCATATAAGGAAGGAGTGCCTATTGTCACGTCAATAGAAACAGCAAGGAGATATAGAGAGGAGAGAGAGAGAGAAAGAGAGAGGAGAGAGAGAGAGAGAGAGAGAGAGAGAGAGAGAGAGAGAGAGAGAGAGAGAGAGAGAGAGAGAAAAAAAAGAGATGAAAAAATGAAGACACCTATGAGAGTTAATTTGTGTACTTTATTTCTTGTGTGGTCTTTTATATTAACCAAGTTTTCTCCCGTGTTGGTGCACAGTATACAGTATACTCGTGTACGGGACAAATAACATGGAAGCATCAGCACGAGGAGGTCGAGGCCTTGGAGGCTCGCTCTTGTCATCACCATCCATCGCCTGCTTCCAGGAAAGCTCCAGTCTGACACCCACTGTCATGCACCAGTATTACCTGCTTCCTAGAGTCTGTTTCGACCTACAGCTTTCATCTTCAGATACCTAATGGGTAATGCCATGAGCCACTGCATGCTGCCCTACCCTTCAGGGCCATTGATAGAGATAGGAAGCTAACTTTACTGGTCGAGTGTCGGCGATGTGAGTGTGTACAAGGTAAGGGGCCGAAGGTGATACCGTGGTAGGATCAGAGGCCATTCCCCTGGCTGACATCATCCAATCTTGGGTCATGATCGCTAGCGAGTGCCAGTAACTGCGGGGGTTCTGCTAGAACACTCAAGCTCCAACGTTACACCTGTGTGTCCCTACAGTCACGACATGTTTTCCTCCAGTACACTAGCGAAGCCTTCTAGTATATCAGGTCAACTGTACTCCCTCAGACTCATATAAACCCCAGATACTCAGTATATCAAACACATAACACTCACTGATCCACCCAACTGAAATTGTCATCATTGGTATGTCTTTTTCCATGGTTTTTCTTGGCTCATCCACTTTTCCCTAATAGACACAGACGGAATCGATGCAGACACATTCTCCATCATGAAGGGCCTCACATAGATAGACATTGACCCAACACTACACATTTTTCTCATAACCCACTGAAACCCTCATCTCTGTGTCCTCTCCAATAGATTTAGTTTCTGATGTTTTCTTTGTCCCCTCTCAAGTCATCCCCTTCCAAGACACGCTATCTTACACTACGGTAGTTCTGATTGGATTGTTTTAAGTGAATTTTAGTCCCAGTGCCCCCGGAACATTAATATGGATCTATCCGCTTTTGTTGACACTATTTCACACTTACAAAATATACCCGGGTCCTCTCCCTGCTTCAAGCTTCTTATCCAAGGGTAACTCAGCTCAAAGATGCTTCCTACAGACACTAGAATCATCATCAACAACGCTACGACACATGCACCATAACTAGGAGCTATGTTAAATATAGACTACGATTATATTTCCTCCAGTCCAAAGCATAATCCTCTTACACTATAACTCCTCTCATTCTACCTGATCACACACCTGCCACCACAGCCCAGAATTCACCCCCATCTAATGCCACCATCTACATCTTAGATCTTAATAAAGCCTATGGACCAGACGGTATCCAACCTCCCACCCTTAGAAAACCAAAACTTCCCTATTCACCGCTGTCTCTCTCCAGTTGCTCCTTCGTCTTGGAAATCAGCTGTGCTTTAACAACCTTCCTGGGTGATCCAAACCTCAAAAACGATCCGTTCTCTCTTCAATCAACAAAATTAAACATCACAAGAATGAGGATTCTCTTTGCGACAATTCCAATTCTAGGCTCGTTCAACTTTTTTTTTCTAATAGAACTGTTTGCTATTCCTGCCTCAGTACCTCGACTTTTGGTCTTGATAGTTGCAAAGATTTCGATGAAGTTGTGGCATCAGTCTCTCCTCGCCAGACTTTCTTCTTCTTTCGGTGTTGAAGCTCCTCATTATTAACCTCCTTCACTACCTTGTACTTCTTAAATATGCAACTCTCGGCCATATCATATGTTACCATCAACCTACAGTTCTTAAATTGAAGGATATATCCCCACCTCATATCATACAAATACACATATTATTTTGTCTCTTATACATTGTGTATGAGGCAAACTTTCCTTGAATACAATGACTCACTTTCTCAGTAAGAATGACCTTCAGAAGACTCACTGTCACATGTCCACCTCAACTAGTCAAACACAGTATAAAAGATATAACATATTTACTAACAACAAGTTTACCTGACAATACGGGTGACTTTATACACGCTTCAGCTCACACCAACTGAGTGTTACGAGAAGTTACCTTTGTACATGGTGTAGGTTACACTGCTCGTTTTCGTCTTATGATCACGTGAGAGGCAATATTCTCTGGCGGTCATTACGGATAAGGAATGTATTACGTCTGATTACAGCTAAGAACGTTCCGGCTGAGGCTTATGATGGACTTATATGAGATAAATCTTTCCCCATACGTCCTACCTGATGTATATGTTTTACGTTCTGTTGACTTTTTCATAGTTATTCGCGTTTTGATCAATTTGTTCTTGATTACTGTAACTTTGTTCATCATTTCACTCTTTATTTTTTTTTGTGGATGTCCATTTATGTCATGGCATGATAAACTTTTAGAGTAATATATATTTTATTGTAATTTCAGAAAACAAACACATTCCTCTGTAAAGTATATATTCACCATACTATTCATATAATAACATAGAAACACCTAAAATACATTAGAAACAACAACAGCAGACACCATCGTTTCAAACAATCTTCCTGTACAAACACGTAATATGAAATCATCCAATTTAAACACATAGTAACAAAAACAACCAACCATTAATCTGCTACCATTAGAATCCACCAAATTCAACCGTATCCATTACATATGTCTACCCTAACCTTGACAGAACACGTGTCAGGTACTGTGGTGGGCGAGCCTTACGTTATTGGTAACATCTCTTGGGTAATAGCAACTCAGATATGTAAACGGCATTTCATGTTCCGTCTGATTCCCGTCCAGTGGTTTTCCCCGTCCGTCCAGGTAATAGACAGAGATATAGTAGTTGTAGTAGGATTCCTGTTGGATTAATGGTTCCTTAAAATTTATAAATGTTTTCTTGTAGGTTTTTTGGTCTCTGGAGGAGTGAGAGAAAGGGAATGAGAGGAGGAAAAATAAAGCATAAGATGAGGATGTGTGAGAGAGAGAGACTTGGGGAGCGATAACGTGGGTTGGGAATTTCCCTGAGGACGACGAGAGTTACAGTAATGTTGGGATGAGTATTAGTGACGATGCGGTGTATGTATGTATGTATGTATGTATGTATGTATGTATTGGTCAGCATGCTCCTCTCGCAAGCGAAGCGGACCCGGGTTCGATCCCCGGGCAGGGTGAAACTATGGGCAAGTTTCTTTACGCCATTTGCCTCTGTCTACCCAGCAGTAATTGGGGACCTGGATGTTAATCGTTTTGCGGATCGTGTTCCGGGGTATTGGTTAGCCAGTGCAGCTGGCGAGTTGTCTGGTCTTTCTCGGACTATTCCTTGACACTGGGTCGTGCAACTCGTTAACTTAGGGTGAGGTTGTTGTGTTGGCGACAGCTTCTACACCTTAAACAAATTCACGCCGAGGTGGCCCTTGGGCCGGCCATCCTCATCACACGAGGATGTATATATAAGGAAGAAGTAACACTGACGGAAATGTTAATGAAATTGAGTGAAGGTCAGAGCAGAAGGTCAATGTCAGAGTCCCGCTTTAGTGGCTTTGACCACAGATCACAAAGGCTCAGAATACACTTTGTGACACAGAAATATCTTGGTTTTGCAGATTATTCTTTCGATTATTCCCTTTTATCGTCATTATAATTCTCTCTTCTGTTTTATGATATAAAGAAAATCATCATCAACACCTTTTACGGGCATTTCTCCCTAATAATATTAATAATAATAATAATAATAATAATAATAATAATAATAATAATAATAATAATAAATGTATTCCTAGTGCGCTAATGGCCAGGTAATGCTGTACTTGATGAAGATTTTTTTTTCAATTAAGGACCTTAGTTTCAGGTGACCGCTGAAGCCTAATAGATTAAAGCCGACCAGGTGATCTACGAACCCGTGACCTTGACCTCTGACCTATCTTGACCACCATGAAGCTGAGATAAGAGATTGAAAGCGATTACCCCTTAAGGTTGTGTTCTGACAGAATGACGTACAGCAGGGATAGAGAGGTAGAAAGACGGGATATAAGCAGGAGAGAGAGAGAGAGAGAGAGAGAGAGAGAGAGAGAGAGAGAGAGAGAGAGAGAGAGCCATGAATTCCAACAGACAGACCGGAAAAATGAACAAAGTGGGGAGCTAGACATAAGGCAAATATATAAATAAATACAAAACGCCGCTTGCACGCACCCACGTATACACTAACGTGTGTGTGTGTGTGTGTGTGTGTGTGTGTGTGTGTGTGTGTGTGTGTGTGTGGTATAATAAAGGCCTCCTCCCCAGCCATGTAATCTCCGTCTCTCACGAGTGTTCAAGACAGAAGAAGAGAAATGAGATTCACTTCTTTGCATCTATAATGGTTCGACTACCAATCACTTGATCAGATCCCACGCAGCTAATGGGGGTGTATAGGAGGGATTGACTGATCGTTAGGGAAGGAGGAGCAACGCTGATGACTGGCTGAACCGATTTGTCAATCTGCAGAGAGAGAGAGAGAGAGAGAGAGAGAGAGAGAGAGAGAGAGTGTGTATTGTATTCTGTAACATGCTGTACCAAGACTTGTATAATTATATAGAAAGAAGGACAGTAATAATGGTAAAAATAATAATAGTAAATAACAATTATCAGATTATATCAATGGCAGTCTAATTGTAAGTGATTTTCACCCGTGAAGTACAACACCAACAAATCTAGTATCTCATCATCTAACATAACTTCCTCTGTAAATCACTGGGAGACTTATATAACCTGGTGAAGAATTCTACCCTTTTCACACACACACACACACACACACATATATATATATATATATATATATATATATATATATATATATATATATATATATATATATATATATATATATATATATATATATATATATATATATATATATATATATATATATATATTATCTTAAGGTACAGCAGAGAGATCCGGCATCAAAATACTAAACTTTTCCTTAACTTGCAGCATAGTGGAGCCATTACAACAATTTGTGCCTCGTATATATTTTACGACCTTAAAAGAGGGATTTCATGCAACGCTTATCAGAGATGGTTAGCGCGGGAGAAGGAGCTTTACTCCTGGCCAACACAGAGGTTAAAACCCCCCGATAGCGCATGCCTTAAAATTCTGCCAGCTTATGTGTATTTATGTTCCAGGCTTTAGACGTGATGGGGGCTAAGCAAGCATAGCATCTGCTCCTAAAAAGGCAAAAATGACCAGAATAAACAGTATCAACCTTTTGTGTGTCAGAGTCTTAAAAACTCTACGGTGACGACTCTTCACGTTTCATTACTACCCTGTCGCTAGGCTGGCGGCCCCTTTTTTTTTTAAGTCTGAATTGAGAATTGATTTTTTAACGTCAGTGATATATTCGGCGATTTGTCTTGCTCGATGTGTCAATGTGGTAAGCTAAGTGTGGTAGACTTGTGCAGTATGAGTTTCCGTAATTTATGGATGACAGAAGGTACTTTCTTAATGGATGATAGCAGGCACTTTCTTAATAGCAGGTATTTCCTCTATGGATAAAGCAGGTACTTTAATTAATGCTGTACATTATGTTACACATCAGATACTTTCACTAAAATCTTCAGAAGTTACCCTCATCGTTACCAGTTTTAAGTGAAGTATAAATAAGTAAACAAATCGTAACTCAAGGTGGAAATAATTATAAGTGCAATAAGAATAACTCCTGTGTTAACTGAGTGGTAACAGACAGTAGTGTTAATATTCCAGCCGATATGTTTCGTTTATTTATTCTTTTAGTTATAACCTAATGTAAAGCTGTCATATTGTACTGGAGTTAATTGCAGAAATTTTGGAATATTTTAAATCTGTTATTAGTTATACGTCATGTCAACAATACGTCCCATAGATAAGGTTAACACATTATTTTTGTTTATTATAATTTTGGTTAAAACATTTATTGTGAAAGACTGTCATTGATGTTTTTTTTTTTAATTAATCTCATTTTCCTTTGCATGTTTCAAGTGAATTACAGGGTCGTCTACTTCATTATTCAGGATGTCTTTTTTTAACAACACAACCGTATCTTATTTTTTTTACCATGATATTAGTTTATTAATTCACAACAAAATACTAGTTTGATAGTTTTACCGCCTCTTTTGAAAGTCTTTTATGAACCCGACACAATATTGTAAAATCATTTTCTTAGAATTTATATGTGAATGTTATTGTATGAAGTTTGACTCGTGAATGACTCTCTACTATAAAGAAATCTTCTGTTGTAAATAGACTCCGGAAAATGGATGAGTAAAATATATCTCTTTATCTTATTCTCTACTTTTTCATCATTTAAACTACAAGAAAGACATATATGGAGAGTTTAGTGTTTACATAGTCGTGCTCTCTGTCTAACATAAGCGTCAAAGGTCGTGTAGTACTACCACAGAGTATCTACAGGGGACTACTTCACTCGTGGTCTTCCTTGGAAAAAAATGTACATACACATATTCGAGAACATCATCCCCTCAGTGGTTATGTATCACTGAATAGCTGAAGAGGTTACGGAACACCACATAAATCATAACACTGAAGTCTCACTGTAGGAGTAAAACGAGAGTTCTATATATAGTGGTATAGCTTTTTCTGTGCTTTATATTCTTCTACAGTAAGATTTCAGTATAACGTTAATAGACAATACTGCTTTACATATACACGGTATTTTCATTTTACTCTCTGGTCTCAGTGGAAAGTTTATCACTCCTTAGTTTAAAACCCTCGACCACTCACCTATTTATCGCCCCAGGTGTGCCACACAAGCACCCTCCTCTCACTTGGCTTAATGAGTTCCCATGTAACCCTTGGCTGCTTCCTCGAGTGTCCGTCACCCCCCCCCCTTATTTAGTCACCCTTTATTACCTGTCTCAAGGTGAACCCGGCATGGCCTTTAGAGTATAGACCTTAATGAGTAGTTAGCATCATTGCCCCTTTGAGTAATGGAGTTTGATTGTACAAACTTGTGTCATTGATGTCAGGAGTAAGATTATCAGGGACTATTTACTTTTAACTCACTCAGGTGTTCGTCACGTTTGTCATCGTTTTTGTTTTACTATTTTATTTGATGTTCCTGTGTCGAGCCGTTTTTTTTCGGTTTATATTGTAGATACTAAGGCAAGTTACTTGATGTTCTGGGTCATATTGCAGGTCCCAAGTCATTTTAAGTAGCTTCTTGTTCCGGGTCATGCTACAAGTCCCATGTCATTTGATCCTATGGTCATATTAGAGGTCAAACTACAGGTCCCAGGTCAAGCTGGTAATTGTTTCAGTTTATGGTACAGGTCACATGGTATATCACGTGTAATAAGCCAGGTCATAAGTTCTAGGTCTTGTCTCAGTTAATAAGTGGCCTTTAGTAAGTATCGTTAAGTCTAGTTACCCTGATTCAGTCGCCATCTGTTATTAACCCTGACCTAACCTAACCTAACCCTGATTTTGTGGCACTTCACAAATAAAGGTGATTCTCATAGGCCAGTGCGAATACAACAAACTAACATGCTAACTCAACACTGCACTCAACCGCCACAACTTCCCAAACTGTATAGTAAAGCTCACAGCTGGGTCGAATGGGGGCGAGAACCAGCAACCCCTAGAACAGGAAGCGAGCGATGTATCCACTTCACCACTACACTGGTAACAAACCGTGATTTACTGTCTCTTGGTAAATTACTCAAAAAATAATCGCCCCTGATAAGTAACCTTGAGTTAATAACCCCTGATGAGTGGCCCTTAGTTAATGCCCCTAGATGAGTGGCCCTTAGTTAATGGCCCTATGTAAGGCAGCTCTTAGAATAGTGGCCATAAGCGTGGATTACTCCCCCGGGACCTCCACTGAGTTAAAAAAATATCGCGTGTTTACTTAATACTTCAGGTTCGTGTGACTTGAAATGAAGAACAACTCTTTACCTGAGCCGTATTGTAACCCGGGCGTAATGTTACCCCGAACCGTAATGTGAACTGGGCTTAATATTACAACAGTAATAATGTAACCCGGATGTTATATTAACAGAACAGTATTGTGACCTGGACGTTACACCAGGGAGCCATAATGTGACCTGGACGTTACACCAGGGATCCATAATGTGACCTGGACGTTACACTAGGGAGCCATAACGTGACCTGGACGTTATATCACCAGTGGCCACAAGAGGACCTGGACGTAATATTTACCAGAGCTGTACTGTGACCCGGATGTTGTTTTATATTCAGCATGGCCGTGGTGTTGCCAGCGCCTCTAGTGCCACGATTAAGGATATAACTCAGCGAGGGTTTTTAATTAACGCTGACCAACCCTGCTTCATGTAGCCTCTGGACGTGGGGCAGGGGGAGGAGGAGTAGGGAGAGGGCAAGGGAGGAACAGGGAGTGACAGGGAGAGGGCAGGGGTTATAGTCGAGGGAGGTGGAAGGCAGAGGGATGACGGCTATGAAGGAGGAGGAAGGGGGCAGGAGGAGAGTAAGGTTAGCGGGAACAGGAGGGCAAGTGAAATGGATGGATAGGGTCAGGCTCTTGATAAGGGCTGGAAGATGGAGGGAGGAGGGAGAAGAAGAGGTGATGTGAGAGATTGGTAGAGAGAGCCTACAAAAACAGTGTAAATAAAATCCTTCGACCTACTCTTACTTCAACTAGCCTGGAGTCACTGGATCACTATTACAGGAGTTATGGCCTTAAGGGGGTGGGCATCGTGGTTAGTATGTCCAAAACTTTCTCTGGGTAGACTGAGGAACTGGCTAACTCACTGATTCACACGTAAGTACACATTCAGTTTACAATACCCCGTCCCTTCTCAAGATGGCAAATGGCTAGTGGAAATTTAGTAGTAGTAGTATTTAGTAGTTGAAGTAGTGTTTCGTTAATATCATTATAGCCATTATCTCTAATGCTTATGATAATAATTTCAATGACACCATTACTATAATCTCAATGCTATTATTTGTACAATACCTAACAATGGTTTTGACCTTGACATGTGACCTTAATTGGTCGTAAAGTTGAGGTTGATCTGCAAGATGAATGTTGCAAGGGCTTTTTCACACTTAAATTAATACTTTCATTGTAATTGGACTTTATGTTTAAGCAGACGACAGACAGACAGACAGACAGACAGACAGACAGACAGACGGACACATTTAACCACTGAATGCGGTAAGGGCGACGATCCAGCAATTTTGACACCACCCGCCTTCACAGGGTTGATAAACCTTTAGTTCACACATAAAATTTTCCGACGCGGAGTTAAATTTTCCGCTACTATCATTTCTGAGGCTTGGTGAGGGGCGATAATCACCAGGCCCCCTTCTAGCTACGCCACTCAAGCAAAGTAGTTATGTGAGTAAAGAAATTTTGTAGATAATACAGGTACAGAGGTGTATGAATGATACAAATAGTACAATGAATGAAGAAGCATAGATGTATGAATGAAATAACATAGTTGTGTGAATAAAGTTACATAAATGCGTGAAAAGTGATAGAAATGTATGAGTGAAGCGTTAGCATGTATGAACAAAGAATTATAGTCTATGAATGACGAATTGTTATGTATAAATGAAGCATTATGATGTATGAATGAAGCAATGTGATGCATGAATGAAGCATTGTGATCTATGAATGATTAAAACATCATGGAACATGCAAGGGTTCCAGTAACACCATACAAACGAGACTTTCACTAACACCATAGAGCACGAGGTTGCCGGGATTACCGTAGAAAACGAGGCTTACGGCAACACAATAGCCTAATTGGTCCGGCCTAGTGTGGCAGCTGCCTGATGCAATTGGACTTTTATTTCCCAAAGCTCGGCCAAATTAGCCTCGGTATGTATTTTTAAGCTGGAGCTAATTAGTGTAAATATTTTTCTGAGGGCTCCAGAGGGGGGAGTGTTTGGGCACGTTGTCGAAAGCCTCATCCTAGTGACGGCGGCTGTTGTGGGCTGGGCTTAAGTATAGTATTTTGGGACACGTTTCAATCATTCATGTGTGATAATTGAACTCTAGATACTACTATTTGGGTGAAATGGAGAGAGAGAGAGACGCTGGTAAAAAAAAGATACATGAAGATAGATAAATGATGAAGCAGAAGTAAAGGTACACACACACACACACACACACACACACACACACACACAGAGTAATGCAGCATAATGACAAAGCACAAACTCTAACAGGGAAAGAATATAACCATTCAGTACCTCAGAAGACGTGACGCTGACACTCTCGACTATCCTCGCCGACAAAGACAAGATTAATAGATTCCTCAGGGAACAAAGGCTCGGCAAACCTGAATCGGGGGCTTTTCATGTGATGTTAATGAAATCAAGTCTCTTCTTTTACGTGGAGAGAACCCCAGGGAACGAAAGAAGAGAATTTGTGGTGTGTAGTTATTCATTTGGTCAGTGGAGAGAAGTTTTTTTTATTTACCTTTGCATGTCTTATGTCTGCCTTCCCCCCTAATCCCTCCCCAGGATCCTATTAGGTCCACGTCTGTCCTATCTTTACCTAAATGAATAGGATTAAGACCCACTAGCCATTAGGATTGGTGCCAATACAACTGGAGAAACTATTAGGACTTGGGTTGCATGCTATATACAGTATGTCCAGTAATCAACCTGAAGTCTTCGTGATTGATATTAGGTTATGTGTGTGGCCTTCAGGACTGGGGCTCATTTAACCAATCATCGCACTTACGACCTCTTGTGCTGTTCCCAGTCACTTATTAAGGTTTTCACTGTTGTTCTTTTACAGTACAATATCACAGTGGCATAATTTGAATGTTATTTTATTCATTTATTATCAAATTTTGTTGGTTAAAGTATTTCATCAGATTCAAGCAAGACTGGCGACCTGTGGGTCTTATTGAGTGAAGGGAAGAGGTGTTCACAAGACAGGGAGTTCTTGTATAGATATTATTCCTTCGAGTATTGTTGAGTTTCCTTATGTGCTGTCAAGTTACGATCTACTGTATGTTTTTATTAACACACACACATACAGTATATATACTTTAGTGTGTGTGTGTGTGTGTGTGTGTGTGTGTGTCAAAAACAACAGAAGACATGAGTGTTATTACACCGTGGCTCGTTGCTGACGGCCCTTCAGCTCATTACCGCTGGTGAAAACAAGTAATAACGCTGGTCCCACCACCCAATAAATCAAGATTACATTTTCAAGTCCGCCGTAACATTCTGCATATCCGTAAGCATCACGCAATACCTGTAGCTCAGGTTAATTACCGGATCCAATATTACAGTGAACAAATTGCCCCCTTCCGTAATTGAACAGCTTGCGCTGAATAATTTACTCCAGTAGAATTAATTAAACCTCACCTGGAGGCCGACGGTCACTTAACACCGGGCCACGACCACTACATCCAGAGAGGGCCCTGCAATAAGCATCATGTATCCGGCGAGCAAAACAAGGAGGGCCCTGCAATAAGCATCATGTATCCGGCGAGCAAAACAAGGAGGGCCCTGCAATAAGCATTATGTATCCGGTGAGCAAAACAAGGAGGGCCCTGCAATAAGCATTATGTATACGGCGAACAAAACAAGAAGGGCCCCGCAATAAGCATTATGTATACGGCGAACAAAACAAGGAGGGCCCTGCAATAAGCATTACTTTTATTTATTTCGTCCAAAATCAGGAGGACCTCTTAATAAACTTAATATTTATAGAATCTAAAACAACTAAAAGGCCTCACAGAGATGATTATATAGGTAGAATACAGTAGAGAATAATTGGGCCCCATAGCGAGCAACACGTACAGTACAAGACGTCCAAAATATGTCTAATGAAACCCAGATGTGAGCATAATGCCAACACAGCTTCGGGTAACAGCTACCGGTCGTATCGCGTGCATGAAGTCAGTGTTGGATAATCGTGATGTGTAGAATAACCCCTGATTGACGCTGTTGTGGGATGTGGTTCTAGTATTAAGACAATTCATTCGGATGTTATAGCGCCACATTTCTCGCCCTGACTCTTAATGTGTTCAAGCTGGTTGTAGGAGGACATTCCGCCAAACCTAACCTAACCCACTTTAGCTTCGTCTAACCTTATATTTAACCTAACTTAAAGGTAATATTCTAATGTAACCTTATTGCTGACCTTCTCCAACCTCATGTATCGTAACCTAGCCTAACTTAACCTAATCTAACCTAACCTAAAAATCATCCCTAACTCAACTCGAACTTATATCTAACCTAAATTAACCTTAGTGCATGACATAACTTAGCCTAACAATATAACTTTGCCTAACCAATGTAACCTATCTTAAAACTAACTTAATCTAACCCCGACGGTATTGCCTGGTCATTGCAAAATTCAAAGTTCTCCTAAGTCTTTCTATGTTTCTCTAAAAATAAACGAATAATTGATAGTACCTTATTTCTCTGATTTTATGGTTGTATCGATCAACTCTGACTTTAATTTATCTTGTTTTTATGAATTTCTCCATCAATTCTGACTAACTGGCGTATACTGTTCCTTGCTTCTGTGAATTTAGCCAACAAAAAAATCTGACAATAACTGACCTGTTATTGTTTCTCCTAGCAGTGTGACGCGAGTTATTATATCCTCTGTCAACTTCAGAATATGATGTAGTGTAGTGTTGTGATGTTAGCTTGTTTGAGTAAATATGTGGTCATTACTTCGTTGGTTAAGGAGGTGCTCTCTCGGTTTTAGCTACCTCTAGTTCTAATAAACCTCAGTGGTAATAATGCCTCGCTACTAATGGCTCAGTACTAATAGGACTATATGCTGTATATTAACAGGAGTTATTTGTTAATTTGTATTAATAACCCCGAAAAACTGTCAAAAAAGGGAGGGAGGGAGGGAGGGAAGGAAGGACGGAGGGAGGGAAGGACGGAGGGAGGGAAGGACGGAGGGAGGGAAGAACGGACGGAGGGAGGAAAAGACTGAGAGAGGGAGGGAGGAACTCTCTACCAGGTGTGTGTAGCTCACTCACTCCCTAATGTCAACACGGTGGCGAGCGTACTCCTCATCTCCTGTTAATGCATGGCACACGAGAGACTGTTTATGTTTGTTGATGCTGTCCAGGGCGTCTGTAGACCAATGCTCATGTGTACCCTTGTGTTGATCCAAGTGGACCCCATATTCTTAATGGGTTCCACTAGTAATGAGAACCAATCATAATGGAAACCAATTACGATGGGCACTAATCTTAATAGGGTCCAATCGCACCGGGCCTCATTCCTAATGGACCCAAATTCAAATGGCCCCAAATTCAAATGGCCCCAAATTCAAATGGCCCCAAGTTCAAATAGCCCCAAGTTCAAATAACTCCAAATTTTATTGGGCTTCATCCCTAATGGGCCCTAATCTTAATGAGTCCCAATCCTAGTAGGTCCCAATCCAAATAAGCCAAACCTAAAATAAAGGCTGCAAAATTTGGGTACTTGTGGTAGACGGCCTCCACCTGGTGCACCTCCCACCTCTGGTAAGTGGCCCTTCCTCACCTCCACGTGTGCAAGTTGTGGTGGGCGTCGATGTTGGGTCCCGTCAGGTCTTTTGCCGTGAGCAAGACTTTTGTGTGTTTGTGTGTGTATGTGTGTGTGTCTGTGTGTGTGTGTGTCTATGTGTGCAAAAATTTTAATTCTATATCCGTATTAACTAGGAATGCTTTAAAAGCTGTTTTGAGTGACGTAAAAGGTTTGGCAAACGAAACTTTCAATTGTAATTTTCCCAGAGGAGAAGAGAATGTGAAGAGAAGATAGATAAGGGAAGAGAGGCAGAGACAGGAGAAAGAGGTGGACAAACATCCAAAGAAAATATAGAGAAATGAGGCCGAAAAAAATTGAAGCGGCGATAAAAAAAATATATATATATAAAAATTGTATCGGTGTGGAAATTGGACAAAGAAAAAAGACGGAATATATATAACCACCGAAAAGAAAAAATAATAGCAGAGAATAAAGAACGTGTAACACCCCGGAGGGCTGGGAGCGAGGTCGACCATCATATGTTTACTTTGTCAGCATCTGTGTTCGACTCTCAGCAACAGGAAATTCTCCATTACTGCAGGTTTCTCCATTCCACCACTCGCGTTAGGAACAATTGGAAGCCAATCAGAATCCTCGTCGCCTCTCCTCTGAGTCGATTCTGGCAGGCACGCTGATGGGCTGGTGAACTCAGGGGGGCGCCGTGTTTCATCAGCACCACTGTCAACCTTTTTCATCAACTCTCTCTCTCCCTCGGAATCATGAGGGTGTTTTTTGGCGGCATTGCCCGGGTAGAGGAGAGTCTCTAGCTCTTCAGTGACCCCGAGACTGAAAACCAGGTTAGAAAAAGAAGGAAAACATTGTCTAAGGAAGCAGTCTGGATTTGTTTACATCAGAGATTCTAATCTTTATTCTACCTGAGTAATAGAAGTAACGAGCTCAGATAAGATCATTTTCAGGAGTAGTGTTGACGCTGCTTTGTACAATTAGTGGCCATTCCCAGGATGATAAGTGTGACTCACTACGGTTGCACTCGAGTCTATACTGAGCGTATTGATCGAATGGAGGTGCGTCTTGCTGGAGGTTGTCATGTGAGCCTCTCCGCCTGTCCCGGAGATCCTCCTCCAGTAAGTAATTGGTCGTTATGAGTCGGGGGAAACGCCGCGATTGGTTCTCGTCCGTTGCACTGCTAACTGGGGACGTTAATTCCTGGACTTGGTGTAAGTTTGCCATAGGATTATCGTCACGCTGCTCTGCCCAAGTATATTATAACACCAGACAATCGGACCTGCCAACACACTTTAAATAATAACCCATTCCTATGATGGGATGGATTAAGATTTCTCTCAAGTATTCAGGAAGTCGAAAGTTGTCAGTTTCAGCAGACTTCTCTCAGAGAACCTCGGTGTATACTTGTAATCTACACATCACTCCTCTCGGTGCCAAGTCCCAGCTTCTGAAGGCTTAAACACACACACATTGTGCTTTGGAAATCCTCCTCAATGTCGGCCATGATCAGGGTAATGTGGTTCCTTCCGCCTCCTCCTTCGGCGTCATAGTGACAGGACAGACGTGAGCTTCGGAAATATGTTTGCATATCTGTATGAAGGATCGGCAGCCCCCAACATAGAGCAAGTGTATAATATGTAGGTTCTCAGTCCCTGTCACCAAGATGTACTGTACCACCGACTTTTCCTCCTCTTCTTTGTTCTTTCTTTCTTGGGAAATATAAGAGGTAATCACAAGTTAGAGCCAGTTGTAGACTCCGTGTACCAAGTTGAACTTCTTAACACAAACAAAAACAGCGACCTGGCTACTGTATGTCCTGGACGACACCAGTGTTGCCAGCGACTGTAAACCTGAGACAGTGTTGCCAGCGACTGTAAACCTGAGACAGTGTTGCCAGCGACTGTAAACCTGAGACAGTGTTGCCAGCGACTGTAAACCTGAGACAGTGTTGCTAGCGACTGTAAACCTGAGACAGTGTTGCCAGCGACTGTAAACCTGAGAGACAGTGTTGCCAGCGACTGTATACCTGAGAGACAGTGTTGCCAGAGTTTGTAAACCGGAGAGAGTGTTGCCAGCGACTGTAAACCTGAGAGACAGTGTTGCCAGCGACTGTAAACTGGACAGTGTTGCCAGCGACTGTAAACCTGAGACAGTGTTGCCAGCGACTGTAAACCTGAGACAGTGTTGCCAGCGACTGTAAACCTGAGACAGTGTTGCCAGCGACTGTAAAGAGACAGTGCTGAGACAGTGTTGCCAGCGACTGTAAACCTGAGACAGTGTGCCAGCGACTGTAAACCTGAGACAGTGTTGCCAGTAAACCTGAGACAATGTTGCCAGCGAAAACCTGAGACAGTGTTGCCAGCGACTGTAAACCTGAGACAGTGCTGCCGGCGACAAACCTGAGACAGTGCAGCGACTGTAAACCTGAGACAGCCAGCGACTGTAAACCTGAGACAGTGTTGCTAGCGACTGTAAACCTGAGACAGTGTTGCCAGCGACTGTAAACCTGAGAGACAGTGTTGCCAGCGACTGTATACCTGAGAGACAGTGTTGCCAGAGTTTGTAAACCGGAGAGAGTGTTGCCAGCGACTGTAAACCTGAGAGACAGTGTTGCCAGCGACTGTAAACTGGACAGTGTTGCCAGACTAGACTAGAGAGAAAGTGTAACTGGGCGACTGTTTTTGGAGTGATAGTAATATTAGAAATACCCCCTGTACAGATAATCCGTATACTGTAGCCAAAGAGACAGTGTAATCAGAGAGAGAGAGAGAGAGTCAATGTAGCATGGGAAGAAGACATTGTAGCCACAAACAGACAGACAGACAGACAGACAGAGTGTAGCCAGACGGTCAGACAGACAGACAGACAGCGTAGACAGACAAACAGTGTAGACAGACACAGACAGACAAACATTGGTACCAGAGAGAAATAATGTGTAATGTTTCACCAGAGGGACACTGTTGCCATTGAGATCATTTTTTTCAGTATTCTTTGATCTCTGTGTGCGTTTCCATGATTACTACACTAATTGAGGAGATTAATGTGTTTTGTTTAATATTATTGTGTTGACGTTAGGAGATTAATTCACGGCTGTCACACAGGGACCAACTACCCGGGTTAGGGAGGGGGGGGAGGAGGGAGGGAGGGACATTATCTGGGAATATTACCTTTTTTTTATTTTGTTCTTGGTTATTTTCTTTTGTTTAGATATGTTATTTTGTGTTGGGTGGATGGAAATTTTGTCTGCCTGTGTCTCAATTTGTCACTCAATCTGTATCTGTTTTGGTCGGTTTCTTTTTTCTGTCAGTCACTCTGTTTCTCTTACATTCTATCAGTAAATCAATCTGTTCATCATCTCTCTCTCTCTCTCTCTCTCTCTCTCTCTCAGAACAAGGAATAGAAAGAAAGAAAGTGTCGTTGTCAGCTTTCAATGTCGTCCCATCAGCCGCCTGGTGGCCACTCTGCCAACTAACCACTAAATAAATAACCTTAACATCGTCAAGCAAATTATCTTCCTATATTTAACTGGTTGAGTCGAGACGTCTAATTAATAGAGAAGGAAATCGAGTATATTAGGTATTCTAATTTGTTGCCAATAATAGTGTGCCTGGGATGTTCATGTCCGTAAGTACTCCATATTAATTATCGGTAGCCATTTACTAGTGTGGACAAGAAAAAATAATAAAACGTTACTATATCACAAAAGACTGGACGTAAACAGTTGTGTGGGATCAGATAAACCCCATCAGTAAGACTTTCCCAATCGTCTCTATAAGTTGTCTTGGTGGTCGTGTCCAGCCAGCGGGGGGATTAGACCACTTCCAATATACTGTTGTCATCAAATACCTCTGCTGTCATCACAACCTCCTCCCCCTCTCCCTCCCCAACACACAAACTGAAAGTATTGAAAATATTTTTGGTCTAAATCACGTAACTCTCTATAATTATTATTTAGATATAACTTAGGATATTGTGATTTATATGTAATATAAGATATATTAGGTTTATAATAGAGAGGAAGGAGATTACTATCACGTTTTTCTGTCGGTGTCTTGTGCCGAGGATGATCATCGTACACTAGCACACCAGGTCAAGAGGTCTCGGGTATCGCCGTTGAGTAAATCCAATTTCTCTCAACCCATGAAACCCCAGCGGGCTCTTTTACGGCTCTTGTTTTATGGAATCATATATTTCCCCGTTTGAGATGGAGTTTGCATTTTCAATTTCCTGTCGCCTGGCAAGGAAACGAGAGGAGTTTTGTCTTTGTGGAACTTTATGAGCCAATTCTGACACAATGGGTAAGTCTCCGCCGCTGATGGTCGCCATGATAGATAACCTTCCCTCTGATGCACTGATGAATATTAATAGTAAAGAAGAAGGAGCTCTTCCCAAGAGAGTTTATATATATATATATATATATATATATATATATATATATATATATATATATATATATATATATCTCGCTTTGTTTTGCGTTGCCTTTCTTTGCATTCAGAGTGGGGAGAATCATGCAGAATTTCCTGCAAATATTTCGCCAGCCGAAGATTTAAGATTTTCTCTCACACACACACACACGTTGACAACTTTTCACGCGTTGGTGTACCTTTCAGATAAATAAAACACGTCACCCCATTGTGTTATGTTATGACACCTGAAGTATTTTATTAGATATGCAACGACATTTTTAGTAACATTTGATGAGCTTTTCTATACAGTATGTTGATAATAAATAATAGTAATACATCAGATAATCCTCTTATCATACGTAATATGTTATACTCCTTAACAATCACAAGTGAAGGAAGTTACAGTATTACATTATATTATTCTTAAAAGTACGTAACCAAAGTATTAACCACACCAGTTAATAAAAGAATTCAATAATAATTAAAATACGAAATAATAGATGAAGATAGAGATAAGTAAATTATTAAATAGATGCTGTACTAAGGAAGAGAGACCCAACATTACCGGCGGTCAAATAAAAACGGTCCTCAGTCACACCAAACAAAGTATCTGCGGTGTAGGTCGCAATAGCTTCCTTGACAAATGAATACAAGACTGTCCCCTCCCTTGCCATCTGTCTCCATCTGTTGGGTGTCGCTGTGGATATACCAGCTGGCAGGCTCTATAAAGCGGCTGTCAGGTGTTTATAAAGTTGAAGGTGCTCTACTTCCCTGCTAGACCTACCTACCTACCTACCTACCTCCCACCCTGGCCATTTGAGGAAGAAGGGGCCTATTGCTCCTTATTTGCCGCCTAATGTTCGTCCTTATGTCTCTTGGTCATATTTTATTCACGAGGCGAGTACGGTGATGAGTGCTTCCTCCTTCCCCCTCCTTTATTCATGACGAGGAGAAGGAGGAGGAGGAGGAGGAGGAGAAGGAGGAAAAAACTACCACACACGATGCCTTCCTTTTACCGCGGCCATCTCTTCACCTCTACCCAGCCCGCCTCAGGTATTCAGGGCGATATGTTGTTTTTCACTCTCTCACACCTCATAAACAATGGTCCCTCGTCAACCTTTCCACTACTCTATACATTACCATAATACTCACGTCGTTTACCTTACAACGTTGACTGTTTACATTGTCTGGATAAATAGTTGTAATCCAAGCTGAGAAGACTTTGTTTTTTCACACACACACACACACACACTCACACGCACTCACACGCATACACACACACACACGCATACACACACACACACACACACACACACACACACACACACACACTCACACTCATACACACACACACACACACGTGGATTTGTTTCTCCAGGAAGGGATCAGGTTGTGTTGACAGCCAAGATAACATAAGAAAATGTAAGCTATAATACTTAGAACGTTGAAACCTCCAGTAACGTTTTACGATTACCGAGTTCCTTCTAAGCTTATCGAGTTCTATTAAGCTTATAGAGTTTATTTTAATCTTATAGAATTCCTTTTAAGATTATCTAGTTCATCTTTAATTTTGTTATCATTTTTCTGTCTCGTTTTTTTTGTATTTTTTTCAGTAAATTTAAAACATCTTTGTCGTCAAAAATTGTTCATGAAGTTTTAACCAGCAGTATCTTATATAGGCCTGGCGATACAGACAATTGATTGACCTCTTTACATAACGATGAGAAGTCAACTAAGGTCAGGAGAAAAAATAAATTAGTGAAGAAGAAACTGATATATGGATGACGATGACGGAAGATTTATTTCCTATATTTTTTTCCCGGTAGGATTTTTTTTATTTCTTCAGTGAGCTATAGTTCATCTCTAGGACTCGTTTTATGGGGTAATATCTCTCTCTCTCTCTCTCTCTCTCTCTCTCTCTCTCTCTCTCTCCACACCAGTCTTCCTTACACCTACCACCACCACCACCACCTATCACTACCACCATCCTTTCACCACCACCACCATCCTTTCACCACTACCATCATCACCACTACCTCCCGCCACCCATCACTCATCACCACCAACCATATCACGACCACTACTACCATTACCAACACTACTACGACCACCATCACCACTACCACCACCACCATCAATAATTCAGAGGAGATGGCCATATATCACCCAAAAAGAGATGGGGTTTTTACAACAGTCATATATGGTTCCTGTAAACACGACAACCAGCGTGGAGGAGGAGAACTATAACAGCTTATTTCTACAGCAAGATATATTGTAAACCATGTAGGCACTGTGTAAACCTGTTTTATATAGTGTCTCCCTGGTTTACACAGTATATCCTTTGTTTACACAGCGTTCCTCTCCCCTCCTCCTTCTTCCCCTTCCTCCTCCTCCTCCTCCTCCTCCTTTATTGCAATCCTCCGTTATGTTGCTTATTTGAGAGGTTTAATGTAATTTCGATCATGATATGTTTATATATGGTGAATTAGTTAAACCAATTAGAAACGTTCTTAAATTAGATGGGGCTATTAGCCTTTAAATCCAGGACCCAGTTAATGTGTTTTTGGTAAATGAACTAATGATTACGGTATTGTAGACGATCATCATCCTGTGACCTCCATCTACACACACACACACACACACACACATACACGTGTTTATACATACATACATACATCCATCCATACATACATACATTCATACATACATACATACATACATACATTATAACACTATCTCACTTTAACCTTTATAAGCACTAGGAAAATAAAGGTGTGGTATATAGATTAAGTTGTTTATATTTGGTAGTGAGGGAGAGTGATGGTAGGTAATAATGGTATGGTAGATAAGTCATGGTGTATGGTTGATAAGTTATGGTGTATGGTAGGTAAGTCATGGTGTATGGTAGATAAGTCATGGTGTATGGTTGATAAGTTATGGTGTATGGTTGATAAGTTATGGTGTATGGTAGGTAAGTTATGGTGTATGGTAGATAAGTTATGGTGTATGGTTGATAAGTCATGGTGTACGGTAGATAAGTTATGGTGTATGGTAGATAAGTTTTGGTGTATGGTAGGTAAGTTATGGTGTATGGTAGATAAGTTATGGTGTATGGTTGATAAGTTATGGTGTATGGTAGATAAGTTATGGTGTATGGTAGATAAGTTATGGTGTTTGGTAGATAAGTTATGGTGTATGGTAGATAAGTCATGGTGTATGGTGGCTGTTTAAGATGCACTATAATATAATAATTCTCTCTTATAGAACACATAGTAATAAAAGCATCCACTTAATATCATACAAGGACAGAGGCATAAGATAAAATTTTAATTAATGATTTTTTTTTTTTTAGAACGTCAAATGTATAAGTAAGGTTCACTAAATACACCAACATGAGGAAGGAGACTGTTATTGTTTGGTAATAAAAGTGACTCTCCTATAGGGAAGAAGCAGCAACCTAACCATTCTCACTAACTATTAATACTCAACAAGCAATAAGCGTCATAGGTAATGGAGCTCGACCAAGATCATTTACCTTGTGAGCGACCCTTTAAGTGAGTTTTTTTTTCTCTTCTTCTTCTCCTTGTTCTTCTTCTTCTTCTTCTTTTAGAAACTCAGATACAGACAAGTCTCCATAATTACGTGGTTGGCACCAAGATGCACCTCTCTCTGGTGTGGCTACCCTCCCTCAGGCTACCTCCTGCCTTCCCACTGGCCTCCTCTTGTGTGTGTCTTACGTTAACACTATTTCACATGGATTGTGGGCTTCATTATCCTTAAATCACCACCACCAACAAAAACAACATCAATAATAATAATACTACTACTAATAATAATAATAATGTAAATGTTATTATTATTATTATAAAAAAATACATTCTGTGTTCCTGTGCATTTCCATGGTTTTGAAGACCGGGGGCTGAAATTTGGTAGGGAGTTGTGGGTTGCCTGGGACTAGTTGTGCACCGTCTCCAGCCCCTCACCTCATCATTGAAGGAGAAATAAACTCAGTCAGCGTATCGTTACCATGGCAGCATGAAAATCGAACTGGTGAAATAGGTACCGTAAATTAATGTAGTCATCCCTGGAAACTGTCTCGTGTCATCGTTTTCCTTAACCCCCGAATCATTACCGCTATTTTCACTGGATATTAAAATCTTAGTGGACCTTGTTACGTGTTGCTTAAATATACCGAATGTGATGTAAATTTGTAAACTTGTTAGTTATTTTTGAGACAGACAGACAGACAAAACCGAGAACAATATCCTACTCGCAGTTGCAGGCAGGGTAATAAACTACACGTAACTGCAGTACTTGTGAAATTATGTAGGTAATCGCCGCAGTTTTGATAACCAGATGTTGTTAGTGTGCCATGTAATTATACCTGCAATCTCCTCTCACAGTAACGTTCTCCTGGACGTTCAGTAAGCATACAGGTGAACATCGGGGTCCGTTCCCAAGCAGGTGAACACAGGTGAACAACAGGGTAATTCCAGAGGACTCATGAACACACAGGTGAACAAAATGCTCTGTGTAAACGGTTTCCTGGATGATGGATGACCGCCTCATTACATGGGCTTCGGACTCAATGCAAATTAGCGAAGAATTACCTCCATCTACTCTCTCTCTCTCTCTCTCTCTCTTTCTATCTCTGAGTAAGTTCTTATTTCCTTATTTATCTCTTTCGTTGGATGAACCCTTGAATTTGCACATATCATAGAAAAGGAAAAGAGAGAGAAGCAAAGGAAACAGTTAAGACAGAGAATAAGAGACAGACGTAGAGATAAACAAGAAAGGGCGACAAGTTGAGAGACAGACATAGAGAGCGAGAGATAGAAAGAGAAAGATAAAGAGCCAGAGAAAAGGTAAATGAGGGACAAGTGGAAAGACAAACAGAAAGGGAGAGAGAGAAAGAGAGGGGAGGGGGTGTCGGATACACCAACAAAAAGAGAGCGAAGCATTTTCTGTCTCTAAGGCCTAACAAAAGGTGTGAGGTGAACTCTTCCATAATTACTTCCTCCCTCACCCCCCTCTCCCCCCTTCACCTCTCATTAAAGGGTCCTCATCCCCTTAATTAATAGCGGCCACACTCTGGGGTTTTAATGGGTCAGCCTTGGATGGCATTCTCTTGCCTCTACAAACAATACCTTTCCTGGGTGAATCTCTTCTAAAATGACTCTTTTATTTTTCATTTTGTTCATTTAATTTATGTGAATCTGGACGTGTTGGTTCCGAATTCTCAAAAGTTCGTAAGTCAAGTTTATTTTCTGTCGTAAGACCAGCGAGGTTATCCTAAAACTATATCTTGCGCTTGTGAGACCTCACTTAGATTACACAGTTCAGTTCTGGTCACCGTACTGCAGAATGGATATAGAATCCCTAGAAAGAATTCAGAGGAGAATGACAAGACTAATCCCGGGCATTAGGAACCTTGAGTACAGAGACACGTTAAATTATCTTAATTTGCATTTCCTCGAGAGACGTAGAGTGAGGGGCGATATGATCGAGGTGTATAAATGGAAGTCAGGGCTGAACAAAGGTGATATAACAAAAGTACTCAATCTATCCAACCAGGAGCGAACTCGTAGCAATGGTTTTAAATTAGACAAATTTAGATTTGGGCGGGAAGATAGGTGAACATTAGTTTGGAAATAGAGTAGTGGATGAATGGAACAAGTTACCGAACATCATCGAATACTCTGGATAGCTGGATAAGAGCGATAGGGGTTGGTTGTAAACGGGACTGCCCAGTATGGGCCAATTGGCCAGCTGTAGGTTCCTCCATTATTAACGCTGAGTTTAAGTGTAACCTCGACACCATCTTGACCCTAGATCAAAGACTCAGTTATTACAGTACGACATTGTTAGTCTACGTGATACATTAAGTTCATCTGATAAAGGAAAAGTATCACGTA
Organism: Homarus americanus; assembly: GCF_018991925.1. Lineage (NCBI taxonomy): Eukaryota > Metazoa > Arthropoda > Malacostraca > Decapoda > Nephropidae > Homarus > Homarus americanus. The sequence continues at coordinate 244,880 of NW_024747794.1, read as the reverse complement.
CTTTTTTTAGACTTTTGTTTTTGTCTTAGAGTCGTTGAGAAAGACTCGAGTAAGCATCTGTCGGTTATATTACATACCGGTAATATTATAGTGTGAAAAGAACTTTAGAAAAAAGTGAAATAGGAGTATAATATATGTATTTACTCTCCCATTATTCTTTTGTTTCATCTTATCAGTTCCAAGACGAAATCCATATATAGGCACAATGGTTTGAGAATTATTAAGAAATACAAAGTTTCTCTGGATTAATGAATGTTATTGGATCATGTCATTATTGAGGAGCTGAAGAACTTTTGAGAAAGAAATAAGGAAAAATAAAATCTATTTCCTTCTTTACTTCATATTTTTAGTTCAAAGACAAAATACAGACACAGTACAGGTGCGAAGGGTTCATAATTAACTACTAAAAGCTGTTAAATCCGGTCATCTTGTACAGGTAAACAACAGTCACGTACATATTTTTCCTATGTCAAAAGTGCACACTTAATAAACTCACTCCCTGCTATGAAGCAAACAAATTATTTATCAACAATTCTATTTTGAAGTACTGATGATTATTGCTGATCACCTCGCAGCTAAACTATAGAAAAATAACTAATTGCAAAAACTGTTGGTAATTACACAGGAGGATTTCCAGACCCTGGTGATTGAGAGAGAGAGAGAGAGAGAGAGAGAGAGAGAGAGAGAGAGAGAGATGGCCGCCACTAGTCACCTCAGCCTCTGTAGTGCTCCTCGTGTTCTCTTTGTGGCACATTATCTACGTCCGCTATTACCTCGCTACTCCCTTCTGTTTCTAGTTTCATTGTGTTCAGTTATTGTACCAGTACACGCGAGGGATGGCCACTCTCAACACCTAACAGAAGGAATCCTCAGTGAAATATTCGTCGATAGATAACATTTCGGAGTTTTTTCTTTAAATTAATATTTCCTTCCATGCTGTTCTTTCATTTCCTCCAAGACAATGAAAACATGATATTTTGAAAGTGAAAAGAGGTTACATAAACCTGACGAGCCGACAGGAGCAGTGAAGATACGGCACATTAAACGCCGGCACTGCACTCTACCGCCTTCACTTCCCCAACTATAAATTTAGGTAAATATTTACAGCTTGGAGAACTGTGGGTGTCCTGGGATAAAGCCAGTGACCCTTACGATAGGAGGCGAGCATTCAACCACCGCATCTCTTATACTAATTTTGCAACTACTGTTATGATTACCAATATAACAATACTGTTATTGGATACGACTTTGATTACAATAAAAGTAGATGTAATTTTGTTAAGCTTTCAATGAAATCGTAAATAAACATACGTCTTTCTCGCTAATGTTTACCTCAACTCCCTAGGGTAATTGCCCTCGGTAAAATGTTACTTTAGCAAAGTATTGTTACCTGTTGTCACATACAGGTAACTGTAAGCGATGTTGATGAACCTGTAACCTAGGAATTTTAAATGACCTTGAATGTCTATATCTTGTTATAAGACATAGTTGATCCCCGCTTGCTAGAGAGACAAGGAGGGGAGCTTCTCGTGGGTTACTGTGTCGCAGCAGGATGCCGCCTTCTGCACGGGACGACGAGATCAGGCACGCGTGATTACCTTCGTCAGGGTAGAATGAGGAAAAAATACACACATGAATAACTTCTTTCAGGAGAGTATGTGGAAAAACATATGTCAATGATGGTTGGTATCTGAGACTTGACAGAGGAAAAAATAGGACTGGGACATGTACGAATGTTAAGATGAGTCAGACAAGTTTTCTTCCCATACTTGAGCCTGAGGGATATACCGGGCTAAGTATTGTGGATTTATAAGAGTAGTTTTCATTTCAACGCTAATTTTTGTTTTCTTTACGGCAAATATCGAGGAAGGCGGAACATAAATATTGATATTCTGACAGCGACTACGACGACAACCTGCAGCATCAGCATTAACTTATTGTGTATTACAGGTTCTTAATACATCACGGCCGATACATAATAGGCGCCCGGCGTGCAAACTCGCTAAAAAAAAAGATACCTAAATATTCGATTGGGGAAGGCTAGACGATTGTGCCGATGTGAAAAAGAAAATACGAAAAAAAAGGAAAAATCAAGGCTATGGGGAGTTCGTCAATCGTACGGTAAATGTTTATTCTGGTCTAACAAACATATACAACTCGGCTCACAACATTACGACATCAGACACTTGAACCTGTTGCCACCTATCACACGCAAGGTGGAATAGGACTGGTACATCATTTTTTTTTTTCTCTAGGATTAAATTTGTGAAGTAGATAGAAGACTTTATAACAACACTTAACCGGATACCAAACAAATGAATAACTGGAATACAATATCGTAATCTCACTCTTGATACTGTGTTTCGTTGATTAAAGCAGATCTGTCTGGTTAAGTCTCCCTGTCGAATCTGTCCCCGTGCAGAACAAAAAACCTATAGAGATCTTGTGAATTATTTCGTTGTTGTTTTTTATTTAATAATGGTAAACAGAACAATCTCTCTCTCTCTCTCTCTCTCTCTCTCTCTCTCTCTCTCTCTCTCTCTCTCTCTCTCTCTCTCTCGACAAAAAGTCCCATAAAGATAACAATAAACTCTGATATTTTTTCTCCCAACTCGCTCTACTTTTAAAGCCCCGAAAAGAAATCGTGTTGACTAAAGATTGACATTTACGTTGTTTACTTATTCCCTAATTGAAGGTAAACGTCATATTTTTATTCTTTATTGTTTTAGTGTCTATAAAATGGACAAAAATTAAAAGAGATAAAAAAATCATAAATATCTCCTAAAACTTATTGAATAAAAAAACACAAACACAATGTCTAGTGTTTGGCTCGTAAAAAAAATGAAATTTCTCATAAATTTACATCATTTACCATAATATAAATTCAGCAAACTACAAAACTGTAAAGTCCACTGAGTCATTAGTTCAAGTTAGTAATGGTCGATTCTGTATTTTTCTTTTGTCTCTTTTTTTTTTTTACAATAATAAACCATAATTGAGAGTCTCGGTACAATTACATATGCTGAGAGGAAGGCGAACTTGTGTCCCCCACCGAGCAGGGAAAGAAAGTTCCTGACCAGTGTTATCTTGTGCACAAAGCCAGAAATAATGTGAGAGGGAGAGTGTTCACTTTTGCCTGGACACACAGGGCTTCATCTCCACGTACTGTGTTTATTACTACGTGAACACACAGGGCTTCACCTCCACGTACTGTGTTTATTACTACGTGAACACACAGGGCTTCATCACCACGTACAGTGTTTATTACTACGTGAACACACAGGGCTTCATCACCACGTACTGTGTTTATTACTACGTGAACACACAGGGCTTCACCTCCACGTACTGTGTTTATTACTACGTGAACACACAGGGCTTCATCACCACGTACTGTGTTTAATTACGTGAACACACAGGCTTCATCACCACGTACAGTGTTTATTACTACGTGAACACACAGGGCTGTGTTTATTACTACGTGAACACACAGGGCTTCATCACCACGTACTGTGTTTATTACTACGTGAACACACAGGGTACTTTATTACTACGAACACACAGGGCTTCATCACCACGTACTGTGTTTATTACTACGTGAACACACAAGGCTTCATCTCCACGTACTGTTTATTACTACGTGAACACACAGGGCTTCATCACCACGTACTGTGTTTATTACTACGTGAACACACAGGGCTTCATCACCACGTACTGTGTTCATCACCACGTACTGTTTATTACTACGTGAACACACAGGGCTTCATCACCACGTACAGTGTTTATTACTACGTGAACACACAGGGCTTCATCACCACGTACAGTGTTTATTACTACGTGAACACACAGGGCGTACAGTGTTTATTACTACGTGAACACACAGGGCTTCATCTCCACGTACTGTGTTTATTACTACGTGAACACACAGGGCTTCACCTCCACGTACAGTGTTTATTACTACGTGAACACACAGGGCTTCATCACCACGTACAGTGTTTATTACTACGTGAACACACAGGGCTTCATCACCACGTACAGTGTTTATTACTACGTGAACACACAGGACTTCATCTCCACGTACAGTGTTTATTACTACGTGAACACACAGGGCTTCATCTCCACGTACAGTGTTTATTACTACGTGAACACACAGGACTTCATCTCCACGTACAGTGTTTATTACTACGTGAACACACAGGGCTTCACCTCCACGTACTGTGTTTATTACTCGTGTGTACTGTGTTTATTACTACGTGAACACACAGGGCTTCATCACCACGTACTGTGTTTATTACTACGTGAACACACAGGGCTTCACCTCCACGTACTGTGTTTATTACTACGTGAACACACAGGACTTCATCTCCACGTACAGTGTTTATTACTACGTGAACACACAGGACTTCATCTCCACGTACAGTGTTTATTACTACGTGAACACACAGGGCTTCATCACCACGTACAGTGTTTATTACTACGTGAACACACAGGGCTTCATCACCACGTACAGTGTTTATTACTACGTGAACACACAGGGCTTCATCACCACGTACTCTACATTGCCAACTAAAACACAAAGGTGACCATATTCTTCTTTAACGCCCGCCCACCACTAATGGTTACCCTTCATGTTACTAATAATTAATCCCTGACTAAAAAAAATAGAACCCTCTTTATTGTTGACAAGAATTACACCAAAGTGATGGTTGACCACTACAACGTCAGGTCGGGTGTGGAGCCTTATTGGGTCAGTATAACGCTCTAATGAAAAGTCTTGTATTACACAAATCAACTCTCCAGAGTAACTCTTTGAACATATTGCTCCAAAACCATTATTCAACCAAGTGCGTTAAGTCGAGTAGCAGGCAGACATAATTTAGTCTAGTGGTCATCTCTTATTCCTGTGCGCGATAAATCTGTGCCAAAGCTACTTGCTAAATGTAATACAATACTTTCACCATAACGGGGACAAAAACATATCACAACCTATACTTCTTAATGAGTAATTCTTTATTACCGAAGTCGTGTATAATCCAGGCAGACACACACATCGTCCTCCAACACAAGTAGGATCCAGGAAGCATTGATACGGCTTGAGCAGCAACTCAAAAAGGATTTGCTGTACTTGGCATGTTGCGGCCACTTACTGAGTTGGTCGTCAATAGCGTGCGAGGGAAACTGTTTGGCAAGGACACGTCCCCCGAGTGGACGATGTTCTGAAGCATCAAAGTGAATTGGTCCAAGACGAAAAAGGCACCATTCCACACCCCTCACTTTCCAGTACATTGCTGACGGAAGAAAGTGAAGAGGTCAAAGCCTTCCTTCTGAATTTGCTGTCTCCTCACACCAAGGTATTGATGCCAAGACTGAACAACTTGGGAGTGTGGTAAGTTAGCTTTGATCGTCCTTGGAGTGAAGCCATCCAAAAGGATCGTCTTTCGGAAGCAAGAAACACTCCATAAAACAAGATGGATAGCAATCATTCCGTACACCTACAAGATATGAATGTTCAAACAAGACTTTGACTATGATTCAGGGAAGGTCTCTTTATTTTTGTCAATTTATGACTCATGTATGAAAGCTGCTGTGGAATGGCCTGGTTATGTTCACGGATGTCATGTACTACCAAGACGAAGAGGACCGTAGCGTCGAAGATGCAACCTTGACGATACTGAGCAAACATTGTACTTCCTAACTTCTCAACTCTTGGAGACGAGGATTGTCAACGATGACTATAGCAGGTGAAAGGTGGGAGGGTGTACGTCATTACAGTCTACGGTGATCACTTTTAAGGATTCAAGATCTCGCGGCAGACCATACTGTGTTGTATTCTCTATAATGTTGGTTGTATTGACCTACTGTGTTGTACCTTACCGTGTTGGTCACCTTCAACACGTATTACTACACCTATGGGGTCTTCTAATGTCTACGTTGTCATGCTTGTCTTGATAATATATAATGAACATGTTAGCTGTTTAATATTGTCAATTTTATTTTTATTTTTATTATTATTATTATTATTATTATTATTATTATTATTATTTCTTTTTTTTCTGCTATTATTTCATTGTTTACTATTATGATGGATATTAATATTATGCTAGCAGTAATATAATTATTTTACCACATTTATCAATATAATATTAACCATGGTTGTGTCTCTTACAGACGGCACTGAGCGATGCGCGTAAGGTCACCCTCAGGACGGTCAGCCTCCGCTCCTCCGGCAAGTACAAGTGTGAGGTGTCGGCCGACTCCCCGTCCTTCCACACCGAGTACCTCACCGGAGAGATGCTCGTTGTTGGTAAGTCTTACTGTATCAGTGTGTGTGTGTGTGTGTGTGTGTGTGTGTGTGTGTGTGTGTGTGTGTGTGTGTGTGTGTGTGTGTGTGTGTGTGTGTGTGTGTGTGTGTGTGTGTGTGTGTGTGTGTGTGTGTGTGTGTGTGTGTGTGTGTGTGTGTGTGCCAACACTATATGTATGCAGGCAGTAGATAAAGAGGATTATTGAAACCTATTGTAGCGTTTGGTTGGTTAGTATTAGGTGACACTGTAGTGGTATTGTCAGTGTGGGCGCTCGTGGATACACTCACTGCGGAACATAAACACACAAAAAAGAAACGCATAATGATGAATTTATTGAAGAAACAAAGACCACAACATTACACACGTGTATATAAAAGAGAAAAATCTTCAGGAAAACCATAGTTCTACTGATTGAATAATGAAAAGGACTTTAACATATTTAATGTTATACATATAGTTTAAAAATTACAACAAGGTCTTTTGGTTAATTGTGACAGGTGAGTAAGACTGGCCTGTGGGTGGTCAGTCAGAGTTCCTATCATGATCAACTAATACGGAGAGAAAATATTACAATTACATAAAGACAGACAGACTCAGACATCCTCCCCCCCCCCCTTAAACCAGACTTGTGGTGAACTATTTTGCAAGAACAGAATGCAAAAAAAACTTAGTGAATGTTAAGTTTCCCTTCAACAACTGACAAGTAACACTTAGGAAAAACACTCATATTCCGCCAGACAGCAGATGCAGCCTCACCACCACCACTATCCCACAACTGGCTTGCTTAACGAGGGCAATTTTATCAAAACTACAGTGTCGATTCTACCGTCACTGGGAGAAAATTATCATAAGTGTATTTGAATGTGTGGAGGGAGGCGGTGGTCTTAGCGGGTACGCCTTACTAAGCTCATAAACCCAAATTGATTGGTTATAGTGTCCGGTCCTTGTCACCTCTTATCTGCTTTAGGCCTAAGCAGCGCTGGTGACAGAACAATCTGGCCGTCCATTTACATAATCTTGGTGTGTGTGTGTGTGTGTGTGTGTGTGTGTGTGTGTGTGTGTGTGTGTGTGTGTGTGTGTGTGTGTGTGTCGTAATGGTCCTACAATTTGCTCCTATCACTTATGACGTTTCTACCTGAGCCGTGATGACGCTGCAGGTGGTAAGTCGTGGGTTCAGACACACATACGCAGAAATGCGTATTTTAAAGTCTCTTCATTTCATTCTAAAATTGATTAATTGGAATACTTTCACTGAAAATATATAATTTATTCGAACGTCTGGTAATATCAGCTAACAAACCATATACTTCACACTTATGAATTAGCATATTTTAGTTATTATATTTTGGGTTTTAAGCGTCTTATAGGAGCCTCGCGAGGTGAAGTATTAGGGACTTGTGTATAATATGTGTTGGTGCGTCATATGTGTAGTGGCCCTGTTGTGTGAGGTGTTGTTGTTGTTGTTATTATTATTATTAGTATTAGTATTATTAGTATTATTATTATTATTATTATTAGTATTATTATTATTATTAGTATCATTATTATGCGTCAAGGCTTCCTACAAGACACCTGCCATTGGTCGTCTTGTGTGGGTGAAATATCTTAATCATCTTACGTTTAAAACGACTTTTCAAAACTAAAAGAAATTGCATTAAAAACTTAGCAGGGACGGGTCAAAGGGACTAAGAGTTGCGTAAAAAGTTAACTGCATAATGACCTTGTTGATAGGACCGAGGAACTGACGTAATTACTTGCTTAACCACTCAAGGCAAGTTTAGTCGAAAATTCTCACTAGACTGTAATTAGTGAAGCCTGTGTATGTGTATGTGTGTTTTTGTCTGTGTTTGTTTATTTGTGTATGTGTTTCTTTGTTCATACGTTTTTTACTAGTGTGTGTGTGTGTGTGTGTGTGTGTGTGTGTGTGTGTGTGTGTGTGTGTGTGTGTGTGTGTGTGTGTGTGTGAAAATTCTTAAATCACAAACATAATTAGGTCATCTTATTTATCAATACCTTACATAATATATCATCATATCCTGACACGATTATTGAGTCACCTCTCCCCACGTCACCATTCACTCCATCAACTTGTACTTAGGAAAAAATCAAGATTCTAATTTCTCTTGAGTTTCTTTGTGTGAGGTGAACGAAGTTAAGGAACACAAGGGCGACAGTGAAGTGAGGGAAGAGTCATTGCCAAATGTGTGGACTGTGATTATTTTAATGTACTTATTAAATCATGAGGACTCTGAAATAGATACATTCAGAACCTAACCTAACCTACGCGTCTTATAAAAAATTTCTTGAATTATTTATATAAAAAAAATCATTTGAATTTACATAAATATACATTAAAATAACATAAAGTATAATTTTCGCCTGGATATGAGTGTAAGAGGTGTTTATACAGGACTATATGGGTTTAGAAACAAAGTTAAGAGGTGTTTAGGACAATCGTCGTATTTATAAAGAATCGTAAATGAATTAACATGATATTGTGTGAGTAATGTACAATATTGCTTATTGTAGAAATAATACAGAATCGGTCAAGACTTGGGATTAATATTTAGAAACGAGGTCTCTAATGTAGCCTGTGATGGATTAACCTTGGAGAATAATTAACACCGTGCACTTGGGGAAATTAATAATGGACAGTAATCTTTGCGCACTCTTCATGAAATTTTATCGTCATGAATTGTATTGAAAGTTAATGGTTATTCATATGAGAAAGACGTGTCACTGTAAAACGTGTCACTGTAAAACGTCTGTAGTCTTCCCCTTTCCTAGTGGGTCCTTCGTGAAATTCTGACGAGTGAGAGAAAATATACTGTATCTTAAACCTTCAATACACAAGGAGGCAGCATGGCCGGCACTGCACTCGACCTCCTTCACTTCCTCAGTTGTAAAGTTAGGTACCCATTTACAGCTGGGTGGACTGGAGGCTGAACAACTACTGTTAGAACAGACTGTGTGTGTTGCATCCACCCGGTCGCCTCCCCAAATGTAAACTTACAGTATATAATTTTTATATTCCTTAATATATGATGTGTAATTGTATGTTACTAAAAGGTTTTAGTTTCATTAAATGTTATAGCTTTATGATGTAATTTTCGGCGAGGAAATGGAGCGTGTGTGTGTTAATATAACCAGTGTCTGATAACCAATTTCCAAATAAGTACTATATGTTTTCCTCCACTTGCAGCCTTTCCTTGCAAAGTGAGTTACTTCATAATATTAAAATGCAGGTAATTGAATCATAGATCATCACCTCACTTGCTTTTAGCAGCGATAATTACATTCACTAGTCTGATAAAGATGTGCCTTTACTCTCCCTTTATTACAACTGAGCACCACACTGAGGGCTGTTGCTCGTACCGCCCACCCACGGAACCTTCAAATTTAACTTATTACTACTATTACACTTAAAACAACCTTAATGTCGTAGATGTTGGTCTTTGAGAGTTTCTATATATGAGAAATCCACTTTGAAATATGCATTCATAGTCTGTAATCTTTCTAAAGTGTTCAATGCTTCTGAACTGTGGGATGTCTTCAGGTACTGTACGGAGCAGAGCCAAGTATTAAAGATTAAAGTCAACAAAGGAGTTTTTTCTCCGAGTGATGGCCTACAATTACTGTTCACCATGTACAGACGGATGCGGTGGCCGAGTGGATATAGTTATTCGTTTCTTGTTCGTGATAGCGGCTGCCCCTATCCACCCAACTGTCAGTAGTACCTCCTTGTGTACCGAAATAAAAACTAATATTCAGTTGCTGCACACTGTCCTTAATGGGTTGTCAGGCCTATGGGACCCATTCTCACTGTGTCCAATGATTGCTGTTCAGTAAATAAACGCTACAGGAGTGTCATGCTGCGAGGCTGGCCATCAGTGAGGGCAACAGAACCTGCAGCTATCTGGACGGATAACAGTTCAACGTAAGACTTAACACAGTTGGTCTCAGATCATTGTCCGTGACTGTAAGAGAACTTAACTCTGATCCTGACCACTGATCCTTCTTTTGTGGAGTTTCCTCATCAACTTGAAATTTTTTCCTCCTTAAGTAAAATGAAAAAACAAAACACAATTGAGAAGCACCATGACTAATAACAGTCAACATACCCAAGTGCATGACTCTCACCCGCCTCGCCTCACCTCACCCATGTAATTCTTTCACTATTAATTGTTTGGATTTTGAGGCGTAAAAATAAAATAAAAAGTTTGAACCAGATAATTACCGCTTAAATAACAGGCAAAAATAACAGCTTCATAAACCTATATAACTTTTTTGGGTGTATGTTATTTTTTTTATATATCGGGAGCGTAGATTCCCTTTTCCCAAATTAAGTGCTCATATTACCCCTGAAATACTTGGATGAAATGATAGCCCATTAGTGTAACAGCTATTGTTTGGTGGGAAAAAAATATAAAATACGTGAATGAAATCTTATCTTCTTTTGGTCGTAAATTAAAAGATAAAATTGTTCGATAAAACACATTTAATACCATAGTGTACTAACACATTAATTTCTAATCCCATGAAGAAAGTGTTTTGATATCAGCCATAACGTATAAATTTTGTTCTTGTACTCTTCATCAGCTTGATTAAAGTCCTGGGAGCAAAAAGTAAGAAATTTGAATAATTTCTTGTTCTCTTGAGTCCTGAAAAAAAAAACATTAATCTTCCAACATTAATTACTTGCCTCCTGTATTTGTATTTATTTTTTTCGTTACAATAAATGTATTAAAATAACTAAACACATTTATTTCCAATTCCAAGAAATATACTGTTTTTCGGACGCAAATCTCAACAATCTAGATTTTCTTCAACATCTCGTTACAGGTGCATCTCTGTGGTCAATAAGCTGGAACCTGGATAATTTACCTGTCATTGATTCTTGGGAAAAATATCTTAATTTTAAAAACGTATTGAATTAGTTAATCAGTCAAATGTATAGTGTATGGTAATTAAAACAAATTTAATAATTATGTATACTAAAATAATGATTACTGATGAAATACTATACTAAACAAAAATAAAGATTAAGTATACTAAACAGATGTGCTGATTAGTATGGTAAAACACATATAATGATTAAATATACTTAAACAGAAGTAATGATTAAGTATAAAAAATAAAAAATAATGAAACAGTTTACTTTTACTTATATCTATTAATAGTATAATAAAGGCAATAAGAGTAATGATGTCTACTACTAACAACGATGATAATAATATAATCAGCTGATGATAACAATGATGTTAGTATCTGTCTCAAACATGATATAACATTAATAGCCTCGTTTAAAATACAACTTAATTCAGTTTCAACCAAACCTAACCTAACCATAATCACAATAAAACAAACTAAACCAAATCTAATCTAACCGAACACTTCAAAATAATATTAGGGTGGTTAATTGTCAGGTAATATAAACAGGGGGGAGCTTAATCTTCATGTGGTCGTATTTGGGAGGGTTAGGTTAGGTTAGGTTACGTTACGTTACGTTACGTTACGTTAGTTTAAGTACATTCCTAACTGTCGAAGAGATTGTTTTCTCCCATTAATCCAGAAATAAACTTTTTATACACAGAACTTAATTTTTCATGGCGAATATTTGAATGTGTGTGTGTGTGTGTGTGTGTGTGTGTGAAGTGTGTAAAATACATGTCCATTCATACATCATCACCCTCTCCCACTTCCTCTTATGCTAACAAAAACAAAAGAAAACAGAACTTATAAAACGACAAGAACTTATCAATAGCAGTTTGTGGAACTTTATCTTTTACCTCAAGATCAGAGACGAAACTTTGGGTCAAAAATACGTGGCCGCCTTTGTCCGAGGGTCTCAAAGTCTAGAACGAGGAAACAGAGAAAATATTGCTCAGTTTTATGGACAAGTTCCTGTTTGGTTGTGTCTCGAGTCGACTGTTCCCAGAGAAGGGGGAAGTGGCAGCCATTGTCTGAGGTAATGGAATCAAAACCTCCTCTTTCGTTTTAAGACAACTGGTGTAAACAAACATCTGAAATCATATATTTATACCAATGCAATACGTACATACATGTTCGTGCTCTTATATTCGTGCATATATGTGTGTGTTTGTCTGTGTGTACACGATTTTACAGACAGTAACGGCAATTACAAAGCGGGAGGAGCAAGTACTAGGCCAAGTACAGTAGTGCGGGACCAAGTACAGTTGGTGTGGTGCCAGGTACAGTAGGGTACGGGACCAGGTACAGTAGGGTACGGGACCAGGTACAGTAGGGTACGGGACCAGGTACAGTAGGGTGCGGGACCAGGTACAGTAGGGTACGAGACCAGGTACTCAAGCACTCGCTACAGGGCCACACCCACATGCGTGTTTCCTGCCACCACCATAACACAGTGCTCGTTAACTTACACTTACGCTAAACATCACAGCTTTTTAAAAGTCGATTTTGAGCTTTCACAATGTGGCATTTAAGTTGAATCTTTTTTTTCATATTTTTCACAATATGTTCATCATTTTAATGAAGTTAAAATATTTACTCTCGCTTAATGATTTTAATGCATTGTAATCATAAATGTTTGGTACAATTTATCATTCCAGTGACGTTCACCTGTTCTCCAATGACCTGTATTAACAGTGAACTGAAACGTGTAAAACAAAACCCACAACCAAAAAGGAATTAAGTCGTCAAGAGCGATATGGTAACCCAGTAAAACAAACGACGTACAAGATGCGTGCAGATAATGACCACTTGAGGCATATCCCACAACAAAGGTCTTTACGCGCGAGCATTATTCTAAGAACCTAAAAATTATGAGAGACAGAACTCTGTTTTAAGACGAAATTCAGTCAAGGTAAAATAGCACAGGATTGAGGTGATCTGTGTGAGGCAGGGAGGTGTAGAGGACTGCACATGATTTACAGCAGCTGCTCGGGTGAACTGAACTCCGAGGTTTAAGGAAATATTTTAATCTTGGAGAACCTTTAAGGTGTGTTGGCAGTAAATGAATGTTTTGGCTACGATGAATCAGCAGCCCGTTGCTGACTCCCTGGTCTGACTGGTTGATGGTCTTGCGCGTGATGGATCTTTTTCTCCAAATGTAACTCAGTATAACGTATATGAATAAATTGTGTTGTAGAATTATATTATTCTTAATGATCAGGGCGTCTATTTATTATTCAGTAAATTACAGTGGTATAAAATAATGGCAATTATTTTTTTCAGCGCGAATTCGACTTAAAAACTAAAAAAAAATCCTAGTAAAATATTAACTCTTGCAAACAAAACATAAAATGATGAGAATTACATATACAAAAATTATTCATATATTATGTTATTAACAACGCCATATAGATAATCCAATTCAGAACACAAAACGAATAAACCCTAAAAATATAATCAAATTCAGATAAATATTAACTGTCAATTATATTATTCAACACAAACAAATCTGAACTGCAAATTCACTCCCGGAAAATGAGGACAGATGACCGGTTATTTTTTGTAGTTTTATTATCATTAATACTTAACAGTGTAATGTTTTAGTTACTATATTACCTAAAAGTAACAATATGGGTGTGAAATATTACGAACAGTAATAATAATAATAAAACTAATATATATATATATATATATATATATATATATATATATATATATATATATATATATATATATATATATATATATATATATATATATATATATATATATATATTTATTTATTTATTTATTTATATTGACTCTATTGGAGACACGGACGACAATGAAACATTTTCTATAAATTCGAAGGTGTACAATTAGAAAATAAAAAACATCAAGAGTAACTTAAGGTGTTTGCACAAGCGCTCTGGTATCCTATTATTTTTATCCTTGGTTATTAGTGAGTCAGTTAGTATAGGATTACTGTTATATATACTATATATATATATATATATATATATATATATATATATATATATATATATATATATATATATATATATATATATATATATATATATATATATATGTGTGTGTGTGTGTGTGTGTGTGTGTGTCTTTATTATCATTTATTACATACTGAGAACTATAGAGGAAATAGTAGACATTTATTGAGTGATAAAATATAGACAAAGTAAAGATGGACATATGAACCTGAAAACACCCAACCTTACCCCTCGGGCCATCCAGAGCCCACCCGCAGGGCCACACTTCCTCCCCTCCTCCAGGCCGGACCAAATTTGGTAGTTATAAGTGTTGACTGTTTCGGCACGTTTACTTTACTTGTATCCTCTACGCTACTGATCGGCTCGTTAACAGCTTGGGCGGTCGGTCACGTCTCTGTTACACACTGTTGGCAAGAACTGTAATGATGTTTTCCCTCCCGAACGTTTCTCGCCAAGTAAACACTATCACCATAGAGTAAATCGGTGCTTGGAAAAAGAGAAAATTTGGATACGCTGTCAGTAGTGTTAGAACAGATGATGATCACGCACCTTATTCATCCATTAGTTTTACTTGATATACCCAATGTTGGTAGATGTTATTACGTCCGTATATCATTTGTTCAGTTGCGGAAATGTGTTCCTAGACCCACTGTGGTAACCGATGTCACCAAATGGCAATGTTGCGGGCAACACAAAAGGTATAAGGATAGTCTCAAGACAAACCTGAAAAAGTGCCAAATCGACCCCCTCACCTGGGAGACGATCACTCCACACCGTAACGCTTGGAGGACCAGCACACAAAAAAGTGTCGATAATTTCGAGTTAGCCCGACTGCATACCGAGGCAGACAGGCGCCAGCGCCGGCAAGACACTGCCGCCGCCCCTCCCGCACTGGATGTAGCCCTCCACATGTGCAACATCTGTGGACGACCCTGCCTGTCTCGTATTGGCCTCTCTAGTTACCTCACAGCTAACATCCTAAATAACTCATATCATTGTCTTATAGCTGGATGATCGTCTTACTCGATTCCGAGTGACAGCAAAGTAATAAGTAGTAGTTTAATGAATTACCTATAAATATACTGTTATTCGGCTTACAGCAGCTGTTTTTCGCATTTCCTTCTCATTTCTGCCGCTGCAACTATTCACGTTCTCTTCGTGTATATTAACTTGCTTTTCTGAGAACCAGAGAGATGTATCTTTTAACCTTTAATTAAAAATCTACAATACTCACTGAAAGACCCTATTGTTAAAACGCAGCAGCACATGTGACATTTAAATCAAGTTTGTTATTGTTGTATTTCTGGATATGTACCACAATGATAGTTAGGTTTGTAAACAATATTCGTATTTATAATGGCTAGTCGCTGCTACTGACAATGGCCGTAAGGGGTCATCCTCAGGACCTCTCATGATGACATTTATCATAGCGTCCAGTAAATCCCCAGTGACGTCATATCTCTTAGTGTGTGTGTGTGTGTGTGTGTGTGTGTGTGTGCGCGTGTGCGCGTGCAGAAGCTGTCACCATTACCGTTGTTGTTATTTATGTTATTGTCACTAGTGTTATCATTTGTTGTACCCCTGGAGCGCCTTTTAGTGATATTGTTGTTGGTCTTCATATTCTTTTAATGCTTCAGGAGGTAATCTAAGGTGCCCATTGTCGAGATTGCTACAGCTGCTGCCGAAGGTGTCAATGCCACCGCCTCCCTCTCCTGCAGACTTTATCGATGCTGCCGCCCCTGTCGTCATTCTGTAGGCTGCTGGTGATGCTGATGACACCCCCGATAGTAGCTGCGGACACTAATCTTGCAATAACTCGGACACACACACACACACACACACACACACACACACTTGTCCAGCTATGCCAATTTACTGCCGAATGAGTCCCTTGTCAGTATTGGATGGAAAGATCGCGCTCTATGGCAAAGGTTAAAATACTCCTATTGCATTTTAATTAATGTCAGCTGGATTTTCTTTGAGGATTTATGTTTGGTTCTTCTTAGCTCATGTTCAGTTGTCTCATCAAATACTTCCATTGGTTGAACGAGATGTAGAACGTTAGCTTGTGTGTCCAATATGTTCATGGGTTGCATAGAATGATACACACATTAATACATTACTCCAGGCTAGCATTCACCAGTCTCCTGCTTACATAAACACTCCTTTACGAAACGAGTCTATCAATGGTCCTCACATCAACATCTCTCAAGCAGCGGCTCTTCATTTTGTTCCTCTTGTGATCACATAACGCTGTTTGATGGTCAATGAAAAGGCATATGACCTTATAATTGGTTTTGTTATATTCTATTTTAGGAGTTGTGAGTCCCTTTGACGTATGTGAGTATCTAGCAACAAACTCATAATTCATAACAGAGAAAACTGGAGTGACTTGTTGAAAGGGTAACTTTTTTTTTCATGTTTTACTGATAGGAGTTAAATGATGACGATGACAACAACACCGGGAGTTGGTGTGTCCTTTGGTCTGAGATCCGGCTTTCAAATCAGGGATAATTGACTCTCACCACATGCGACTTGATTGAAGTGGTAGAGTCCCCGTAATGGTCGAAGCTAATACTCACGTGTGCTTTTGCTTCTACCCGTCAGGATTTATATTGTGAAACAAGTTATCCTAACAAGCTTTTCTGCCACTCAATGCTTCTAATTCACATAGAAAGGGATAAAAAACTAAATTCGTATTTTATTTATATTGTATTTATATTATATGGATTTATTTTAATTTTCTATTTCTTGTAGTCTAGTTCCTTTTGTTTATCACATCTTGTGGTTTTTGCCTCCTCTTTCTTTAATTTTTTCATTTTATTTAATTTCTTAGATATAGTAATAAATATTATGTTTCGCGTAATAAAGACTCTCTCGATTTTTTTGATCTCTGACAATAGTGTGGAGTACATACTGAAGACTCCCCATCAAGTTCTCCCACGATACAATAGAAAGCGGATACATACACCACTTATAAGTAGATGGGTTAAATGGACACAAATACACCACTTAACAATAAAAAAAACCATACCAAACAAAATAAAATATGAATAAATAAATATATAAATAAATAATTAAACTATATTATTCTGATATAGAAAAGAAATAATAATACAATCAAGGTAATAATTCTTCCCGCGTAGCCTTGAGGAGTTAAACTATTTGGGAGGTTTTGTGATGCTGAACAATTACTGAACAAGGGACTTTAAACGTTAAGACAAACCTCCACCTTCCGGTTTTACCAAGATTGTGAAGAATTATGGATATTTTGTTGGTATTTTAAGGATGTGTGTCCGATTTAGTACTGAAAATATGGGGAAAAAAAGACGTGAAATTAAAGAAAACAAAAACAATTACAGATTTATATGGAGTATTGACAGATATAACCCAGGAACACCCGACTGGCCAGCTCTGAACCTACACTACGGGGTATCAGTATTAGCCAAGGCATGGTCCTCTATCACTATATACGGATTTGAATATTAACTAAAATTTACCTTATTAAAGTCTTAGTAACCACTGTTAAGGAACTTGTTAAGGTTTAACTGAAGTTTAGACACCCTATTCCTAACCTGAGGGTAGGCTACGTTGCATTACGTTATGTTACGTTACGTTACGTTACGTTAACTCGGTAAAGTAAACAGTGGAGAACATTCGAGATGCACATGAAGTGAAAACTCTCTCACGGAGGCAATACGACCTCACACACCACCACCCAACACCAACCTGTAAATCTAGGCAATTTGAATGGCCATTCCGAAGTTGTCTAACTGTCAACAGGAAATTCTCGCTCTTTGTTAAAACAACCCAAGGATCTATACTCCTTCGTTCTCCCTCCCAGTGATTCTGCATAAATTTATCCCCTGCGCCGTAAACTGCTCTACTGTGTGCATTGGTCTCGCTGTAGACGGATAAACGCATAGCTACAGTTTACAAGAGGTGCAGCGTGAATGAAAACGATTTCCAGCACAATACAATCAATACAGCCTCATCAAATATGCAGACGAGGATCCGCCATCAAGAGCCCATTCTCAATGAATGCATGAACGGCCCGGGTGTATTGGGCTGGGTGTATTCACTCGCTACACCTAACTGTGTCTATTGGTGTTCAAACGCTCCCTGAAGCTCTTTAAGGCTGGGGACTCAAGGCTCGGTGCAGTGCTGCTCCTGCCTTAATGTAGTGCCCCCGCGCGCCGGGTCCACACCCTGCTTATTTTTATTCGTTAATCTTTTTTTCTTTTTTTCAATTTTACTTTCCTGTATTACATAGACCCGTCAGAAAACTAGTGATGATTTATATTGTATTCTCGGTCTACCTTGTTAAAGAATTAAGCCAGTCTTAATGGCTTACAGGGTAATCCACTGAACATCTTACTCGGGTAAAGTGACCTCAGAGATTTCGTTGAGGACACTTTGATTCTCTCTCTCTCTCTCTTTCCCTGGTCAACATCGGTCCGCTAAAACAACTACTGAAATACAGGATAAAGAAGTCCATAATTCAGAGTATCCGGTATTTAGAAGTCCGGTTTTCAGAGGTTTGGTATTAAAAGTATCAGAAATAACCGCTTTGTATGCAAAATTTATTAAGATATTGAAAGCAGTTTTGACCTACGATTTAGAAACTAAACTTAAAACGATTGGGAGTAATTAATTATATACTAAATATAGCAACACTAAAACATATTTATTTCAGGGGATAGTTACAGTAATTACAGGTCATACAGGGAAAATACAGGAATTACTCTCACATAACAGAGGGTCGTCACCACAAGTAGGGAGTTAGGTATGACCATGATGGAATTAAGAGGTTATTATGTGAGTTATAGGGAAGGATAATTAAGGGTAACTGTGTGTGTGTGTGTGTGTATGTAACCTAACCTAACCTAACCTATATTAACTAAACCAATATCACTATCAGCACCACCACTCACATTAACCAGTCACTACCAGCACCACCACCATACTCACACTAACCACAATCACTACCAGCACCACCACCATACTCACATTAACCACAATCACTACCAGCACCACCACCACTCACCCTAATCACCAGCACCACTCATACTAACCACCTCCCTGCCTCATCTCTTCCCACAGATCTGCCCGACGAGGTGCCCACCATTACCGGGGGTCAGTCCAAGTACCATGTGGGAGACGAAGTACATGTCAACTGTACCTCAGCCCGCTCACGCCCAGCTGCCTCCCTCATGTGGTACATCAACGACAAACAGGTACGTTATCTTCACTACAGGTCACCTCAAGGTACCTCATTTTCACTACAGGTCACCTCTAGGTACGTCATCTTCACTACAGGTCACCTCAAGGTACCTCATTTATCATCACAGGTCACCAGGGGGTCAGTGTCAACAACAGGTCACTGGGGTAGGGAGGGTTTACGATAGTCCATTGGATGAATTAC
The DNA here is from genome assembly GCF_018991925.1 of Homarus americanus. Classification (NCBI taxonomy): domain Eukaryota; kingdom Metazoa; phylum Arthropoda; class Malacostraca; order Decapoda; family Nephropidae; genus Homarus; species Homarus americanus. The sequence goes on along the minus strand of NW_024747794.1, from coordinate 225,237 downwards.
GGATGAACCCAACATGATAGCACTTTATAGCACAGTGACGTCATCTATCATGAACTGAAAATGATCGTGACGTCATCTCTACAAACACCCCTGCGTGTGGCGGCACTGACATGAGATAAAAGAAAGTGACACTAATACATGTCACTGATACGTCATGTAAATAGACGTGACGACATCTCTCATAGCAAATAATGGACGCGACCTCATGGATGTAAACAATCTTGGATGTTACGTAATCCTTGCAAACAGCTGAACATAGTCTTGGGATATGTTTAGATGACGACTTCCTGTCTTGTACACACACACACACACACACACACACACACACACACACACACACCTTTCCCCTTGTCTTCAGCAAACTGTGTGTGTGTGTGTGTTAGAGTGGGAGGGTGGGGGGGAGCAGGAGGTGGAAAAGGGAAGGATAGAGATGGCAGAGGATAGGAAAGTAAGAAAAGCGGGAGGGGGTGACGGGTAAATGTGGGAGGAAAAGGAGAAGGAAGAAAATGCAAGAGAGAGAGGAGGGAGAATGAGGTGGGAGGTAAGAGACATGAAAGAAAATGGGGAGTAGGAGTGGTGGGGAGGAGAGAGGGTGAGAGGTGAAGATACGAGGAACTGGGAGTGAGAGAGGAGGAGGGAGGATATAGAGACCGAGGGAGAGAAGGAGGGAGGATACTAACAAACAACATCATTTGCCCTGCCCTGCCCTGCCCTGCCCTCACCTCTCGTACACTCAATACAACACAGAAGATAAACACTGAAGGTAAGGTAAGGATAGCAGCCCGGGAGTGTAGGAAAGTCTTCAGAGCAGCTAGACTCGATGATGGAAGCTGCCAATATTCCTCTGGGAGGCTTCAGTTAAAAGGCTTCATTTTTAATCTAAAAGTTTGAAGGCAATATCCTAAAGCCTTCCGAGTGGCCTTATGACTCTGACCTTTGACCGACCTCCACCTAATCCAGGAGACTTGCAGGAATCTGAGGACTTGGTACCTTGAGCGTTGATCCTTCTCAGAGGTATTGTGATTTCGGTGAGGAAGTGATGACGAAGATGGATGTTAAGACGCGGAGGGTAGGTCATGAAGCCCCACCTACTGAACATTTCAACACAAAACACATGTCAGTACGATGCTTAATTTTCGGTATGGTTAGTTTTTGTAACGGTATAGATGACCTAAATCTTGACCTTTGACCAATCGAACTTGATGACACAATTGGTCAAGCACAGAGCAGAGTCAGGAAGAGGGTGAGAACAATGAAAATCCATTTTGTTTTTTGGCAGCTAATTCTAACTGTGATTTCCCTTTTAACGACACGTACAATGATGATTTTTCTTTTTAAGGAGAGTTCAATTTAGCTTTCCTCTCTTGACATTTCCTTAACAATGCTCTAAATGTCTGATCGGGGATTATCCTCTATCCTTTAATAAAGATGTTTTAAAACGTGAACTTGAAACACTTGAGAGACTGTTTACCTAAAGATCAAACGACCAACTAAACTTACAGACAAAACAAAGGTAATTTCGGTAATTTCCATGTGAAGATATATGGCAGCTTTGGCCAAGTAGGAAGACTTACCGTCCTTTAACACCATAAAAGAAGAAGCATCATCTTGGAGTAAGACAGCACTTGGCCACATGACTGATCGGATCATTACCCGCTGCTTCCAGAAATATAACCACAATTTTTGAGCGGCATCTCGGTCCTCAGACGAAGGTTGTCGACCGTAAAATGCGATCAACATCACCCACACAGACTCACCTCACACCACACTATATTGGGGAACCGCAGGAGATGTAGAGATACAGTACACCCCAAGCTGATGTGTGGGTATGGAATGGAGGATTGAGGAGGAGTGGGAAAGTGTAGTTAGAGTACACCCACCTGATGTGTAGATGAGTGTATGAAGGTGTGGCTAGAATCAACTTTTCTCAGAACATAAAGTATTTTTTTTTTACTCGTCCCTGCCTCTGCTCCTCCTCCTCCCAAATGCTCACCCCTTACAAAAGTCCTCCTCGTTTTCTCATGGACAACTTCACAAATGTTAGGGAATGTGAGGCCTAACACCTGCATGAACTTCCACTATTTCCGCTTTATATATTTGTCTTTCAGTATACATTATTTTTTTTTCTCCAGTTGTTGTGATGATGATGGAAGGTTTCGTTATAAAATTCTGATCATCATTTCTCATCTGAAGTAATCCAGACATTTCACTCCTTCCTCCACTGCCTGTCGTCCACACACGCACACACACACACACACACACACACACACACACACACACACACACACATAATGTAATGAAATAGGATGAATTGTGATACAATATTATTGTTTACGTGTACTTTCCCACTAGTTACCTAACTCTCCCTCTTACAGGCCGAGACAGGGAATCTGGTGGAATACACACCTGTCAACGATACAGACGGACTTGAAACTTCGCGCCTGGGGCTGAAATTCGTTGTGGGCGCCCGACATTTCAACTCAGGAGAGATTCGTCTGAAGTAAGTCCAACACAGATCACCGTATTTGTGGGTTTGGGTGTTGTCCTCCTGTGGGTGTAATTCACTTAGAAGGTGGTAGTGGCACAGGGGTGTAAGTGTAAAGTGTAAGTATTTTATGGTCAAATGGGTATCAATGGGGTATGACCCAGAGAATAAGAGAATTATCTTACCCATGGGCATTAAGGATTAAGAATTTCGATATTATTGTCAACTGATATCATAGGAGAATAAAAGAATAGAAAAAAATAAAGAAGACCAAGAGTGAGAAAAGATATATATGTTGTGTTGTTAAAGACAAACTAATACTTTTACAGTTTATTCGATTTATAAAGGAAAGAAACTTGCTGATGTATGGCCAGTGTCCTCTACAGTTAGCCATGAGACTTATTAGCCTTGACCACAAGTTATGCTAGATGGTTACCAGTGCATATAATAGACATAGTCAATCTACGTACAGTGCCATGAGCAGGTGAATGACCTCATCAAGGGTGATGGTGGGGCAGTGGGATTAACGGAAAATCCTGAGGCCCTTGAAAGATGGATGGTTGCTAGACCTGAGATATCACGCCTGATGTCTGAATATGAAGACGGCTATATTGCAGACAGTGCAAACAAGTCTACCAGACATCATGAACAGTCCCCAAACATCCAAAAGGCTTTTGTTAAAGATGTCACCGCCTCGGTAGAAACCATGGAAGAGATGTAACCCATTTCTTGATGATAGAGATGACTTCTATTCACTTGTTACCAAATACTTACGGACAAGCAAACAGTAAGTAAGGTATACCCAGCTGAGCAGGTGGGAGTAAAACTCTTTTTAGCCTATGTTGCAGAAAGGCTGACAAGTGAACAAAATAGGGCTGTCAGTGATACAAAGAACAATATTGTCTTATTGAACATAGAACAACAAAAATAGCAAACAAACAACTGTTGGCATCTTTAAAAACAAACTGCAATTCATTTTCACGCTTGTACATTGCTTGCCATCCTTCACTATCTGACATGGGTCAGCTCTACCGAGGCTCAGTCAGACATAGTTAACAATCTTACAGATGTATTATGTCCTCCATCACAAAATGCACCAAGTGTAGATGTAAAGGTGTGATCAGAACAAGGACGAGTTTTTTATTTTTTCAGTATTTAGCAGAATGTGTTTCCGATGTCGATCCCGAAAAACACCCTCATCAGTACCAAAGAGGATACTATATTTATCTCAGGTAAAAGTGAGTTAAATAACCAGCCATGCACACATGAAGAGGCTGACACCCGCACATTTCTTCATCTTAATCTCTGTGCAGAGTATTGACTGATAAAGGCCAGCATCCGCTCAGTAGATACAGATGTTGTATTAGCTGTAGGCCACTCTGCCGAACATTGGATAAGTTATGGGCGTGGCTCATACTTCAAATATACTCCAGCTCATTCTCTTGCTACGACACTTGGAGATATGAAGTCAAAGTCCTTGAGTGGATGTGACTCAGTGTCCAGTTTCCTCAATTAGGATTCAGGAAACAGGGTTTCAGGCAGTCCATTTTGGTCACAAGCTTTCGTGCTAAATCCATTTCCAGTCTAGAACTCTGGGGCTGGAAAGCAACTGAATCCGGCTTTGAACCCTTCTGGACTGAATTAAAAGAGGCAGTCATGTCATGTTATGAGTTTATTCATTTTAGGCGTGAAAAACGATGCAGGCATTACTGTAAATGTAGTTCATCAAGTCTGCTATACACACAGCTTTATTTATACGAAGTGACATGAAGAGATAACATTAACATTAGAATTACTGTATGGAGTAAGTGTGATAAACATACTGAGACACTAATGTATCTTTCAGCAGTGAATTGATCTCATCCTAGAGTGAGGTTTATGATTGATTGATAATGTCTACAGGTTCGTCCTTTTACACCATTACTTATACCACACCATCGTGGGGGTCGTTATCAGTCTGTTTTATTAAGAGTGATATAGATCTGTCTATCTATTTGACTCTATCAGGTTCCTTTGAAACATTCCATGGGTGAAGAAAATAATATCATGGGTGGCACACAGTACAGGGGGTTACACAGTGGGTAGCACACAGTATACAATGGATGGCACTCGGTACAGTGATGACACAATACACAGTGGGTGGCTTACAGTGCACATTGTGACACACAGTGCACATACGGTGGCACACAGTGCACAGAGGGTGAAACACAGTACATAGTGGGTGGTACACAGTGTACAGTGGGTGATACACAGTATACAGTGGGTAACGAAGTACAACATAGTGTGGATGGCACACAGTACAATGGATGGAACACCGTACAGTGGGTGGCACAAGTGGGCGGGTACAGGCAGCGCTGCGTCAGGCGGGGTTTACCTGCCAATATTGCGTTAGTGTCATTTTTATAGTGGCAATTTCTCGGTCGAGCGGCGTGATGGGTAGCGCGCGCCGCCGCTCACCCCGCACCGCCCGCATTAAACTCTCAACTCGCTGTAAATTGTCAAGATTTTTACCGTGGCGCTGTGCCCCTGGGGTTTACGGCGCCCAGAATGGCTCCATAACACCATAGTTCACGGGACCCAAGTTTACACCCCCAGCCCCTCCACTCACACACTCTGCCTTGTTGTTACCCGAGTCTGACTACTACAGTGTTTGTTAATTGTTATTTGAGTACAGTAATTACAATGTTTGTTAATTGTTATGTGAGTACAGTAATTACAATGTTTGTTAATTGTTATGTGAGTACAGTAATTACAATGTTTGTTAATTGTTATGTGAGTACAGTAATTATGGTGTTTGTTGACTTATCTGGGTACACCTGGTATAGTATTGTTGACTATTATGTGAATACAACAACCACAACATTTGTAAACTAACTTTGTACACTTCTACTACATTTTTTATTGGCTGTCGTTACCCGATTTTTTTTTTCCTGTGGACTGTTCCTACGTGAGTGCGTCCGTTTCAGCTTTACTTTCAACTGTTGTTCTCAGAGTACACCAACTACTTCTGCAGAATTGTTTGGAGATTTTGTTAGTTTACCTTTGTTTGCTTTTCCAGGGTGAGGAGATAGAGAAAATAGGGTGTTGTTGGGTGCGTCTAGGTACAGTATTGGCCTGGGGAGGGGGGGGGGGAGAGGGACTGAGGGAGGGAGGGAAAACTGACCAGATGAAAAGTCTCTCTTTCAAAAGCTGACGAATTTTGTATACCGTGTCAGTGCCCAGGTGGTTCAGAGAGCACTATTAATGTCCAGGTGGGGTTATATTGATATATCTGTCTAAGCCAATAGTCTGTTGCTGACATAAGACAAGAGTACCTGTATGGCTGACCAACCTGCTGAGATTCTTAAGAGAAGTCATGGGCCAAAAACTATGGTTCAGGTTCATGGGTCAAGGATTTATGGTTCAGTGTCATGGGTGAAAGACTATGGTTCGGGTCAATGTCATGGGTGTGTCATGGGTTAAGGATATGTGGTTTAGGGTCATGAATCATGGGTTCATGGGTTCAGGCTCAGTGGCTAAGGTCACAGAACCATGTACACTGACCTCTGTATGATCACTTAATCTCGAGCAGATTTACCTGTAAACTAATCATCCAAGTTGCATTACATTTGACCAGGTGTTCCTCACAGACACTATAGAGCCACTAATCCCGTGTTTTACTGACAGGTGCACCGCCACCATCGCCGCCGTGTACTGGCAGAGCTCGGAGGAGTCGGTGGAGGGCCAGGAACAGCAGACCGGCCCCGCCCTGGAGAGTAAAGGTGTCTACACGGGTGAGTCCAGCAGCCTTCTGTGTATAGTGTCTGCTGTGTTGCTTATTGTCACTCCCAATAATTTTCTTGTCCAGTTATCTCGCCTTACTTCACCTTGCCTTACTTTACTTCTCTTTGTACCGCCTTGCCTCGCCTTGCCTCTCTTTACCTCGCCTTGTCTTACTTTACCTCGCCTTGCCTCACTTTACCTGCTGAGTAATCTTCTGGGTCACTCTTGACAGTTATCGTTCTCGCTTCAGGAGGCAATCAAAGTCCTCCTTGGAAGTTATTTTAGGTCCACTCGTGGTCCACTGGTTCATGCGTGGTCCACTGTTATCTTCACCGAAACCATTCAGATTATTAAGCAAACGACTCGAAGCACCAAGCTTATCGTCAGTCATATTCGAGATACATTTCAATGCATGTTTCTCTCGTGAAGTGTGTGTGTGTGTGTGTGTGTGTGTGTGTGTGTGTGTGTGTGTGTGTGTGTGTGTGTGTGTGTCAGCTGCAGTAATCCCAGAGTGAGAATTTATAATGCCTTGTATTCACCTCAGGACTTCACTTAAGGAAGGATGCACATAAATTCCCCAACTGTGAATAGAAGCTCCAACATTTTTCTACCGATTGTCGATATCATCATCAAAACTCTGAGACTTTGTGCTTGTTATCACATAAACTTACACACATTTCCGACCACCATTAGTGACATTAAGCTAAATTTTGCCATTATTGTAACGTCAGATGCAGGTGGACACGGTAAGACATAGGAAGCAGTAGTAAAAGGAGTGTGTGGCTTTATACTGTACACTATTATTATTATAAACCTTATACCTGTATAGAATCTGAAATTAATGTACTACATATATGAAGAATAATTATTGTAACAATTTTAATACATTTCTAATTTATTGCTGTTGAATTTGAAATAACAGGACTAAATCAACGAATAATTAAATGGTTCAGTTCATAATACTCTTTATCGAGGAACTGAACCTTTATTTGTGGCCATCATTATAAACATTTATAACTAGTAAGATATTCAATTAATATTTACTAAAGCTCATTATGTGCCCATCAAGACGACCTTACTCTTGGTAATTATCCCATAGAAGTAAAGTTGAACATCTCTCTTCCACTACAGTAGATCTTCCACCTCTATTACATGTCAAATATTATCCTTATGTTGTTAGTATCGCAAAAATATTATTGTGTTTATTTTCATTTGCAGGATATTCTTCTGGCGGCTGGTCTTAATATGTATTTGTTTAGTTTTTGAGGCCATACCTACCTACTCTCTCTCTCTCTCTCTCTCTCTCTCTCTCTCTCTCTCTCATTTATTTAGTCTTCCTTGAAATATTAACATTCTGTACACTTGTCTTTCTATGTGAATGTTATTTACGGTATTTAGACTTACTGTGAGGGATTATGTTCGTTTAATTTTATTGTCTTGGTGATATCAAATGTCTTGTATTTTACTAAGTAGAAAATTTCCTGACACTTTTCCTCAGCGAACCTCTGTAGATTCTGTTTGACCATTTGAGATAGAATGTATTTTGTTTTTCTTGGCATTACACCCCTTCACTCGTCAGTTAAAATTTATCAGCCTGTATAATCCCATTTATGCCACTGACTTAAAAATTTCCAGAATAATGACTAGCTTTAGAGTTCATTCTTCCCATTACACCCACATAAATCTCTTATTACTCCTATGTTGCTCATTGTTTTTTGTTTTTTTTATGCTATTACGGCCGAGAAAGATTATACTTCAGTTCACCATCGTTGTCACTTATTTTCTTTCTATTTCATACTGTAGTTGTCTGTTCATTAAGTAGAACATTTCAGAGGCTATTTCTGTATCTTCTTTGATGGTCAAGTACTTTTCGTATTCTTAATGATTAATGGTGTGTGTATGGGGAGGGTGGGTGTCTGTGTGTGTATGAGGAGGGAGGGTGGGTGTGTGTGGGGGGGGGGGCGGTGGCGAAGGGGTGATGCTTATGAATGAATTCTTTTTACAGCTACTTCTTCTGCATCACTCATCTAAGTCTCACTTTTTTATACCTGCAGGTGGGAGTGAGTGCAGCATCCCCTACTCCTGGGCCTCCTGCCTCTTCGCGTTCCTGGCCACGGCCTTTCACCTGCTCATTAACTTGTAAACCACCTCCTCACCTTGGAAAGTACCCGCTAGTAGCAGTGTGACCTCGCTAAGCCTAGTCTCGGGTCACCAAAAGAGGGCAGCGCTCACAAGGTCAGGCCAAACTAAAACAAAAAATAATAAAACAAAATAAAAAGAAAGAAGAAAAACAAGAGGTCACTAGTCAGGTTGTACACACAGCCTGGTCGGGCAAAATTAGAAACATGAAGAGAAGGGAAGACAGTGCGGACACGCCTGGAGTCCTGTTGAACTACTAAGTCTCATCAGAACCTGCTCAACTCACGCGTGGACCGACACTCAGGACGCCAGCTGTGTTTATGCGTGTGTGTGTGTATTAGTAGTAGTGGTGGTGGTGGTGTGGCCTGGAACTTGTCCTACAATTTTAAAAGATGGTTGGCTCGGCTCTTGATGTTAGCGAGGTACCGCTATACGAGTTAGCCATTTGATATATAACGAGATTGGAGAGATTTTATCGGTTATAGCATTAAGTTTTATATATTACGGAACGTCGGCGCTTTGGCTCTAGTTATCTCCCAGCCAAGTGTAACCCTCCCCCTTCCCTTCTCCAGACACTCTCCCTTTACACTTCCTTACCTTCCCCTTGTCTCTCCCTCTCCCTCCCTCCCTCTCACGCCCTTTAGGAGTGGTGGAAGTGCTCGGAAAATGTTTATAACAGATCTTGATGTTTGAGTACGCATGTTGTGTGGATACAAATTGCATAATTATATTTTGAGAAAATGTAACATTTATACATGTATATGTGCTTTTTGTTGTAGTTTCTACGGATGTCTCTCTCTCTCTCTCTCTCTCTCTCTCTCTCTCTCTCTCTCTCTCTCTCTCTCTCTCTGTTTCCAACTATTGACTTGTATATTCGTTTCTCTATTTGCCTCCCCACATCAACTTATTTTGTAACACAAATGGGAGTTCCTTAACTATGAACAAGCCAGTCAAGAATATGTGGAAATTAATATACTGTATATTTCCTTGTAAGGCGAGAGAACAAAATTTTAAAGTTACTAACTATATTTATAAAATCTTGTTCACAGTTCCTTTTTATTGTGATGATGGCCACGAGGAACACAACTCAGAGATGAGTCTCCCATGTGTGCATTACAACTCAACGCGTTCGCCATTAATAAATAAATGCGCCTTTATATTGTGAAAACAAAAATAATCTTTCTACGGTTGAAAGTTTTTTCGCCTGTGCCATTTTGAGTGTTTATTTCAGCCGTCGTCGATGTGGTGAGTATCGACCACTTTATTAAAGGTAACATTGTGATAACATGTATCACTTATTCCTGTTTCATGAGAAACTTGGATTAAAAAAATACAAAAAAAGTGACAAATGAACTTTTGTATTAGCTTAGAAAAGTCCTGAAGTCAAATTTTTTTGGGGGGGAAGTTTGTTTTACACAGGTGCGCGGCGCGGCTCTGAGTGGCCGCTATAGTTTATTGCTAGTGCAGAGAAACAATACAATCTTCCAGTTGTTTATCATTGTCGACTTGTTACAATGATGATGGTGTATCAGTAAGTCATGTAAGCATGTACATAAATCTATAAATATATTATAAATGAATTATCATGATATGTGTTGTTATAATGCCAATGATTACAGATTATGTAGAAGTTTATATACTCACTTCAGTCATTTATTTCCTGTTGGCCATAAGACGCTCAGCCAATCCTCACTAACTCTCAGCAGTCTTTTTTTTTTACTTTTTTTTTACCATAATTTGCTTTTATAAATATTGTCGTTATAAATATTGTATATGACACATCGTAGCTGAGAGACAGATTGTCTGAGTTATTGAGGCGTGGTGTTTCAGTCCATGCCTCCGCTACACCTAGAAGCATTCACGTGATCACAGTACCGATGATTATTGGCTGAGGAGTAGTAAACGTCACAGCCACACATCCAATCATCAAAGGTTAAGTTGTCAACAAAGGCGGTGACTTGGTGATGGCTATCCAATGTTCCAGGCCATGCAATTATTCTTATTATGACTGTCGCGCATATCGCCAAGGTTCCTCTCACGACGACGCAGCTTAGAAAACAAAAACAAAACAAAAACATATCAGAACTTGTGGTGGTGGCGGAGGTGTGTGCCAGAGATGCTGAGGCAGTTGACATATAGGTGTTAAGTAGTAACATGATTTGTGTCATGGATATTTTTCCGGAGCCATATTTGCCGGGTTTCTCCCTACTTTGTGCATCTAGGAAAGGGATAATAATTCACTTCTTATTGGTACATATGGCTTGCTTTGTGAATGCTGACGTGAACTAAAAAAAAAGGCTGTTGTACTTTGTATTTTTGTAATTTAGTTCATAATTGTCGCTTAGGTGGCACACTGCACTGTCCTCACGCCAGTATATGCCTGGAGTCCTTCACTTGAAATATATTTCAGTAATATTTCAGTTTTTGTTGTATTGACACCTTTTATTTTAACCCTTCTTCATAACCCCATTTAGATATTCATCCTTATTTGTCTGATTTTCTTTACCCTTCGCTTTTCATTATTCCGTTCCTCGTTACGCTCTCTCATGTACAATTAACTCTTTTTCTCTAGAGTGTATTTTGGCACTTTTGCACTTTGATGGCTCTTGCACCTCACAAAGATAACACACTTAAGGCTTCCTTTAGTGGTCATTCCCTGTATGGTGGAAACAACCAGGGCGGCAGACAAGGTCATGGCGTTGAACTATGAGACACACAAACTATATAATATTAATCCACTAATGAGCTACCAGGGCTTATTGTGCCTCATCAGAGTCAACACGAGTGACTGACGATAACGAGTACGAGAGGGAGGCAAGATTTTTGTTCTCGTACTAAATCTCCTCTGATATACTCTAGTAAGAGCTTCTCGTCCAGGACAAACACTTGAATCCATTGAGACACTCACGGCCCCCACGTACCAGCAGAAGCACTCATATTCTGGTGTCGCTCTGATCCTCTGTTTGCCCTCTCTGAAGGAGATATCAAGCAGATGGTAATGTAGGTGTGAGTGTGTCGTGCCACACAAGTGTATTGGCCGCTGCTGCTACCTTCCCTTCCCAGCATCAGCACTGCTAGTTCAAGTTGTATTGCCAACTCGCCGTTGTTATGTCCCATTTGTGTGGTCCTAATGTGCCAAGTTGGTCCACATCTCGAAAGTAGAACATTTGTCTGAGTATTTTATGTGAAAAGCGATTCAAAATGCGTCACTGGTTCATTTTATTTCCTCCCTTCTGCTGAACTTCTGATGTGCAATATTATCTATCGTTTTTTTTTCTGCTCTTAATTTTTTTTAGAAAACAGTAATATAACTTTTTTAATAATTGTCACGAAAGTTTTCTGTAGAGAACAATCAAGAGAAACAATTCTTAAAATGTTTGACATTAACATTTCTTACATACTCTTAAATGGTAAATAATAATAAAACATTGATATACTGTAGATAATTCGGTGAGCCTCAACAACGTTTAGAGAAGAAAAATTCACTGAAAGACTTTGTCATCAAACTCTCACATATGTACACGATAGAAGCGCCGCTGAACTCGTAAGAAAAAAAACAACAGCAAAGTCTTTCAAGTGTTTGCAAAATGGAGAAAGTTTACGACAACAACAACCGTATAAGTAAGTGTTGAGAGAATGGAGGGCGGTGAGTGTGGGAGAAGACGTGGTGGTGTGAGGGAGGTGAGTGTGGGAGAAGACGTGGTGGTGTGAGGGAGGTGAGTGTGGGAGAAGACGTGGTGATGTGAGGGAGGTGGGTGTGGGAGAAGACGTGGTGGTGTGAGGGAGGTGAGTGTGGGAGAAGACGTGGTGGTGTGAGGGAGGTGAGTGTGGGAGAAGACGGTGGTGGTGGAGTGAGGGAGGTGGGTGTGGGAGAGAGACGTGGTGGTGTGGGAGAAGACGAGGGAGGTGGGTGTGTGGTGAGAAGACGTGGTGGTGTGAGGGAGGTGAGTGTGGGAGAAGACGTGGTGGTGTGAGGGAGGTGAGTGTGGGAGAAGACGTGGTGGTGTGAGGGAGGTGAGTGTGGGAGAAGACGTGGTGGTGTGAGGGAGGTGGGTGGGAGGGAGTGGTGGTGTGAGGGGAGGTGAGTGTGGGAGAAGTGGTGTGTGTGTGGGGAGAAGACGTGGTGGTGTGAGGGAGGTGAGTGTGGGAGAAGACGTGGTGGTGTGAGGGAGGTGAGTGTGGGAGAAGACGTGGTGGTGTGAGGGAGGTGGGTGTGGGAGAAGACGTGGTGGTGTGAGGGAGGTGAGTGTGGGAGAAGACGTGGTGGTGTGAGGGAGGTGGGTGTGGGAGAAGACGTGGTGGTGTGAGGGAGGTGGGTGTGGGAGAAGACGTGGTGGTGTGAGGGAGGTGGATGAGGGAGAATATTAGGTGCGTTGTTGCTTTTTGTCATTTTAAAGATAACTCACAATAAGAGTGGTCGGGGAGGTGATGGACGGGGTGAGGGAAAAGCGTCACAAGTATGAAATACGAACAGTCGGAGGGATTTTTTACCCTTAAATTAATCAAAAGCGAATGTGAAGAGGAAAGCAGAGAAGAAGGAACGGAAGAGAGGGTTACATTGTGGCTAAAACACAATCTACAAGTGACTCCAACAAGAACCAGACTGTGGGTATATGTTTACAAAGGTAGAGAAAACGCCTGATGGTTCACGGCCTTTTTAGTTGTGTTATTTTATGTTGCATTTGAGTATCATCTTCAGAGTCAACCATGACTTGATTTCAAAGGACGTCACGATAGTTCCTAAGTGCAGAGTATTAATTATATCACCACACTTGAATGTTTACTTTTACTTGGTCAGTGAGATAAGCCAAATCTTGGAGAGCGACCTTCAGAAGCTGAACCAATCATATTCCCTCTTGCTGATGACGTCCTGAACCGTGCGTGACCTTCTCTCTCTGATTTTGTTCCGACGAAAACCAGATTCACTTCTGTGATGACTGGAATTCAATTTAAGATGATATTTTCATTCAATTTACGAGCAGAAACCTACTTGATATGATTTCTCACACTTCCGATTCCTCGAGTTTTTGCCAGCAGATTATTATATATGAAGGGAAAATTTTATTAATTTATGGAACACAGAAGAAATTCTTATTCCATCACAGTTGAAAAATATCGCAATTCATTTTCATTTCAAGCGAGTGGTGGCCAACAGCGTGAGCGAATACATCCGACCTCATTCTGTAGTACCATAGGGATGGTGGCGCAGTTTCCCATGCATATTTGTCAACATTCTGGAGTTTTGATCAAAGAAAACGTGTCAGAAGAGGTGATTGTGTATAACAACACTAGTTTCCATTGAGTATGTAAGAGACACAGTGATAATGAAAACTTCCGATTCCAAGTGCATCCTTAGAAGTCACCCCAATTCATTTTCATAAAGAACAGAGATTCCAAAAAATTTCAAGCGAGTGGTGGCCAACAGCGTGAGCGAATACATCCGACCTCATTCTGTAGTACCATAGGGATGGTGGCGCAGTTTCCCATGCATATTTGTCAACATTCTGGAGTTTTGATCAAAGAAAACGTGTCAGAAGAGGTGAGGTTGTGTGCTGGATAACAACACTGGTGCTCGGTGTAGTTTCCAGTTGAGTGTCTTTGCGAGGTTTACTGTAAGTTCCAGACACTGTTGAGTGATAATGAAAACTTACCGGTGTCTCTCCTGACGCGTGGCAGTTATCAACAAGTGCATCCTTATTATAATAACAATAACCTTCCAGGGCGCCCTCAGTCACGCCCCAAAGTAAATGTATCAGTAAAAACAGAGATTAAACAAAAACGATGATGATTGTACAAATAGACACCAAATACATAAAGATTTGTGAAATGAATGAATGAAACAAGGAACATGTCACCCTCACAGAGTGGCAACCCGCCCACCCATAAGTGACAAGTTGGATACCATTACAATGTTGGCCTGAGCAGCTCCGCGTCTCAGTGATCCTGCCGAAGCGTTTTCATATACTGTAATTTAAAAGTAGTTTGAAATATATTTGGAGTGACCTAGATTGATATTTGGAGTCATCCTACCCGGAAATTCGGAAAAGGGTAAATACTTACAGGTTATAACACGGGTTGAAGTCCATATACCTGTACTGTACTCTTGGTGTCAAATTAATTATTACACGAGTTGGAATTTAAAGTAGATTTTCTAACACAGTTTTAGCAACGTCATGTGCGTACGTATGTGTTTTTGACTTGAATAACATCCGAGGAAGGTAGCCGCTGCTCCTCGGTTTAACATACGTAGGTCATTCCGTTCTCCATGATGAAGTAGCAGCAGCTGGTAGTCTTCCCACCAGCTGGCTGTGTCATGACCTGTCTGCTGTCTCGAAGGTTTTCCTTATGTTTACGTTGTGTTTTTGCCATATATTTACAGTATGTGGTCTCCTCTGTGTTGCATCTCTCTGTTTGACTGTTGCTTTTTATTGTACTCTAGACGTGGACATGGAGGTTAAAGTTCTGCTAAGTAGATTTTTATTACCATTAAACCCTTTCTTGTTGTTTATTAACATGGTTGTTAAGCAGCAACATATGTCCAGTTTACGTGATACTAAAAGAAGGTGAGATCATGGATGACGAGACCTTGGTCAGGTGACAGATTAATCTATAATTTGACAATCATGAAGACAGGTACAATGTGTGAGTCAGTCAGTGACGCGGCAAAACGTTAGCTCCCGGTAAGTCCTCACTGGTGGTGCTCCTCGAGCCTTCCTCCCCGACCTCTACCAGGGGGACGTGTTCACAAGTGTTCCCTCTCTATGTAGTGGAGACCCTTGTTGGTGACATGTCTTAAAGTTGTCTGTCATTGTATAGTAATTATTTCTTGGTTTTGTTACATTAACTTGCTACCTTTCAACTCGTTAATGACTTGTCAACAAGTGGACAGTTACTATACTGAGTCGACCTTTGTCTGTGACGCCTCATGAGGGTGTCCTTCACCCGAACAGTGGAAGTTACTCTGGTGTTGACGAGCCAGGAGTGTCTCTCTCATACAAGTAGCAGTGAGCTGTGGCGCTCCACTGGCAGTACCTCGTCCCCTGACCTCACCTTGCAGGTTACCATCATGTCGGAGTACAAAGTGACATGTTTACTTTTTGTTTTTCCAATATTTTATTTAGAGTAATTTTGGAAAAAAAAGTGTATGTGGAAACTCTTTAATTTGTACATAGGATATTTCACATAGCTAGAATCTTTACCAAACTCACTTTAAACTTATCAAGCCGTCTATACTGTGTGTCACAATGCCAACCAATGGTTTATATTCATTGTTTATATTAGGGAGTTATAGCCTGTAAGGATGAATTGCTCGCAACCTCGGGCGATACACATATCTGTATGATTAATTAATCTTGTAAATAAAGATATGTTCGTATTCAGACCTTCCTTTCCCCAGGACAGTGAGGGTGTAAACAAGACTTTTGAAATGTTTGTATATCTACAAGGTGAGTCATCATCTTAACTAGGTTACCTCCCTTAAGTCTTAAGGAAACAATAGTTAATTACGATTACCTGAGAAGAGGCAATCTGAACAGCAACCCTCGTATGTGTGTGTGTGTGTGTTGATGATGGTGAGAGGTACAGTACACTTGAGTACATTCACTTCCATGCTTATCGATATAGAATAAATTTACAGTTCACGGTGTCGGAGAAACTGTATTTTCAATTACATAGACGGTCAAAAGGAAAACAAATCATAATCCAAATGTTTCATGAATAAATAACTAAGGTTTAATGATATATACCAGACAGAAGATTTCTAACCTAGCCACTCGTGCGTTGTGGCAGTCTTTTCAGGTTCTCTCCTAACACAACATGTTTACGAAAGAATTGAGCAGAAACTTTCCAGAAGATGGTCAGAACACGCGAAGTGACGGTGGTGGGCAGCACACGACCCCTCAACACTCTTAACACTACCTCGGCTTCCCCTACTCCCTCCTCTGTTGTGATAATCCAAGAAACGCTTCAACACTCTTTAGTGCATGTTACTGAGTATAGAGTGAACTAATTTTGTATGTAGAAAATAAGTGAGGATTGTGTATACAACACTTGCTTGTATTCGTATACAAATATGTATGAATTATCCATATACATTAGTTTTACTCCTTATATGACAAAATGAGAGAAAGATTGAGTGAGTCGGTGATAATATATACGAATAAACATATAAATAACTTTCTCTCTGGCTGTAGGTAGTAGGCAGCTTACCTAACAGGGAGGTACTCCCGCCTGGGAAGATATTGGAAGCATAATGTATTGTCTAATGGTAGACCCTGCTGCTATATGGCATTACGAAATTGTGACCAAGTCCCAGGTTATTGATCTGATTTTCTGCCTCATTTACACACAATTGCAGGGTCTCAATTGTTTCTCTTAATATTGACAAAACAACATACATATATTGTTTCTCATTATTGATTTTTTTCTCATTTTTGTATTTTATTATTATTATTATTATTATTATTATTATTATTATTATTATTATTATTATTATTATTATTATTATTATATTTTCGCCCCCCAGGCCCCGATGTGGGTCAGTGACCTGTGCCCGGGTGGGCTAATCCCCGTAAAAAAAAAAAAGTGAGTAACGTATTCTTTTTCTGTTTGTCAGGGAGTTGGTCAGCAAGCGGATGACAAAGCCAAATCCATTAATGAGGCTTCTCTCCGCAGTAGGCTTACCCTTCCAGAAGAAGGTATTGCCAGACCCCTATTCTGTGAGTTGACCCTCGTCTGGGAGCCGGGACTCACTAATAGCTGGCATGTCGATGTTATACCTCGCCAGCGGTTCTTCTTCCAGGACGCTCATTTGTGCCACTATCCAGAAGGGTCCTGACATTCCATGCAGTGACCATAAAAGGTTGTATCGTTTGTTTTTGTTTTGATCTATGATTATGATTGTGTTTTCGATTGCATAAGGAAGACCTTACTGAGTGCAGTTGCCCAGTCAGGTTGGTTCTTTAGACAAGCTATGTTTAGGACACGTTTTCTAGCCCCTCCCTGTGTGGTGTGAGCAGAGTGGCTCCTCGAAAGGGCTGTTCAGTAGCTTAGACAGGACCGGATTGCACTGTTGCCTAGTTCCCAGTATACAGCACACGCCAGACTAATTCTCTCTGTCTGTATTAGGGAATAATTTTCGCGTCATCATTTGAGTTGAAAATACCGAGCGATATCGAGGTCAGTTTTATTTATCGAGATCTTATTGTGTGGCTATTATTATACTAGATACCAAGTAATACAGATTTTTTATATACCTCAGTATAGTTATTGTTAGTACTTATAAAACCCCGTGCAATATCGACTCATATTCTACTGAATTTAATATATCTATTTTGTCCTTTGCTATGGCCAGTATCTTGTCTAAGAATCTCTCATGTGAGTTTCACCCCTATTTATACCTCAGTTGTCTTCACTAGGTCTATTTAGCGCGCAATACATTTAATATGATGCAACTTGTGCATGATATAATGTGATGTGTTGTGACGCTAAAATAACTTGACGTCATATAACATGACACTAACGTAAGGTAATATAACATGAAGTTACATAATATTCCATGTAGTAACCTAACATTAACACGAAAGGACGTAACCTGGCACGACATCACCACTATCTACGTCTTACAATCAAGGGAGATACATCCCCACAAACACTTCTGCTTCCCTCGGAGTCTGGGCCGCCTCTAATTCTCTTGATAATGACCTGTGTTGAACGCGGCCATTGTTCGATCCGTTGCCCTTTGTCTTCCTGTGATTGCAATTGATTTTATACATCTCGTGCGACTGTTTAATTGCTCTCGAACAATAGAGGAGAGCGCGTGAGTTTTACTGCACAAAACACTGATATACTTGGTACGAAAGGAAAAGAAATGGGGGGGGGGGAGGATATAAACAGGAAAGCAATTGGGATGAGCTAGGAGACAAAGAGAAGACTATAACTCTTGGTGTTCGTAAATAGAGGAAAAAGATTCTTAGAGAACTACGAAAAAGAAATCGGAGTGAAGGAGAACGAAGGTTTGAGAGGAAATAGGAAAATGTTCTTGACTACATCAACTATGGAAGATGAAGTAGGCTATGTTAAATGTATAAAGCGTGGCAGCTGACTCCCATCATCGGACGGGGAGAAAGCGACAGTAAATGTGGAATATCCATTTAAGATCCGAAGAGTACGAAAGCGTGAGTGGAAGGAGGGTAACATCCACTGGTTGGTAGGAACGAGGACCAACTGGATGAGCGAGGAACGAAAACGGTCATTAAGAGAGAAGATAGTATTACTGTATAGATAAAGTACTAGAGGGCTGTGTGGGGAACTAACTATTTAGAAGCAGAGTGAAGGTGGACAGGCCAGCCGGAGCTACAGAGTATGAGGTAGAAGGCGATCATCTTGAGGCACAACACACAGGTGAGGCACAACTATGGGAAACAGAAAACGTTACAATGAGGAGGTACAACACTGATGGTAGAACTCCACTCTCACACCAGGAAATTATGGTAACTTGAGGACTGATAAGTCATATAAGACCTATTATCCTACTGGTAGTCCTGGTACCCCAAATAGAAGTGATTACTAGTTAGATATCTGGCGAGGGAGCACTATTAGGGGAGCATACCAACAGATATTCATGGATATTTACTGAACTACTTCTGACCTCAAGAAACGTTAGAGGCTCTGGTATCCATTCCCGCGACAATGCTTCTAAGGCTTCTTGATCTCGTTAAGTTGTGATTCATTGTGAAATACGAAGAATCTGAAATACATCAAGTAAGTGAGTTAGGACTGGGAAAGACTTACCCTGGAGTGTGTTTGAAATGGGATGAATGGTGTATAGCAGACGAGAAGAAAGGAGCCACGAATTGTAGAACACCAGGCACAGGATTGAGAGCAAGGTAAATGTGTGTGTAAATAACGTAACGAGAATGTCAGGTACACGGAATAGTTTTATTGAGGAAAACGTGTTAGGTGTGTGTGTGTGCGAAGCCTGGCAAGGGGACAAATATATAAATTATGAACAAATAAACATGAAACAATTATGTCAACCTCCCTGATGATGTATATTTATATGTTAACTAATATGAATTATTCTTCTCTGTAAATATAACACTCAATCACCTTATCAGTCCTCAGTAATGGGTCGTTATGTTGTGTTTACAAGGTCATTCACACACTGAAGTCAGGGCTCTGTTTATTTTTTTTTATTAGTTTGTGTTTAACGTTACTCTCGGTTATGTTACATTACTTTACATTGTTTTGTTGTGTTACTTTAGGCTATTTTACGTTACTCCATCCCCCCCTCCCTCCCTCTCTCCCTCCCCAGGCACTAGCCACACTTCCCCCCCTCACCAGGCACAAGCACCACTCGCTCCCTCCCTCCCTCCCTCCCTCCCTGCTTCCTTCCCTCCTTCCCTAAGCACTAGCCACACTCCCTCCTTCCTTCCCCAGGCAAGAGTCACACTCCTTCCCTCCCTCCCCAGGCACTAACCACACTCCCTCCTTCCTTCCCCAGGCAAGAGTCACACTCCCTCCCTCCCTCCTCAATCACTAGTCACACTCCCTCCATCCCGCCCTCCATCCCTCCTCAATCACTAGTCACACTCCCTCCATCCCGCCCTCCATCCCTCCTCCATCACTAGTCACACTCCCTCCATCCCTCCCTCCCTCCCTTCTCATTCAATAGTCACACTCCCTCCATCCCCAAGCACTAGTTCTGCTCCCTCCCGAGGTACCAACCCAAATTCCCCTCTCCTACCTTCCCTAATCAGTAGGTCCACTCCCTTCCACCCTCTGACACAGCTTCCTCTCTGGCAGAGCTCCCTCTGGCAGAGCTCCCTCCCCCCTTCCCTGAGTTCCGGCAGCTCAGGGAACAGATCAAGGCGGGGATATAGAGTATTAGAGTGAATGCTATTTATTATACTAATGATATGCAGGGATTAAATGGCTCTTACTTTCTTGTGCTGCTGATTCCCTCCACCGGCTAAAAGTGTTTGTGTGTGTGTGTGTGTGTGCGCGTGTGTGCGTGTGTACGTGTATTTTATTATTATTATTATTATTATTATTATTATTATTATTATTATTAATATTATTATTAATGTTTCGTTTCGTATTATTATTATTACTATTAATATTGTCATTAGTCGATGGGTGTCTGGTCACGGACCTTAGCTGGTTTCCGATATATGCTGTAAGTCCGTCGTTGTTTCTGAGTACTCGAGGCTGATGACCTACTCTAACTTAAAAAACTGAAGGGAAAAAAGACATAAATAAATAAAGTAAAATAAATTAAATTACAAGCGTATTGTAACACAACGTAGCATTACGTGACCAACCAAATAAAATAAGTAAAAGGAAAAATATAAGCCAAGCTAAGCTAAGCTACGCTCAGCTGATGCAAGCAAAGATCACAAATAAGAAAGTTTAATTAAAATAAAATATAACACAGAACCGGAACGATTTTTTTTATAATTACTTGCACAAATTATTTAGCAATAATTACTTTCCTCTTGTAATCGTTCGAAGTCGACTTTTGGAGTTTTTCAGTTATTCTGGTTTTACTAAAGTAGGTAAATACATGTATTCTAATTTCTAATTCAGAAAGAAAAAAATGTGCATTAATCTTACAACAACAGTTCACAACTATTACTAAAAAAAATGCCCTGATACCGTTCTGAACATATGGCTTCTTTAATTTGATGTTGTATCCTCTAGAGGGGTTCCCAAGCTTTATCTTGCACGACCCCATCCAGTGTTGTCAACTATCCAGTGCGACCCCAAACTATTTCACTGGCAGACCCAAAGGACCCCAGCGACCCCACCGACCTCATGACCTCTTTGCGACCCTACCTAATGAGCCTTCCGATCCCATTTGGGTCTAGATTCTAGTGAGTCAGGCATCTGCTAGTTCCAGTTATGAAAATTCCACTGAGCAATGACCTCATAGGTGCTTGAAAACTCTCTGGGTATACCTGAAGTGTCATAGTGCAGGCATCAGTCTGGTGGCCCTCTTTTGAGCGTTCTCAATCAACTGTAGTCTCTAGCATATCTCAGGGACCAAACGGGGTGACAGTACTCCAAACCGGGAAGCAGCAAAGCACCTTACTTTTGAAGAGCGCGAATGACCTTCGTATAGACCTACTACCTTATTTGCTTGATTTACCTTCTTCCCGCAATGGTCTGAGAACTTCAATTTATTTTCAATATTCACATATTGGCTTATGATTGAAATCTCCAGAAACCCCATCAATCAAATCAAGACCATGGATAATCTCCTCCGGCCTTGTCCCACCTCCTTCGATCACATTGGGCCTTAACACACTCCAGGTTGTGTACTCCACTAAACTCCTCTGCGTCACTATAGATGACAAACTGAGCTGGAAAGCACACGTCAGTAGAAACATCAATCTTCCAGCTATCGTCTCCACAACCTCCGTCGTCTCAAATCCCTTGGAGTTTCTTCTTCTGAACTCATAAATTTTCACACAACATTCATACTTTCTAGACTCACCTAAGTCTACCCTGACTGCTACACAGCAAGGACTCCTATAGAGGACGTACAGGACTGTTCTCTCTGTTTTTTACGCCACATATCAACAGGTGATCAGTATAATGACCCTCTCAGCTCTCTCTGAAATAGCTGTTAGACACCAAAACAGCGTCAAGCCCATACGACCACGTGCTATAAGAACAGACCTGTTACAACCATTGTAAAAATCATCAAGAACTCGTAGATAACTTGAGTGTTTACTTCTTGCCAATCTCCCCTTTGTACTGTAGCTACGCTGAAATTCCTTGTTAAATCACTCTCTCCCCTATTTCATTATATGTTATATATGTACAGTACCACCATGTCTTTTGTAGTTTTTCAGCTTACCTGTATGACTGTTATATGTTCAATAAATCGTTAATTATTATAATTTTATTACTACTATTATTACTATTTCTATTATTACTATTATTACTATTATTAGTTTTATTACTGGTGTATAATTAATAAGTAGTCATAAAGCATGTATCCTAGATTAGTACATACACTAGGCACCAACTAGAGAGATGGGTCGTTCCACCCGAGACACAAAGAGTACTGTGTATGCTCGTCACGCAGGTGGGCAGAGCTTCCGGGAAGTTCACTAGCATCACAGCAGATCACTCGAGGTTGGTTGACCTTGTTGAGACCTGATCTTCACTACAATAAGTTTACACGCTTGGTAGTTGTATTAATTTGTTCGGCCACATGAGAAATAATCCCTCCAACCTATTTCATAAGAGAGGAAGGTTATATTTAGTCCGGCATGATTTATATACTGTATAAAATGACTATTTTTTCATGATCGGTTGCAGTACATTACCCAAAAAACCGTATTTTCTTCACATACTACTATACGTTGCTTTGTTGTTGTTTTTTTGTTTGTCTTTGTTCATATTTTTCAATAAACATTATACAAGGTCCTATTTCAGACTGAAGAAGGAAATTTTGGTCATCAGTCTTTACACATTCTGTCTAACTGTTCACGTTGCATTCCTTTACATAGATACATAAATGTGTATGTTACTATACACTAATTTTAGGATCAAGAATCATAGTTTGTTCACCGTGAGGGTTGTATGAAGAACTGTAACTACATCATGGACAATGAAGAAGACATTTATTATTTTGCATGAATAAAATTTGTAATTAATTTAAACCCACAAGTAAATTTTATCATTCATTAAGAATATTTATACAGTATACCAAATAAGTTTGTCATCATGAAATTTCACTTGCTTTTATATTACACATGAAATCATATCAATCAGACCATAAAGTTTAGAAAGAGATTAAAACTATCATGAAGTTCATTTCCACGTACAATGACATTATTGCTTTGAGCCTCATGAGGTTCTTACATAACAAAACATAAAACTAAAAACAAGACAGTGATATGATGTCCCACAACAAATAATATCTAAAACCTCTTCAATAATAGGTACGAAATCTTTTAGTATTACAGTTTTAGACAACTTTTTTATGACTCAACAATACGAACATTATTAAAGAATATGATGGTGAGCCCCCATAAGATATTAATTACTTGCCAACCCTAAATAACTAGTAACCCTTTATATAAGTAGCTTAGTGAACTTCAAAAGGAATAATATTTTCTAGTAATTTCTAGACTTCCATAACACGTAATTCAAATTTAAAGAATAATTATCGCCACTACACAATTATTAAATCATGTACCTGAAATTTCCATTCACAAAAAACATTCACATACTGTACAGTATACGTAGATTTTTTTTTCTCTACAGAAGTCTAACAGTTTTATGACAATTCACTTTCAATTGAAGTATTTCTCAACAAAGACATTCTATATACAGATTAGGTGAAGGAAATTGTGAAATTTATTATGGTTTGCCTAACAAAATATTTACACCAACATAGCCCCTACATCTCAAACCTAACCTAACCTAACGGTCGATCGCTGTCAATTATTTAAGTTTTGAAACGCTAACCTAACCCAAGCTAACCTAACCTTACGTAGTCTAATCTAACCAGTCAACTAGACCGCCTCTGTCACCTGACTCGTGTAGGTCATCGACTCTCCACAAGCATGGTAAAACCGGCAATACTGAGAAACTTCCTGTACATGAACTCAACTCTCTCGTCTGTAAACTAAACAGGTGGCAAATAAAATATTCACTGTGTTACTGAATAACAATATTTATCTGTTATAATTCTCGTCTAAATATGCTTTGTCTATATCAATTCTGAAAAATCTAAAGTTTTTCAATGTTACTAAGTTCATATCATAACACTTGGTGATGAAACACACTGGGCACGTCTTACCACCTTATATTTATTAAGTTCAATATTCATTT
Source organism: Homarus americanus (assembly GCF_018991925.1). NCBI lineage: Eukaryota > Metazoa > Arthropoda > Malacostraca > Decapoda > Nephropidae > Homarus > Homarus americanus. The sequence goes on along the minus strand of NW_024747794.1, from coordinate 200,999 downwards.
GTTCATTATTATTGTCTTATTTTTGTGCCAGTCTACAGATTCCACTCTCGTATAGGAGAAATTTCGGGAAATCCCGAAGGGGGAAAAGGATTATTTTACTGTTACGTTACTTGTTTTCCTATTGACGTCACGAGACATGAACTGCATAACCCGTTACAGTGATCTGGCAGGGCTTTATATAGTAAACAATGCATACCTGTTTGTATTCGACTAATTTACGGTATTTCCCATTTATATCTGGTTTCCATCTTTGTCTATTACTCTTATGTGTTGATAAATATTAAAAGTATCGATCAAGGTTTCGTCTTGTATGTTTGTGCACACAATAAAACCTCAGCGAATATTTCTATTCCTGTATGATGACACTATATTACGGGACTTGTCACAGGAGGACCGAAGACCCGTTTATAACAAACCGTCAACTGATGTATGACGTCACGTGGAACTCCTCTTATATAAGCGCCAGGGTATTGCTCCTTGTGAACAGTACGACCTCTGCGACGCTGGTGGATTCGTCGCTGTGACCATAATTGCATTTGGTTCCTTGAGGTGAGTCCATACATATTGTCTGTTTATAGTTTAAGTACCTAGAAGGCCATAAGTTTGTGATGTAAGTACATTTACAATTTGACGTTAGACCAGATTGTTGGAAATATCTTAATGAAATTGTCAAATTTGGTTAAATCGGCAGGTTTTATTTGCATCAATTTGATCTTATAGGTAATAACAATTATAGATAGCATATCTATACGGTGATCGTGGTACCGATACGAGGCGGCAATGAGAGTCAAGCACAACTTTGTTTTGGCCGCCAGACACTACGTAAGAGTAAACAAAAACTGCAAACTACCATCATCAGATTATCTGGTTCAACTGTTGACGTCTGGGTAGATATAACCCTCCAACATTATACAGTACACATGAGGTTATACAGTTCTGCCGGAGGGGACCGTAGTGTATGGAGAAAATGCTCTATACTGAAACTTATAATTAATACTGAAGTTACTGGTTTGTTTATCTAATGAGTTCAAAATCAACATCGACTACCGGAGTCTCTGTGTGCTTGTATTTGAGATGGCAACACTACCTCAAAGGCGACAAGGTCATTTTATGCTCAATTATTCCCAACCGTCACCCTTACTGGCCCATCTCTTACTGCATTATTTACACAGCACGATGTTATCCAGAAACATTGATCAGTTGTATGAGCGCCAGCTGCATCAACAGTTCCTTAAAGTATATTAACAAATGGAACAGCATCAAAATCGGTGAAGACAGCACTTGTAACAGCATAAGTGGGGACAAGAGTAGTAAGAGACGCAGCAGCAAATTTTGTATTAGAAGCAGTAGTAGTAGGTGAAGGTGGGAATCCCTAATGTGTACATCAAATAATCAACAGTGCCTCCGGGGGAAGTGGGAGACCCCAGCTCGAGATACTCAGATAACCTACCATCTGTTCGGTGCCACTCAGCACCCTTTCACTGGCGACCTATTGTCCCGGCGAAATATTTCCCAGAATATTAAAGGAATGTAAGGAAGAACTTAGTATGCCCTTAACAAACTTGTTTAACATATCATTAAAATCCGGTGTAGTACCAGAATCCTAGAGGGTAGCGAATGTGATACCTATTTTCAAGAAGGGAGATAGATCACTATCCTCAAACTGCCGTCCAATTATTTTAACATCAATTATAGGCAAAGTACTGGAAGCAACAATTTCAAACTCAGCTCGAAATCACCTCGAGAAACACAAGTTGATCAATGATTCCCAACATGGTTGGATAGTTTGAGTACCTTTGTTAAATCACCTTTGTTTAGCCCTAACTTCCATTATATACCTCGATCATATCGCCCCTCACTCTGTCTTTCGCGGGAGTGCAAATTCATATGCTTTAACCTGTCTCTGTACTCAAGGTTCCTAATGCCCGTGATTAGTCTTGTCATTCTCCTCTGAAGTTATCCTTGAGATTCTATATCCATTCTCTAGTACGATGACCAGAACAGAACTGCGTAATCCAAGTAAGGTCTCGCAAGATATAGTTTTGGGATAACCTCGCTAGTCTTGTAACTAACACTCCTTTGTATGAGCCCAAGTACTTTGTTAGCCTTGTTTCTTGCAAATACACATTGTTTACTTAGTTTAAGATTCCTACTCATCATTACTCCTAAATCTTTCTCAGTCTGATTTCTCTATAACAACGTTGTTCATCTGATACCTGGTTTCTCTGTTTACACCTTCTAGACTAAGTATTTCACATTTATCCACATTACATTCCATCTACCATTTTTCACGCTATTCGAAAAATTTGTTTAGGTCTTCCTGTAGTTTTGTGGAGTCCTCGTCAGTTTTAATTACACTCCCTATTTTTGAGTCGTCAACAAATTTACTTATGTTGCTGTCTACACCTATATCTATGTCGTCTATGTATATAATAAATAGTAATGGGCCAAGTACTGAGCCATAGGGTACTCCACTAGTGATGTTACCCCAATTGGATTTAGTGCCGTTAATGCTTACTCGCTGTTTCCTGTCCTGTAACCACGCACTAACCCATTTTAGAATATCTCCTCCAATGCCATGAGCTTCCACTTTTCGTATTAGTCTTTCGTGGAGGACTCTCGTCGAAGGCTTTGCTAAAGTCGAGATATCCCACTTCATAATCGTGCCCGTCGTCCACTGATTCGAAAACAGCTGAAAAGAATGTTAATAGATTAGTCAGACATGAACGCCCGCTTGTGAAGCCATGTTGGGAATCATTGATCAACTCGTGTTTCTCCAAGTGATTTCGAATACAGTTTGAAATTATTGCTTCCAGCAATTTTCCTACAGTTGATGTTAAACTGAGTGGACGGTAGTTAAAGGATAGTGATCTATCTCCCTTCTTGAAAATCGGTATCACATTCGCTATCCTCCAGGATTCTGGTACTACACCCGTTGATAATGACATGTAAAACAACTTTGCTAAGGGCATACTAAACTCTTCCTTACATTCCTTTAATACTCTGGCAAATATCTCATCGGGACCTGGTGACTTATTAGGCTTTAGCTCTCTATTTGTTGATTAACATCGTTACTAGTCACTATTATCTCGCTTAAACTATTTTCTTCACTATCTCTGTATATAGTCGGTGCCTTGGGTATCATGTTTAAATTTTCGGTGGTGAAAACTGTTGAAAAATATCTGTTCAGATTATTGCTCATTTCTCCGTCGTTATTCGTTAGTCATGGTGTAGTGAAGTAGTTTATACGTTGCCTGTCAATTCCGAGGGAAAATTTGCTTTCGGCCAAATGTTTACTTTAGGATTTTGTTCAGGATCTCAATATAGGTTCTCCTGAACATGCTAATTAATGATCACGTACTGTAAGTTAGTTAATTTACTAGACAACAACTACAGTAAGGAGGAATTTGTTTCTAATTCTTCAAATATATCATTAAGATACGTTCTAGGATAATCATTAACTATATATATATATTGTTGTATCACAGGAATATCTAGATTTGCCTCGCAAAGATGGGGCTGCCTTTGGTGCTGTTGCCCTTACTGCTGGGTGCTCTGCCACATACCTACGCAGCTCTCAGTGAGTATATACAAAAATAGACCTAATGGCAATAGCATGTACTGTATATACTGTGGATTTGTGTTTTTTTACAGCCACTACAGTATTGAGAGCAGTGTTAGAAGCTACTATGGGCTCGTGCAAGGTTAGCTGACAAATATACCATAGGAAGATAATAATGTGAAAATAAATTAAATAATCTTGGTCAGAAAAATATTACGATTATGTGTTTTAATTGTCTTTGTAACACAGATTCCTGCTCGTACAAGGGGCAGACGGTGGCTCACGGGTCAGTGATGTTCTCAGTGGCCACCAAGTGTATGCAGGTTGTGTGTGACAATGGATCACCTGCACCCAAGTCTTTCCATGGGGCGGACACTTGTGGCTGTAAGTTGTATGCTGCAGTGCATTATGTGTATAGTTTCATCATTAAATATTTTCTGTTCTTTGCATGTGGTAAAACTTTATTGGTGATGCTATTATTACCATTCATAGCTAAAGGTTGTATGGAGTGCTCGTTTTAAGTACTATGGTCTTTTGAAGTTCGTCGTTTGACTAATTACCGCCCTTCCATCGTGGCTATACTTTATCTGGTGGATTCTTTGTCTTTACCCTTAGGTCTTCTGAATGTCGATGTTCATTAACAATACCTGAAACTGGTGAAAATTATTTTAACAGAAAAGGACAACACAGCACAGGTTTAAATATTTAAGATAAGGTTGTGGCTTTCCAGAACCTTAATGGTTGTTGAATATATAATCTAACTATAAATTTCTTTGCAGAGCATAATGGTGTCTTGATCTGTTTTAGGTTGTGAGTTCGGGAATGTTATATATCCTCCCGGCCGGGTATTCCTGGCTGGCTGCGTTAAGATGACCTGCGAGAAGGCCAAATGGAAGGCTGTAGGGGAAGTGGAGAAGAGATGTAAGTAAAGCACTTCTGTCATCAGTGGTCGTATGTTAAATGGTTTGTAGTCATAACTTATTATATTAACAACGACCAGATACAATCATAGATGTATCGTTAAATGATTTTAGTTGTTGGACTCACCAATACATTATAACAGCAACATCAACATCTTGAGGGTAGAATTACTTTTTTTTAAGTTTGATTGTTAATTCCTACTATAAGGTATAAGGGCGCGGCAGCCGGGTGGACACATTGTTCGTCTCCTTAGTTTATGTTCCATCAGTGACGCTGCTGTGAAAAGGTCTCTAACTTTACACTTAAGGGTAGTGAGGTATTCGAGTGTGATGGCCGGCCAAAATGCCTCCTTGTTTTCCAAAAAACAAAAAATTAATACTTAGTGTACAGTCTAAGAAACAACGATCATTCCCAGTTTTGGCGAATACATCGCGGAAAAGTTTAGTCCTCCGACGCACGCATCTGTGTACCTCGTAAACAGTTGGAAGGAAAGGGTAGCCAGTTACACCATTGATTCGCGTAAGTATTTACTTTCTTTGATGACCTCTCTCAGGGATTCCCAAACCCCAGAGACGATGGCGGTGGACATTGTTGGTTCAAATAAACCCTAAGGGTGAGTGATGGGCAGAGTGCATCCTCACCTTGGTGGACTTCAGCACGAGGCGGTGGACAATAAACCCAAGGGTGAGTGATGGGCAGAGTACATCATCACCTTGGTGGTCCTCAGTGACAGAGAGAGCCAGTTCTACGTCAGCCAGCTGAATGAGTATTTCTCGTCATCGATCGGGGAAGGTCCATTCCACATTGCAGAGCGAACCAAACTTACCCTAACCTAACACCGTAGCATTTACGTGTCTAATCAGCAGTCGAAGTAAGCTGGGAGAACTAATCTTCATATGATCCGTTTTTCTGACACTCTGTATACTTGAAGAATTGTTTATTTTCATATTGCAGGTAAGTTGTGTGAGGTGTTCAATGATCCTCACTTCTGGTCATTTGATCGACAGAGGTTCGACTACCACGGGGATTGTACATACACCCTCGCTCAGAATTATTTCAGCTTGACACCTCAATATGGAATTTTCGCAGAGTTCAAGTGAGTGACGATTTGATATGTTTAGTGAAAATTAAACACAAAATACACGATCATCGAACAAGAAAATCCCCATATTTTTTACTGGTTTGTATTAAAATACGGGTTGTCGTTTTTTCGATGACCCTGTATATAGGATTTTTAAGTTATTTGATCATACTTGACTATGAAAAGCATACATTTAGATGAAGAGCAAAAATATATATACCAATGATCATCACTATCATATAAAGAGAAAGAATTATATATGTATTTTTTATGATAATATATTTATCTAATAATCGCTAAATATTTCTTCTTGAAGCTTTAAATAAACTGTTATTTCTATATGAACTTTTGAAACTGAAATAGCATAGAAAAGAAGTTAGGTAAAGTTAAATAGAAGTTCAATAATGAGTTTTGAAAAGCTGAGCATGAGTTCAGAAAGGAATTAGATAAAATATAAGTTCAAAAAGGAGTTAGAAGCCGAGTACCGTATTATTCCAAGCAATTACCCAGACTAAGAGAAAATGTATCTTACAGGCGGTGTTACACTGTACCGACGTGCGTCCACAAGACCACTTATCAGGACAACCCCAACCTCTCCATCGAGATCGGTGCTACTGGCCTCGCTGCTCCCGATATTTACAACGTAAGCTAATTAACACTGTTAAATTGTCACACAGCTGAATATGGTAACACAATTATTATCGTGAGTACAAATAAAAGATATATTAATAAATATTTGAATGATTGAATAAATATTGGAAATAAAAAATAAAAAATCCGTTAAGTAAATTGAATGTTTGTATGTGATTAAATGATAAATTATAATAAAAATGATAGAGAATAATAACTTAAGCGTTAGTAGGGAAAAACCATTCTGCACATATGGCAAGATCGCGTTTACATCATAAGTGTTACTGATGTACGAGTAACAGTTTATCTTCGTCGTTGGTGAGTGACGATAGTTAGTGGAGCCGGTAACACAGTTAGTTACATTACTATATAATGTTTCCCTTATTCAGAGATTCACTGATGACTAACCAGTGTCTTTCTGCCACCAGATACTGGTCAACGGCCAGAAGACCACAGTCACCGCTGATGATTATGCTCAGAAAGTGACTGTGGGAGGCGTCGAGCAGGACGTCTTGGTGTGGCGTCAAGGGGCGTGTGTGAGGGTACTCGGATCTAAAGGACTTGTGGTAAGACTGTTACTCTCTACCACAGTTTTTCTTTACCAGGTTTCTTATGTTCCTTATAATTAATTGTAGGTTGTCGATGTTTACAAGTTTTATGTTCCTTTAACAGTTAATTTATGAATACTTTATAGCCTTCGTGCTTTATAACGACCTACAGCAACAAGACTAAGATGAATATATGATTTTAGTACTTTAATGCGTCAACTATCTTTGTATATGTGCTCAAAGGCCTTAGTTGTTGAAGCAGAGACAATAAAAGCTCACAGCCATGATCCAAAAGACGGATCCCTTAATGCTCCATAGTTGGTGTTTTGTGTAAGATCTACCTTAGAGTTTATCAGCGTTTTAAGACCTTTGTTGTTAATGGGTAATCATAACGTTAATATGACACCATTTACAGTCGAGAACAGAAAGATGTATCTGCTTAAAGACCTTAATTGTTGAAGCACAGAAATACATATAAAGAAGAACAACAACTTTTAACATATGAGGAAGATAAGGTCCTTAGATATTAATATATTTTACCTGATATGTGAAATGAATTAATCAGAAACTTGGATGATACACATAAAAATATATAAAATCACCATCAACGGTATAATAATGTTCGTGGAACCTTCACGGGTGAAGTACAAAATAACACCAAATAATGTTCACATCAGGTAGGTCGTCACTAGTTAGTCACATTACCAAGTTCATTTAATAAATCTAAAACAAACAAAATAAATTATAGATTTGTCACCTACAGAACCTAGTGGTTTTGGTCAACTTACCACACAGATGTTCTCTCTATAGATCATTTACAAACTTGCTGTAACGTAAGCTTGCGTGACCTCACTTCTACTACTAATACCTTACTACAAAATGATTTGGGTGTAGATCTATTTGATAATTCATGTCAGTTTACCGTGTGAGACTTATTACAACTTTTATTAAAATTTTCACTAACTGCTGTGTCCACATGTATAACAACTGCGTTCACGCGTTCGCTAACTATCTCCATAAATCTCATATGCTCTTTTCTTGATTGTTTCTATTCGACTCTTCTATTATGTGCAACTTTTCTCACCATCTTATATAATTACGTGTTACAATTAAGTACATAACTCATTCACTCTCTCACATTCTGTCTCTCTCTCCGTGCCTCGTCTCACAGCTTCAGCAGTGCAAAAATCGCATTGACGTCTGGGCACACCCTAAACTGTCCGGTATAGTCCATGGATTGTGTGGTACTCCCGACGGTAATGCAAACAACGAGTTCACCACCCGAGACCAAGGGCAACTCCCACACCAACATTACGCACCAGAGGAGTTCGCTCAGTCCTGGCTGGTATGTTGTTACTTGGTCAATCCTCGCTGTCTACTTACACGCTTAGGATACAAAATGCATACAAATGCCTATTAATAAGGACAAAAAAGCAAACCATTTAGAAGGTCGACTTCTTCCCCACTTAATAAATAGAAACTGTACACACACACACACACTCTCTCTCTCGTCCTAAAAGTTTTTGTCCAGTGCAAAAATTAAGACATAATGAAAGATACATTCAAAACTCTTAACTAAATAAAAAAAAGTATGTAAACCTTATTTTATATTCAGTTTGCTGATCCTTGAAAAATAAAACAGTACAAAAAAGAAGTACATCATGAAAGATGGTCATTATAATCTATGTTTATTTGCTGACATTTTGATTTCGTGACTGATATATATACCTTTTGTTTTATTAGTCAGGGAAACAGAACGATCAAGAGTGCACGAAAGACGGAGGGAAGAAGGCCGCAGCACTCAATGAGGTATGTATCACACCAACGGAATCTACTGTAAAACTTAAGCTAACAGTAATAATTGTATTCCCTATAAATAACGTCTTTATCGGTAAACCTTAGATGAACTCCTGGTAATGGGGGTAATTATTCTCTCTTTAAAACCCCAAGGGCCAGGCTGTAGACTATAGAATTACCTGAAGACAACGAAGCTCGCCTGTGGCTGCTTTTCTTTGACGTGGTGACTTCATTTGGTTAACTGATTATTCACTGTGATAGTAGTGTTAAGTAATCATCTTTCATAGTACAGTGAGAGCATAACGCCATGTGTACTTCATGTTGATGAGTTAAACAAGAAGTTTCCGTGAAGAATAACTGTGCTTTTTGTCTTCTTAATTTTCTTGGTGGGGATGAAGGGGGGAAAGGTGGTCATTGTGCATATCTCTACAATAAGAAAAGGGTTGATCTTAGGTGTATACACTGTATATATATTATATTGCGCGAAAAATTCACCGGTACATATTCCAAAACTCATCTTTCTTTTTGTACAGGAAGCTAAGAAAATTGTGAACGAGTGTAGGGGAAATAGAGTTAACTGGACCCACTTTGCAGACAAGTGCACTCAAGCTGTCGGTGGAGCCAAAGTAAATGGACAGGGACCCACCCAGGACCTGACCGTAGCTCTATCAGGTGAGTCGCTAATGATGTATCTTGTATTTGTTTTGTAAATGACCCACACTTAGCCCGTGGGTCGCATCTCATGGGCGGATTCAAGAAAACCCACTAAAAGAAGTAGCTATACATTGTTAACTTTCACATAGTCAGTTCATCTCTAACCCCTGGAGCTACTCTGAACCTCGCCTCTGCTGATCCCTAATAGTGAGGTTGTCTTCAACCTCTACAATGGGAGAAGACAAAAACTTCCTCCTTTAATAAAAAATAATGAAATACGTCCACGTAAGCTTTTGTGTCCTCTCACGGATATAAACTGATACAGTATATATATATATATATATATATATATATATATATATATATATATATATATATATATATATATATATATATATATATATTTGTGTGTGTGTGTCATCCTCATATCTCTGAGAGTTGACGACCATGAAATTTTAGGACTGTCTTTACCAATCACCCCAGATTTTCTATCCCTCTTGGGACTACAGCTTTTAATTTAATTCCTCCATCCCAGTCTCTGCCTTTCCCTCTCTCTCCTACCCTCAATTTTTCCAATTAAAATCTCTGTTAATATTCCCTCGTCCCTAAATCTATATACATAGTATGTGATTTTTTGGGTTCCATAGATTCCCAGAATTTATTTAGCCAATCTTAGTACTTATAATTTTTTTGGTTCTATCAGCTAACTTGAGAGTACATCATTGAAGGCCTCTACCCTCCTGGTGTCTGCTGAAGGTGTCCGCACTTCTCACGCATACGAATCTACTGGCCAAAATTGGCATTTCAGCAGCTTTTTTCTCAATCTAAAATTAATATACATATTTAACAGATCTCCAAGACTATCCCACCTCATTTTTGCCTGACCATTTCTTATTGTAATGTCTACATCTACCATCACCATTTGTTATTTTCAAAATACATAAATATTCCAGTTATTAAAGTTTCTCTTGTTGAATGTATTTTTTAGGACGTACTATTAATTTGAGCATAATCAATACTTTCTTCTTTACAGCATAACTCTAAACCCGTATTTTTCACATTTTTTCCACGAATGATGAATTGTTTTGTACAATACCTTACCATTACCTACAAGAGTAGTATCGTCTGCCTACCAATTATGTGATGTTACTTCACTGCTAACTTTTATTTCCTCATTACGAATTGCAGTTTCACTCATTAAAGATTCTGATTAGAAATTATACATTGGTGGAGACAGCAGGCAGCCTTGGTTAACCCCATCCGTACGGTGGAAGGGTAAAACACTAGTGTACAGTACATAATTGGTGTAATACTTAAAATGATCATTATACCTAGAGTGAAAACTGTCGATTTAACATAATCAACTAATGTTTACAGTACGTATATTTGTTACCTAAACGTAATCTCGTTTAAACGTCCACAACTTCCCCTAAACAACACGTAACACCTGAATTACATAGGTAATATTCTACCCAAACTTCAACTATTAATTTTCAATAAATAACAATATTATCATTATCTGCTTTCTGAGCACCACCATTGATGACTACCGGTATTACCAGTATCTATCACCCTTGATGACTAACGGTATTACCAGTATCTATCACCCTTGATGACTACCGGTATTACCAGTATCTATCACCCTTGATGACTACCGGTATTACCAGTATCTATCACCATTGATGACTACCGGTATTACCAGTATATATCACCCTTGATGACTACCGGTATTACCAGTATCTATCACCCTTGATGACTACCGGTATTACAGTATCTATCACCATTGATGACTACCGGTATTACCAGTATCTATCACCATTGATGACTACCGGTATCTATACCATTGATAACTACCGGTATTACCGTATCTATCACCATTGATGACTACCGGTATTATCAGTATCTATCACCATTGATGAGTACCGGTATTATCAGTATCTATCACCATTGATGACTACCGGTATTACCAGTATCTATACCATTGATGACTACCGGTATTACCAGTATCTATCACCATTGATGACTACCGGTATTACCAGTATTCATCACCATTGATGACTTACCGGTATTATCAGTATCTATCACCATTGATGACACCGGTATATATCCAGTATCTATGACACCGATTGATGACTACCAGTCTATCACCATTGATTACCAGTATCTATCACCATTGATGACACCGGTATTACCAGTATCATCACCATTGATGATCACTATTACCAGTATCTATCACCATTGATGTTACCGTAGTATCTTGATGACCACCCAGTATCTATCACCATTGATGACTACCGGTATTATCAGACTATCTATCACCATTGATGACTACTGGTATTACCAGTATCTATCACCATTGATGACTACCGGTATTACCAGTATCTATCACCATTGATGACTACCGGTATTACCAGTATCTATCACCATTGATGACTACCGGTATTATCAGTATCTATCACCATTGATGACTACTGGTATTACCAGTATCTATCACCATTGATGACTACCGGTATTACCAGTATCTATCACCATTGATGACTACCGGTATTATCAGTATCTATCACCATTGATGACTACCGGTATTACCAGTATCTATCACCATTGATGACTACCGGTATTATCAGTATCTATCACCATTGATGACTACCGGTATTACCAGTATCTATCACCATTGATGACTACCGGTATTACCAGTATCTATCACCATTGATGACTACCGGTATTACCAGTATCTATCACCATTGATGACTACCGGTATTACCAGTATCTATCACCATTGATGACTACCGGTATTACCAGTATTTATCACCATTGATGATTACCGGTATTAGCAGTATCTATCACCATTGATGACTACCGGTATTAGCAGTATTTATCACCATTGATGACTACCGGTATTAGCAGTATTTATCACCATAATCACTCTTATCACACTCCCGTATTCCCCGGCTCTCATCACTACTCCCTGTCACCCACAGATGCATGTAGGGACGACCTGTGTATAATCAGCAAGAAGACACCTGCACCAGAGAAAGCAACGCAGGCCTGGCTAGGGGAAGTGACCAATATGTCTGCTGAGCGCGTCTTTATAGAGCAAATGGCAACAGGTCAGCAGTCACTTAAACTTGAAGTCGTTGATAATCATAATAATAATTATCATAATAATAGAAAGGACGAGTTACATGTAGACACACTTTCATGTTTCCCTGGCCTATGATAATGTGGCCTTTTTTATCAACAGTGTGTGATCCAGATAAGGGCGAGTGTGTTGACATCGGGCCACCACCCAAGGGTAAGACGAGAGCACAGCCAGAACACTTGTACAGTATATATATATATATATATATATATATATATATATATATATATATATATATATATATATATATATATATATATATATATATATATATACTGTATGTTTTGATCGTTTAACTTACACCATAATAATAATATGTGTCATAAAACACCTACTTATTAGTAAAATACTGTATTATAATTCCTTATATATATATATATATATATATATATATATATATATATATATATATATATATATATATATATATATATATATATATATATATAATTTCATTTACACACACAATATATTAAGGGCCGTGTTTTTGTTACAGAATGTATTGGCGAGAAGTGTTACATAGACCTGATCTTCAACCCCGGTGACTTCGATGGCACTTATACATAGTCACACACACACACACACACACACACACACCCACACACGTATGTTCACTTTATGTTCATTTTCCTTTTTGCAATAAAAGCTTTTGTTATACAGCCACTCCCCTGTGCCACTGTATGTAATAAGTCAACTCTGCTTAGTATGTATTTTCATTCTTTTGACTTCAATACATTTGTCAATAAGTCGTTATTTAATAATATTATTGAAGTATATTCTATCGAGTCGTATATATTGAAACTACGACTTTTTTCATTTTTGTATTTTTTTGGACGAAATTGTATGTTTGTGTCAGCTCTACGGCCTGAGAACATTAAGAGTGATATGTTTAGATAGTCAGAAACCTTTGTTTTCAGTTTGCCTGAGTTATACAGTACACATACAGGTTCACTTAAAATTGCATTCTTTAATGTGTTGATCTAGTGCGGGGATTGAGAAATAAAGGATATAAAAATCAGCATTGTTTTCATTATTGTTGTAAGACAGTGAGGGTGAGGAGAACCCTTCTGTAGATGGGTGTGGGTGGACAGCCGAGCAATTAACCATGTGAAGCAGGTGATTCGGTAGACAGGTTGGCTAGTCAACGGGTGGATTAGTGGGAAGGCAGAAAATAGACGGGTGGGTGGAAAATTGAGTGGTAAGGGGGAGGAGGTGGGTAGAAAGGTGGGTCATAAGGGAGAGATGGTGAGCCGAGAGATGGGTGATAAGAGGGAAGGGGTGGGTAGAGTAGTGGATGGACAGGAAGGTAGAAGTGCACCAAAACACATCTACACCTTAAGCCAACACAGTATCAGAACCTATCTTAATCTCTTGCTGGGAATGATGAGAGTTAACAGCTAACACTCATACCTGTTTGATGAAGAGGTACGAAGATTTATGGTGTTACTATTTATGAGAGATCCACTTTGTGTCAACACGTTGTTGTTGTTGTTGTTATAATGTTATTACCGCGATTCAACAACTATGGTCTTGAAGAGAGTAACTGGTTCAGTAACTACTGTACACTATTCCATCAATAATTAAAATTTATGAGAGATAAAACTCTCGAGGTTTTCAATACGCTTGTAGTCGTGACTTAAAAAAGTATTTCAATGGGAAATCATATCGAACGTAAAGTACGCGCGCGCACACACACACAGACACACACATTGTTTCTCTAAAGTCTACTGTAAAACTGTGACAAAATTTACATTATCATAAATGATTGACATGTCAAAATCAACTTTTCCTCCTAAAATTAAAAATTCAAGCTGCGCATCACATGAAGCTTTCATGAACAGCGTTGAATTCTGACGGCAAAACATTTTCTCAACTTTACTTAAAACATGAAGATAAATCATGAATATTGGGGGAATCACACAAGTGCTCAAGGATCAGCAGAGAGCGGTGAGCGTTAGATAAAGTCAAACGACGTAACACTGGTACGACACTGGGATGACACTGGTATGATACTGGTACGACACTGGGATGATACTGGTACGACACTGGGATGATACTGGTACGACACTAATATGATATCCCCACTAGACACATGTACAGTACAGATCGAATTCTGGATTTTTAAGCCACGTCAGATTAAATAATAAGGTCTTATTACCAGACAAAATGGAAGGATTCTGAAAGAGGGTCTCGCATGTCTGACGTCACATTCCGACCAGTGTGGACAGACCTACAGTACACTGTAGAAATGAGAAAACAAGACACCAATGAAAAACAAAACGAAACAGATATTTTAACGAGAGAGAGAGAGAGAGATAGAGAAAGAGAGAGAGGTCAGTAAGAACAGGCACATAAATCCGGCTTTGTTTAGTCTTTGTTCACAGACAAAGAACAGTAAAGTGGTACTCGTGAGGGAGGGGAGGAGAGGTGGGGGACAACTGAACTCCTGTTTTAAAAGCTCCCCCCCTAACCCCTTCCCTCATGGAAAAGAACAGAAAACGAAACAGATGAGGAGATTCGTGACAAGAGACGTGAGGATATCTTGAGTCTACTGGAGAATGAGTCCCACAGTTAGTGAAGTTTAGTCTCCGAGTCTGACAAACCAACATGAGGATTATTTTACGAAGGGAGTGTGTCGTGTATTGGCTAATTATCTACGGTAAATGGATTATGATGTGCGAGTGTTTGTGTAGCTTTAGTGCTAAGGTTCACGGGAACTCACTCTCTCTCTCTCTCTCTCTCTCTCTCTCTCTCTCTCTTGTTCCAGAATAGACAGAGCAGCCAACCAAAACACAGTTTACCTTTTCTTATTCCTCACCACCTCGACTCCCACATTAATTTCACACACTTGCCCATATGTGACGCTGACCTAAAATCACTACGTGTGCAGTATGTCTCCGTTTGTCAGTCAGGTCGAGGAGCTTGACGAGTTCCTATTGTTACGACCCTTCAACTCCTATGACCAATTAATCAGGAGGACCCTGAAATAACAGCCTTGGTTAACAGTGAAATATTTAGACTATGATTACATACCATAGACTGGCCATCACCTGACACCTGGCGTTACTTTGAAAATACCCTTTCAGTCCAATGAGGTTGTATAGAAATTCACTGACAACAATAAACAAAGTATATCAAAGAAAAAAAGAATAGACTGACTGCTCAAATTACATGTTGAAACTTGGCCATGGCCACCCAACACAACACAACGTATATTTATCCTCTCAATAATTATAAGGCTTTCTCTTTTACAAAACCATACACCCCACACACAATGCCACCATAATAAGGCACAAATATATCCTGATACTGCTCAGCCTTGTACCTGCTTTTGCATCTACCTCAATCTTTTTCAACCTAACCTCTTCGTCCGCCTCAACTCGTAATCTCTCTCTCTCTCTCCGTCTCAATCTGCAACTTTTCCAATTCAAAGTCTATCTTCATCCTCTCCATCATTATGCGCTCACTAGTCCCAGTTTCATTTCCTCCCTCCCCCTTCACACTCACTCTCTTCCTCAGTTCCACTTATATCTCTAAGCTCTTTCACCAAATCTTCTTGCATTTCACTTTTACTACCTGACTTCACAATAACTTCATAAGCACAAGCAATCTCACCAAGTTCCTCATTAGTACATTGATATAGGTCATGTAACCATTTGGTTTTCATAAATTTTATCACATTACTCGCCATTTTGACACAAATTACCTTACCCCCACAGTACACAACATTGCACCTCCCAAACAAGACTATATCCTCTCACCTTCCTCCTCGTCACCACTCCCCACCATCACACTCACATCCCTTGAATACCTTCCTGTTTTTCAGATACATTCAGCTCTTCTTATTTCCTCTTTGTAAATTATTCTTTACAACTGGCTCTCTCTCTCTCTCTCTCTCTCTAACCCCTGATATTACTGTAGTGACGCCCATGTCTCTTGTCCTATCACCGTTATTATTGTGTTGAAGTGTTCTTTCCCCCTTGCTAATTTCATCCTCTCTCACCAACTTCCTCTCATCTTTGACCTGATACATCCTAACTTATCATTTCTCTTTTTTTCTTATAAACCCAGTATGTGGTATTTTGTTTCTTTGTAAAGGTTGACGCTCAAGCCACATCGTCCTTAAGTTCTGGTTTAATGTACACAATACAGAATACAGTATTGGCAGTAATCAGATGCTGTGGAGTAGAGTAGATAGGGAATAACCTTAACAGAGTCACATAGACCAGAATATAATACAATACTAATATCACATTTATAAAATAAAGGCACACATACTACAATACCATACTATCACTGTACAGTACTATATAATATAAATACAGGCAAAAAGATACATTCCAAGCGAACCAAACAACAAACGTTTACTTTCATCATTAACAGCACTTACTTAACTTCGATGTAATCGCCAAAACATCACTTGATGTCGCAGTGACAAGATTGTCTCGACAATCAATTGATACAAATACACATGGACGTACTGTAACAACCCTGCCCGCCATCACCCTCGTCAGCCTGTGTCTCGACTCCACTCCAAGCGTTCGCCTCCTGAATATATAAAAAAAAACTTAGTTCTGTCTTTCCACTCGTCTCTATTGTCCTAATTCCTTCTACTTCCACCCCACAAGTGAATACAAAAGAACTCTTCTCAGACGTTAATTTTCTGTCTCTAACACTGCACGTCGCCCTTTAAACATTATAATAACATTACTGATATTAAATCTTGATAATGATAGGTAGCGAGCCAGCTTGTTCGTGAATGTTTTGGAGAAGACAGAGAAAACTATTTAAGGTTTTAGAAGGAACAAATTGTTAATTTTTAATGATACAGTGCAACAAAGGAATTACAAGCAGAAGGGATATAGGAAATGTATGTTTGCAGACATAAGAGTTCTTTTTGAGCGATTGGAACAGGAGTATGGTGAGGTTCAGTTACTTCCCGGACAGTGTTATAACGGAAGCCAAGCAGTTTATAATCTGGAAATTGGTGAATCATGTGAAAGCTATGTTAGGTGGTTTGATTGGAAGGTCTAACATGGTAATGACAAGTCTGTTATTCCAGATGACAATGAATCTGTTTATTACGATTGCTACTTTCAGTTTTTCCGAAAAAGATTTTTATTCGGGGCTCTTTCGGTACAACGGGATTTACTGTATTAAATTTTATAGAAATTCACGTTAAAACATACCTTCATCACTCAGGTTAAAAGATATGAGTAAGTATTAGATAAATGGCGTGGGTGTGAACAGATAATCATAGAAAACAAGACTACACAACATTAAAGTACTTGTACTTAACACGGGCAGCATCTTTTGTTAATTGTTTGGAAAAAATCAATGGGGATAGTTTCCTTGGAGGCTAGAAATCACACCATACACAGATAATTTTGTCAATAAAATAAAAAAAGAACATAATATTGTGATGAATTTCAAGTCATCACACACACACACACACACACACACACACACATATATATATATATATATATATATATATATATATATATATATATATATATATATATATATATATATATATATATATATATATATATATATATTGTGACGACTCTGTCCCCTCCTCACTCTACTACCATGACCATCACTTGTTCCAACTAGATACCAGGAGAAGAAACTGCTTCACGAAGCTACTCGACCCCAGTGAGCACCGTTTCTGAACCAGTTTCCTTTCCGACTTTGAGACCAGTTTCCCATCTGACTATGAGACCGAGGTATCGAGGCAAGTGGTCTGCCTGATAGGCTAGTCTCTTTTCTGCGGCATACGGTGTTCTTCTCGCGGGGTGTGGACGGCGGATTGTATTTAGGACTAATGCTGGTGGTGTTGTGATGGTTTGATGGTGGTGGAGTACGGCGTTGATCCTTGTGGTTGGTCATCGCTACCTGAACTTGCTACCTGAGCTGCCATTTTTATCAGGTTTTTCTGTTGTTGTACTGTATATAGTAGGTGTATTTAGACAAATGATTAGGTGTTACTTTTGTTTTGATAATTGCATATTTTGTTTTACTTATGTTATTTAATGTACCTAATTAACTAACTCCATCAATACTTAATATAAATTTTATTAACTTAAATTCGTCTGTCACAAACAGTGATTCTTGTGTGTGTGCTCCTTACTTGCTGCATCCACGTATTTCAACCCCTAGATTATTCATTCTGTATTTTTACTTGTCAACTTTGCCTTTCCTCAATGTTGTTGTTGTTGATTTTTTTTTTTACGGGCATTAGTCCACCCGGGCACAGGTCATTTTTAACGACCCATATCAAGGCCTAGGGGGCGAAAATATAATAAAACAATAATAATTATGATAATAATAATATAATAACAATAATATTATAATAATAATAATAATAATAACTAATAATAACAATGCTATAAATAAAAATTATCAGAGTAAGAAATAATTTCCAATATGTATGTTGTGTTGTCAAAGTAAGAGAAACAATTGAGACCCTGCAATTGTGTTTAAATGAGGTAGAAAGTCCGATCAGCAACCTGGGACTTGGTCACAATTTTCGTGATGCCCTTTGGCAGCAAGGTCCACCATTAGACAACACATTATGCTTCCTATCTTCCGAGGCGGTAATACCTCCCTGTTTGATAGTTGCCTACTACCTGTGGGTAGCAAGGAGGGTTCGAGTCCTGGCGGGGTGAGGTTGTTGATTATATGCAGAAGTCCGTGTGCTTTATGGGCTTATGAAATATATATATATATATATATATATATATATATATATATATATATATATATATATATATATATATATATATAAATGTTAGCTTTCGTCTTTAGTATGCATATATATATATATATATATATATATATATATATATATATATATATATATATATATATATATATATATATATATATAATAGTACTGCGAGGCGAGAAACGCACACAACTTTGGGAGGTTTGTGGCACCTGAACGTTTCTCCTGAAAACACTGTCAAAGCAAAGCCTTAATGGAAACTCCCCAGGAAAAATTACTTCAGAGACTGGAAATCAATTAAAGCTTTTAGTGGGTTAATTAGATTAGTTGTGTCCTTGTTAAGTTCCTCTAATGAAGAGGTCAGGAAGGCGGTGAAGGAGCAGCGTTAGGTTGTCTCCTGTTCACGTTATATTCTTTTACACACACTGCAACTTTTCATCTGTTGTAATTATTATTTTTATTTATAGTCTTATATTCCGCACAATCCAGGACTACCTACCGTCTTGTTCTTCGTATGTTTGTCTTAATGTTTCCTTCTTTGAGTCTAATAACACTTGTAGGACCTTTTATTATGATATGCATTAATGTGAGCACTCGATGGAACATATACAGTGGCGGTCAAAAGTTCGTTCCCTCCCAAACTGAAGCCGCATGGACCCCTAATGAGATAAAACAGTACATACACACGAGACGACTGTTAGTGTAACTCAGTTCGGAGACCCATTCCCCTGACTCCGTTTCACCATGGGGAGCGAACTTGTGTCAGCGACTGTACACTAGAACAAGTTAACTTTGCTGTTCCAGTGTACAGACTTCCCTGATCAGTTACAGCAATTTAACTTTGCATTTTTCACACAAATAAGGTTTCAATCACGGATGGATATCCACATCGAGGTAAGGCCACGTAAAGGGAAAATTAGAAGCAGTGGTAGATTTGTATTTTGAAGAGACACAGTTCACTGGAAATATGTGAGATGGGGAAATATTACAGAGGTTAGCAGCATAAGGAAAGAATCCCAAATCTATCGGGTGAGGCGAAGGAACTTGACCTAAGGAAGTTGAAAATTTTCATTCATTATGCGTGAAATTTTGCGCTGGGATGACTCTCGGTTCTCGTGGAGATCTTCGGAAACTCCAGCAAACCTGAGGTTGTTTCGCTGCCCTATGTCGTCCACATAATCCACCCGGTCTGCTGTTGTCGTTAGTTTCGTTTTAAGCTTGGAATTCTCCTAGCTCAGTTGTTGAACTTCGGTCCTGGGTGTTCCGCTCTCTGTAGCTTCAACGTTTAACCTTGCTTTTAAGTCCCTTATTTCCCCTTGAGAGAATTCCAAGCTGCTTCTAACCTCACTTACTGGTCGGTGAGATCAAGTAAGTAGGTAGGTGTGTGTGAGTGCGTGCGTGCGTGCACGCACTCACGCACAGGGTAGTGTAATGCGTCTAGTGTGGCAGCATTATTTTAGTGTTAAGGTGCAAGCACTGCTTGTTTCGTCTCGCTTTCATCTAACGCTGTTGGCGAGCCCTCGTGGTGAACAGTGAAGGCCTCGGGTGAACCTTCAGTCGTTTTGACTGCCCGCCAAAATTCATCGCCATTGTGAGGCAACTCCACCATGGCATGAACGGCAGTGTCCTGCACAATGGCACCCAGTCTGGGTTCTTTCCCCCCCAAACGGGGTTAAACAAGGGTGTGTACTGGCACCAACTCTTTTTTTTTCCATTTTCTTGACTGCCTTCCTTACTCGTGCCAATTTAGCCAGCGGGGTGGACATCGAGTACCGGATGAAGGGTCTTTTCGACATAAGACGACTCCAGGCAGGAACAAAGGTGTCGGCAGTTTCCATTACTGAGCTTCAGTATGCAAACGACCTCACCCTTGTCGCTCACACTGAACGCGACCTACAGTATATTATTAGATCCGCTTCCCAGAGGATCCACAAAGATGAGTTGTAGATCCTTTATACATCTCTGCCAATTAATTCGTTTTTATTAGCGGTTTATTATCCTGATGTATGTGGTATTGAGAGTGAATCCCTCCAGAAATTGTCAGTTAAGAGATTATCATCGTCATGCATTAAGTGGTTAGGATGCTTGTATTTTTCGTAAAGTAAGACTGAAATGTTTATGATTAGAGTACACTAGAAACGCCACCGTCCAGGCAGAATGAAAAAAATAATTGGGCCAGCCATTATAATATGTAGAATTTTGTAATGGAATTGAATCGTTTGAACGGGGAGAAATGACAAGGGTACAGAGGGCAACATCCGCCGCACTGCCATCCGAGAATTTGAAAAAAAGGAGGGGGGGAGGGTTAGTTGTCAGGCCCTGATTGGTTAGAGAAGCGGTTCAGCAGCGATGGTGGCCAGTGGCATAATCCTCACACCACCCTCCGCCCGCACATACACATGTAAGCAAAAATTTATGCACATGTGTGGACAATGTCTTCCGACTTCACGAGTCTGGAAATTTCCACACTGACTTGACAGTCGTGTAGGCGGTCGTTTATAATGTTATAAAAAATATATTCGTAGCACTACTCTACGCGACACAATGTCACACACAAGGACGATAATGTTTACTAATGAAATTCAAGTCATCATACTAGGTTAGGTTAGCGTTTAGGTGTTTAGTCTTACGGTGAAATATGCTGGGAGCTAATCTTCACGTGATCCAGCTAACTTAAGTGACTCTGCTGCTGCAACATTCTGTAGTTTTAAGGATAGAAGTAAAGTCACCAGCAGAGATATGAACGATGGAGACGAATTACTTTTACGTGGATCTAATTCTACCGTCAGGTAAAGCTGTGAACCTCGTCTGGTCACTGCTACCGAGTCTTGATCTTCGGCTAACTTACCCAGGTGGCAACCAATTTGTACCACACTACCACAATCGCAAGAAAGTTGCCAAGGACTTCTAAATATGCATGCACAGTGGACAAGGGGTGTAGGGGAGGATGCAAATGTGTCAGAGATGCACGGCGCTCTGTAAATGTGGAGACAGTGGGTAAGAGTCGCCAGCCAGACAATAACAAACGTGTTCTGGGAGGACAGTACACCCGCCGAACACTACACCCGCCGAACACTACACCCGCCGAACACTACACCCGCCGAACAGTACACCCGCCGAGCAGTACACCCGCCGAGCAGTACACCCGCCGAACATTTCCTGATATGAACTCTGAAATAACTGGCTATTATTTCTGTTTATGGTGAATTTTATATTAACAAGCTTTACTACCTCACAATTTTTGCTTAACTATCATCTTTTATGTATCTTTCAAAGTATATCAGGTTTATACACAGGAGAAACTACATGAAACGAGTTAAACTAAGATTTTCTCATTTTTAATTAAGCACTGGCAGCTGAGGACCAGATTGTATGTGAAGAAAGAGTTAGATTTATACCCAGGCAACAAGGGAGTCGGGGAGGAGGGTAGGGAGGCACACACGTTATTACCTACCATCCCGACCCCTACTCTTACTCCTATTCCCCCCTCCCCCTCCCCTACCCCGTCCTCCCCTCACCCCAACTCCTCCACCCCCTTCTCCGCTCTCCCATCAACCCACCCCTTCCCGTCCTCTCTTCACCCCATCCCGTCCCAGCCCTATCCTCACCCCACCCCGTCCTCCTGGCATTCTCCGTCCTCCCCTCTGGCCTTCCCCTGCCGTGGTGTGTGAGAGATAAAGAAATAAGCTATAACACTGATTTTTTTATTGTTTGCTCTTTCTAATTTACATCTTTAACAATAATAACAAATAATAGTTAATTTATCTATACAGTAGTTATACGAATTAAATCATCTTTAATTTCTTACGAATATCTTGAAAATCAGCCTCCACAGTGGAAACTTTAATTGAGGTCTGCATTAAGTATCTCCCACGTGGATTTAGTCCATTTAATAAGTAAAAAGAATCCGGAATATACAGATCAGCACACTGGTGTATTATAAACGTACACGTATACAGTTATAAGGTATGAATGAAGGTAAAGACGATAGAACACAACACCTGAGGACTAGGGTGAGTGAAGATAAGGTTGGTAAGGGAAGCTTGTGTACTGGTAAGACTGAGGCCCATTTGATCTGTAACCCCGGCGGTGCTCCTCCTCAGGTAGTGGTGAAGGTAATTACTTGTGGGGCGGCCAGCGCCTGGTGGACGTTCCCAGGTGGGCCCTAAGACGACCCTCATGTAGTCCTAAATTTGGAAATTGGTAGTAATGAGTCCCACTGGTCACCGCTCCTGCCACCCCTCCATGCTTACCTGGGGGGGGGGGACGTGATGAGAGAGAGAGAGAGAGAGAGAGACTCTCTCTCTTTAAGTGGTCCAGAAACTTGAGAAGTGGTGTGAAATATTACTGACAATAGAAAGATTTGGTGAGATATGAGAGACAGCAAGAAGAGAGAGAACCTTTTGAACAGAGATGATTAAGAACAGGACAAACGGAGAGAAGATTTGCAAATAGATGTGAGTCAAGTAAAAGGAACGAACCGACTCATGAATAGGAATGAGGATCAACAGTGGAAGTTTCTGAATGACTTGTGAGTAAATATAAGTTAATCTGAAGTGGACTGAGAAAGTTTTGGTCAGGTGTACGAAACGGTTGGCAAAGTGTAGAAGTCTTGAGACATGTGAAGGTTTAGCGGAGAGGCAGGTGGGTGTGTGGTGGTGTGGTGTGAGGGGTTGTATGAGTTGATGTCTGGGGCTGTAACGGTGGTGATGGTGTTGGGTAGTGAATGAGGATAGTGAATGATTGTGTATGAGAAGTGAGTGTGAGGTGACGTGTGTCTATAGACGATGGTGAGGTAGTGAGCGAGGTGGTCTGTGGGGTTAAGAAATACTGATCCCCAGATAAAATACTCTCCTTCTTATAGAATACTTAAGGTACCCTTTACAAAATATGTACAATACAAACTGCCTACAATACCCACCCCAGACAAACTACCTACAATACCCACCCGAGATAAACTACCTACAATACCCACCCTAGACTATACCTACAGTACCCACCCCCATACAATCTCTCTACAATACCCACCCCATACAAACTAGACCTACAGTACCCACCCCAGACAAACTACCTACAATACCCAGCCTAGACTATACCTACAGTACCCACCCCCATACAATCTCTCTACAATACCCACCCCATACAAATTAGACCTACAGTACCCACCCCAGACAAACACCTACAATACCCAGCCTAGACTATACCTACAGTACCCACCCCCATACAATCTCTCTACCCACCCCATACAAATCCACAGACCCCCCAGACAAACTACCTACAATACCCACCTAGACTATACTACAGACTATACCCCCTTTTACACCCCCATACAATCTCTACAATACCCATCCTCATACAAAATACCCACAGACTATACCCCCTTTACCCACCCCCATACAATCTCTACAATACCCATCCTCATACAAAATACCCAAACTTCCCATCCCTTTAAAACCAATACTTTCCTTTGGTTATACTGAATAACAAATATAGATAAACATGACTAATTGACAAATGGAATATCATAAATCTGGATAGTATAGACTGGGTTGGTTCCCCTACAGTACTATATTTGTTTCAGAATTTTCTCCTCTCCTCCCCTCCCCCCATCCTGGTCAGATATAGTCCCTGTTGTGTTACAAATTGTTCATTATTGTGCTGTGATGCCTGGCCTGGCCTGGACTGGTGTGTGTGTGTGTGTTGTGGTGGTCAGGCGTCACACACACGTTCGTTCGTTCGTCAGTTATTTGCTAAGCTCAACATCGGTCAGGTATTTCGGTCGCTGGCGGGGAGGTAAGTGTGTGTGTGTGTGTGTGTGTGCTAATGCAGCCTGGAAAGGAATATTGCTTTGCTTTTCAAGAATAATGTAGTTTTCTTTATTTTATTTTATTTTTCTGTTGTTGAAGATATCTCAAATCTGTGTTTATAGAAGAAACAAAATTATAAGTATAATATTAAATGTTGAAATGAATAAATAAAGTTATTCATAAATGATAGCTCGTATATGTAAATAAAACCCTTACGTCATTCCCACAAGACAAAATTCCTGGGAGAACGTCTGAGGGTCTCTAAACTCTCCTCATCACCCCGGGCTATTAAACACGTGTGGGGACAGGTCAGGATAGGTCTTCTCGGCTGTAAATCGGGCTGGGTCACCCTTCCATCAAACTCAGGCTGGATCATCTTTTCATTAAGGTTAAGGTGAATATAAAAGAATCTATCCCAATTTAACATAGATATATTTAAGCCCTGTAACCGTGTACGAAATAATTCTAAATTAGCGTATGACCATATTCCTAGTAGTGCTGAAAAAGTACATAGATACATAAACAGTTAGGTAGATAAATGGGCAGATGGATACATAGATAGACAGGGATAGAGGTCAATAGACAACGATATATAAATATACAGTATATTTATTCAGAAAACTTCATACGAGCTCATTGATTCATCATTAATATAGATAGTATACGTATACAATGTATACATAGACAGTGCATGTATACAATGTACATAGACAGTGCAGGTAGGGTATACAAACAATGGTGTTCAGAAAGTCCGTTTGACTAAGGAGAGCACAAGAAAGTCAAAATAAACTCATTTCAATTTGGATCATTTGTAGGAGTTTGGAGGCAAGTCAGTAACAGTGTTCTACAAAAAAAATAGACAAATTTGTGAGTAAATTGTGACGAGCATTACGTTTGACTTAGACTAATTGAAACTGATGGATCACGTCCATAATATAATATTAATAAACAGCAGCAGGGAGCAGCATCAGTAGGGAGCAGCATCAGTAGGGAGCAGCAGCAGGGCGCAGCAGCAGCAGGGAGCAGCAGCAGCAATAAAAACCTCATTAGCAGGAGTAGGAGAGAGAGAGCCAGCATCCGCAGCAGTGGAAGGAGGAGGAGGAGGAGCAGCAGCAGCAGCAGCAGCAAGAGCAAGAGTAACAGGAGGAGGTATGAGGGCATCCTGAACTAGGGTCGGGTGCCTCGCTAGGGTACCCCTTTAATACACTCCTTTCACAGGAGAGAGAGAGAGAGAGAGAGAGAGATGGTAGGTGGTACTTTTGCTCAGGCCATTAACGTGGGGTGAGTGTTTTCCTGGACTACACTCGGGCAGCCGCTGTTGTTGTAGCGGGCGCGGCCGTCTGTCTTCCAGAGGCCGCCCGTAACAGTTTCGGGGGAGGGAATTGGTGTTTTCTTCTGCAATTGCTAGATCTGTTTTGTTTCTCGAGGACGCCGAACTGGCTGTCTTTTCAATGTGTTTCTGGTGTATTCCGGGTCATACGAGAAGTAGGTGATTCATGCTGTGTATTGTAGTTTTGAGGAGAGTGGCAGGGAAGGTGTGTTGCCGGGAGGAGACGCTTATCCCTGTGTATAGAGCTAGTGGTGGTGGTGGTGGTTGTGGTAGTGACGGTGGGGATGGTGCTTGTGACGGTGGTTGTGGTAGTGATGGTGGTTGTAGTAGTGATGGTGGTTGTAGTAGTGATGGTGGTTGTAGTAGTGATGGTGGTTGTAGTAGTGATGGTGGTTAAAACTATGAAGGCGTATGAAGCTTGTTGTGAAAGTAGTTTTAGTGTTGGGAATGGTGGTATGGTGAGGATAATGGTGGTAGTAAGGTGATGGTTTTGGTTGTGGTGGTAAGTTGGTGGTACAATAGTGTTGGTATTGGTGGTAAGGTGATGATGGGGCTGGTAGCAGTGGTAAGGTAGTGGTGCTAGTGTGATGGTAGATCGTTTCGAGCAGCTCCAAGATGTTTTAAAGAGTGGAGCGTCATTTTTTCTTTCCTCCGAGCAGGGGTTAAGAAAACACACTTCAATACGGTATAGACTTCTCGTGTAACATCTAGACAAGTGGTTTCCAAACTTTTCAGCTTCACGGACCAGTAGAAAGTGAGGAAAAAAAATCTACGGAACGGTAAATGGGAATATATATTTTTTTTTATTTACAATATACATAGTCCATATACAGTACAGTAAACCCTCTGTATATTGCAAGATCTGGACCGATAATTACAGCGAAGTATCGTTTTTGCGATATGTCGGTCTACGATTAGGGACCGGAGGAACGGGACCAGAACCTCATAAACTACACCAAAAATACCTATCAGGCGTTTATTTTACTAAACATTGGTGTTAACTCAGCAGTTATGTTTATGCAGTATCGTAGGTGATTATAGTTTAAAAAGAACAGCAGAGAGGAACCCATGATATAGATTGGGCACCACTGTTTCTAGACCACTATGGCAACTAGGTTTGTGTTGGAGCTTAAGAGAGCTAGTCTTATGCTTGTTTACTTTATAAGTTTAGGAAAACATTATCAACTTGGGAGATTTTGTAATTCTAGCCTTGGAGTGGGTGAGTGACCAGGGGTAAACACTGAAATATTACTACGACCGGGACCGGTAAATTATTTAAGCAAATGATGCGAGGCAACCAAACCAAGCCTAACCAAGTTGAAATTACAGCAAGTGCTTTAGGTTAGGTCTGGTTTGGTTAGATTTTCATTGGTTCCTTTCGTCAGAATATAAATGG
This sequence comes from Homarus americanus, assembly GCF_018991925.1. Classification (NCBI taxonomy): domain Eukaryota; kingdom Metazoa; phylum Arthropoda; class Malacostraca; order Decapoda; family Nephropidae; genus Homarus; species Homarus americanus. The sequence continues at coordinate 173,401 of NW_024747794.1, read as the reverse complement.
GACCGTGGTCTTGTTCATTATATAGCGAAAATTCACTATTCATATTTGTTGGTTATATTTCTGTATAAGAATTTGCCACATTTATTAATGAGTTTGTATTTATTGATTGAAAATTCACCCAAGTCATTGTGTCGGCGATATCCACCTGTTGGTTTGCCTGTCAAGAGTTAAAACTACTGAACGCGTTCAGTTAGTGACTAAATATTCAAGTTAAATTTCCCGATTGTGTTCTTTAAACATCTGCTATTTCTGGTTCAGGTCAACACAGGTCAAGGTCTTGTTGAACGAGGCTCTTGACCAGTGAGTTGTGATTACCTCAGACTTACCGACTCTAGGATCCTTTAAAATAAAAGATGTTATTTATGTGTGAGTTATACCTGGAAGCCTCAAGCCTGTAGTAGTTGATCACATACTAGGATCAATATCGACCTAGTGACATTATTACTATTAAAAATTGTTCTGCCGATATTAAATTATACAGCGACTCGTGCCGGGGGGGAGGGTGGGGGGGGGGGCAAATATTAGGGCAAGGTATCATCACTGGCAAAAAAAAAATAGGCCTGCACTACGTTGTATTTTGTTTTCCATTCGTTTGATGTATGCGAGGCCATTAGTACGTAAATTCTTTTTCATCAAACTATCAAAGGTGTTTTTTCCTTAGATTATTCTTGTGTTTAGTTGTTCCATTATTTATCTGCTATTCACTACTGTTACTCTTAGTGTTAGGTTATTATCTGACGCGACAGAAGTAAACCAAATGGATACCTAAGGCCCGTACAGGTGTAGTAGGAAGGGGCACCAATACAGTACACATCTTTTACAACAGTTAGAGTGAATGAATGACCGTGAGTGAATTTAGAGTCTATATTGCCTTTGACTCCACCCATTCCGAGCCTTAAGGACAATGGCGTACAAGGGTAAAGGTGAATTATGAGCTTGATCAGTAACACCTGTTTCATGTTGTCTGAAATATGTTCTTGTTGGCAATATTCATCATTTGACAAAGATCTTAGAGTGAGAAAGTAACTGGAATTGCTGTTCACTTTCGTATTCAATTCGTGATAAACTTTACTTGCAGTTTATTTAAGCAATTGGATTTTTTTGTTTTTAAGAACTTAATATTTCACGGTAATGACGTCTATTGCTGGACATCATTTCACGTAGATATTTCCCTTATATATGATTAATCTTATTCAATCCAGGTAAAATATCGTACTACCTTGTCCCTGTCAGACGGCTGCTGGTAGTGTCAGACTGTACAAGATGTAAGTCGTGTCCTATGATTAATATCTTGTGCATTATCACTTTTTATTAATCTTTTGTTAGACTAGATTAGGTTAGGTTAATTTAAAATAGTTTAGGTTAGCATAGGCTAGGTTTGGTTGGATTAGGTTAGGTTAGGTTAGATTAGGTTAGGTTACCATAGTTAGGTTAGGTTAGGTTAGGTTAGCATAGCATAGGCTAAGTTTGGTTGGATTAGGTTAGGTTAGGTTAGGTTAGCATAGGGCAGGTTTGGTTGGATAATGTTAGATTTGGTTACATTAAGAAGGATTATGTTCCGTTTGGGTAGTTTAAGTTACCTCTGGTTGGATTTTATATAAGTAAAGGTTAGATTGGTTTAGTTAGGTTTGATGTTACCTTTGATTAACTTTAAGTCAAGTTGGGTTAAGTTAGGCTGAATTGAATAAGTTTGTTGCATTAGATCACGTTAGATTATTGTCATCATATAAATTTCCATTATCATGAACTGTATACGAAATGAGCCTGTCAGCAGCTCCCTAGCAATAGCCTTCAGCCTTGCCCTCCAGGTGCTTGTTTATCTTGACTACTAATTCAATATAAGGAGTGAGAGGCAATATACTGGTGTAGAGGATGGGGTAGTGAGGGAATGCCAAGCGTGTCATGTTTACAAACTCTTCGCTGGAGAATATATATTTTTTCGTGTGTGTGTGTGTGTGTGTGTGTGTGTGTGTGTGTGTGTGTACTGTATTGACACAACTTTTCATGATCATATTGTAAGATGACACATATTGGAACCGGGGTCATCTATTCTGTATAAATTTTGTATTAAGATGTTTGTTTGGTTTTCAATGGATGTTTATCATTTTCTCATTGTTTTTAATTGTTTCCCATTTTTATCATTTATCTGAACTTCCCTGCACAGATCACAATGTTTGTTTAACGGTGTGTCATTATCGCGGTATATTAGTCAGTGCATTTTAATTTTTTATGTTACATCACCGCAGTATGATTACGTTACCACAGAACTCCAGTGACTATGGCTGTCATATTAAACTGCTATGGCCGTATCATGTGTGCGGAAACAGCTTTTCAGATTGTCTATTTATTACCGGTATACTTCTGACTAGAATTAGAAAAATACTCGCTGACGTGGAGCTTGTTAAGGCTAGAAAGATATTTTTCCTGGAGTCTATTTTAACAGGGATGTTTCTATTGGCAGTCGTGTGTGAGTGTACAGAGGGAGGCCGTCCTCGTCTGGCCAGGCGAGGGCTCCACTTCATCAGGCCACCATCCGGAACTAAAGTCTCATCGCCCCCCTTCTAAAATTCAAAACCCTTTCCACTTATTCTCCAAAATTGCCTTTCTCCCCTACTCTGCCTCCATCACCAGCTGCATAACAGCCAAGAACAAACATTTTGATCGAGCCAACTTTCAATTTTGTATACGTGCTCCTAGATGGTTGCCAGGAATAGTTTTGTACCAGCCAAGGTCTTCCTCGTCCACCCAGCCATAGATAATAATCTTTACAACTAGTAATAATGAACTTCCTTTATGTTTATTGTATTAATATTCTATCAAGTTCATTTTCGGACAAATTTATTCGGAAATCGCAAAACCATTTCCGATTTATATCCAGAGTACATGATCATTTCATATATATTTAGTGATTACACTGTATATATGTCTTCATTTGTTAATATAACATAATTTGATTTTTTAATGGAACCAGGAATTCATTCAGGTCTTCGGTAACGTTGATGTTCACATAATAATGAATGATATAGTCTGTATATTTCTGGCCTGACAATCTGTACGAGATGAGAGAGCGTGAATAAATTTGTCCCCGTTTATGCATGTACTGGTTGTGGTAATAACTCCCCCTGTCGCTGGTGGAAACTACAGGTGGTGATGAAAACTTTTGTGCTACTGATGAAAAAATCTGTCGTTGGATTTGATAACTATTTCTGGTGGTGATGCATCAATTACTGCTGGCGAGAGTGGTGGTGATGACTGGTGTTCCTGGCGAAAATTTTTTATGCTAGTGATATCTGTTGCAGAGTGTACAGAAACAAGAGCATATGCACGTACATTTTACCATTATTCAATATCATTAATATATTCTTTCTCGCTGTTATAGAAGATATATTCTACTATGGTACCCCCCCTTCCTCACGAAGGCCCAAAATTCACTTTACCCCCTTTCGATTTACACAAGCCAGCATCACCCATCAGCAATACATTCTTTACAAATATCTTTTTTTTGGGGGGGAGGGGTTAAGCTGGGGAATGGATGGAAGGCATGCTGGGGCTCAAGGCACAACCAGACATGAAGGATAGAGAAGTCACAACATTTAGTCGTGGGGGGAAAGGTTGGAAAAGAAGTTTAATGGGTTAAACAGAGGGGGACGACACCCCATGTTTTACATATTACAGAGTTTGTTGGCTAACTAAGCTAACCTAGGATTTAAGATGAGTTTGTACAGTGGTTTCTTTGGTTGACCATGACTAGTTTGATTTTCCAATTAAATGTTAATTAAAATCTTGTTACTGTATTACGTTATGGACTCATTAGAGTTTTAATCGAAGGTGGATCGTTGTGGCGGACAAAGATGGATCGCGGATTGGGTTGTTGTAGTGCGGGAAGACTCCGTGGCCACCAGGCGTGGGGTCGCCCTCCGTTGATGTCTGGGCTGTGAGGGTCGTCCAGGAGCTTGTCCCAAACCTTCTTTCCTAGGCAATGGAACCTGACGTTGAGGGTCTCCGTTTTATTTCTCGGGTGGATGGTTTCCAGTGTCTCCTGGTAGGGTGGCGTTTGGCCACTGGCTGACCTCAGACACTTGTTTTGGAAGCTCTGTAGTTGTTGTAGTCTGGTGTTCCCGAGTGTGACAAGTGGTACGTGTGGGTATTCCAACACAGGCCTCACCAGCGCCTTGTAAAGGTGGACTTGTATCTTCTCAGGCATCAGTTTAAAACCTTTTAATTTGGCGGCGGCGACTTTGGCTTTCTTTAATCTGTCCTTCACTTGGGAAATGATGCCCGTCCGAGAGATAATGAGGCCGAGCAACCTGCCTTGTTTAGAGTACTCAATCTCTTCGCCGTCGATCATCAATAGGGCCGGCTTGAATTTGGCTATGGGTATTACCTCGAATTTCGTTATCTTTGTTTTTATCTTGCATATATTTTCATACCCCGAGATATCCTCTATTGCCCGAGCAGTGAGTCGCGCCATCCTTGCCGTGGACCTTCCTGGGCAGGTGACGATCTGTGTTACATCGTCTGCATATATTTCGTACTCGCTGTCTACGATTGGGGGTGGCAGGTCAGCTGTGTAGAGCGTGTAAAGGGTTGGTGAGAGTGAGAATTCTTCTTCACAATGTTCTTGCAATTCGATTTTGGCTCTGCGGTCCGTAATGAAGTTGGACAGCAGGCGCGTCAGGTTTTCGGGTAGCCCCAGTTGTATGATCTGCAGCCCCGCGTGCCAAAATTTGTCAAACGCCTTGCTGACGTCCCTCCGCACTATGTTGCACTGCAGGCGTTGGATGTGCCTCGGTACTGGCGGAAGCAGAACTGGCTCACTACCATTCCACACAGCGTTGCTTCAGAATGATGCTCTCTTAGCACGTTCTTTCCTCCACCCTTACATATCTATCTTTGTCTAATTCTCTCCCTCCTCCACATCTCTTTCTTATATCTCTGTATTCAGGTACTCTCAATCATGTTATACTTGTTTCTTTTAATTGTCGCCTTCCTCGTGCATACAGAGTTTAGGCTTCATACTCGTGTGATAATGTCAACTCGAGAATGCCCTTTAACATCCTATTTTTTCCTCGTCTGTGATAACCACAGCAGTGTATAAATGTGATAAAGAACACAAGAGGAAGGCACCACGGAGGGAACTTCCCTCACAACCCTTGCCCTCCTGCAGGCAGGGTCTCTACTCTTCCACTCCCCATAGCCCTACAATCATTGGGTGGCGGTAGAGGAGGAGCGTCCCCCTATACCTAGCCCATCCTTCGCATACTGTAAAGGTGGATCAGAGTTCACGTCCTCAACCACATCCTAGTTGTGCCGTCTATCGGTGGGGAACCTTTGTCTCCTCAGGTAACTTCCTTAGTTACCTACAGTCACCAGATGGGAGGGGAAGCCACTGGTAACCGAAACTTCCTCATAATCTTACTTCTGTCACACTCACTCGGTGACTTGGCTCTGTTTCTCCTCTTATACCAACTTCAGTGACATTCAACCAGGTCTTCTCGCCGAGGAGCGCACCCAAGTACTCTTCCACCAGCGCTTTGCGTCACACAGCAGCTCAGATCGAAGCCCTATCCCCCTCCCTCCCTCCTCCATCATCCCCTCCCTCTTCCATCATCCCCTCCCTCTTCCAGTAGTGCCGCATACATTTGACACGCGTCCACCACCCCCACTCTGCCACCTGCAATATCATTTTAAAATAGTTTATTTTTTCCTGCGTTTTGATGAGTTTTCTCTTGATCGTTAGGTAACATTTTTTTTCACTTTTTTATTTTCCCTTTTTTTATGGCTCATTGTGTGTTGGTAGAGGTGTTGTGATGAAAACTATACACACTCCCACGTGTTTTTCTGTGTTGTTATTGCTCTTGTTTTCATACGAGTCCCCACGTGACAGCTTGAGGTAGCATACGTACAACAGATACATACATTCCGTAAATAAAGTTTGCATTGCATGATAAAGAAATCACCCTCCCAGCTCCCCAATAACGTGTGGGTAGCACAGTACACACCGCCTGCTGCTGGCCCCTCGCCTACCATGGCCACCTAGAATTGCCTCGTAATGACTACCATTTCATCCCCTTCCTAGAATGTAAAGGTTTCAAAAGTCTGTAGACGCAAAGCTATTTCCAGTCAGGCGGGTACATGTGTCCCTTCTTCCAGTCAGTCTCCATTTAGGTGTGCTCCTTCTAGTCCGTTTCCATTTAGGTGTGTGTGTGTGCGTGCGTGCGTGGGTGCGTGTGTGTGTGTGTGTGTGTGTGTGTGTGTGTGTGTGTGTGCGCGCTTCAACCAGTCAGTATCCTCTCTAGTGTGAATGTGTGTACTTCAGCTACTCACTTTACAGTCTGTTTGAACCTCATGTGCTTCTCTCGAGGTTTAATAACAATACCACTTTTATCTTAATATATGTATCGACGGGATGGAAAGACACTCCAAACGTGTTGTAGTTGTGACACTGAAGATCATGTGAACGAGTACTGTCTGATATTCTTAACCCCTTGAGTACGATGATATAACCTGAGTAGAGCATCATTGTACTCAGGATGTTAAGAAATTGTACGCAAGGGATTTAAGTCATTGTATTCAAGGGTTTAGGTTAAGCCATCGCAGTCACGGGGTTAAGTCATCGTACTCAAGGGGTTAAGTTATCTTACTCAGGCGGTTAAGTCATCGTACTGAAAGGGTTAAATCCTTTTCTAAATTATGTCAGAGTTAATATTTTATTGTTTTATCTCTGTTGTTTTGTGTCCATTATCTTTCCAGCATCATTCAACGCGATATCGTTATTTCTTTGTCAACTCTTTGAACGCAAATCCTACCTTACTAACTGACCGGGAGAACAGTTCGATCATCAGTCACTAACGCAGCTTAATGACGAATTCGTGTTGACTTGTATTTTATCTTACCTAAATTGTGTGACATTTGTTTCTATCTTGTTAGGTTAGGTTAGGTTAGGTTAGGTTAGACTGTAAAAAAAGGATTTCAGTCCCACCAAGCTTTCAGTAATCCACTTAAGATTCCAAAGAAAGTTAGTGTTAAAATCCAGTGCATACAATCTTGGGACACGTGACCTCCATAAAAAGATATAAATTGAGGAGAAATTCTATAGGGAATGGTATCTGTTAGGGACAATGTGGATACAGCACACTGTACAGTATACCGCCTTCACCACGGGTTCGAACCACAGATCCTCAGAAGGCGAGACGAGTGTTGTATCCAAAAATAGTGAAAGAGGATGAGTTAACGATAACATCATTATTCGCTATCGATATTTCGATTCTTTATTTTGGAAAATTTACTGTTTCTAGGACACTACGATGGTCACATTGTCTGCTGGTTTTATTTCTTTATTTATACTTGGTAGAGTTCACAGTCCTGCAGGTAAAAGGAAACCTGTGTGTTGTTTGTTTTTGTCGCTCTTCCTGTGGTGCAGTGTGTCAGTGACCCCAACCTCGGGGAAACTAGCCAGGGGAGGGAGGAGAGTTCATTAACTTCCTGAACCTGCATAAATATGATGGATAAGCTAGATAACACCACACAGAAAACAATAGCGTATAGTGCGGTAATAAGCACCAGGATGTGCTGTTATATTTACTGGCTGTCTTTTATGCTGTATCTAAAGTGTGGGGATGGTGGAGTGGTGATGGTGGAGTAGTGGTGATGGTGGAGTAGAGTGGTGATGGTGGAGTAGAGTGGTAATGGTGGAGTAGAGCGGTGATGGTGTGTAGATACCCTGCTCTCATTGGTCATATACTGCACCATTTACCAAGTGTTGTGGTGTAGTACCTTCGTAAAGGTCCGCTGCCACGTTAGATCGACTCATACCTCACCCCTCGACTGGCCATCAGAAGTGGTAGCCAGAACATTACAGTGGAAGAGAAAAGGCCACAAAGAATGCTTAGTATGTCTACTAATTTTTTTAAGAACTTATTGACACTCAGACATGCTGCTTACAATAACGTCCATCCCTCACGACACTGAAGGTCAAACGAGCCCCAGTTTCAATTGGTCCCCAACCCAACAAACGTATCTAAACCTAACCTAACCTACTCATCTACTCACAGACACTGAATCCTATCGCGATTGACATTCATAAGGATCGTGGCCCATTAGAACCAAAATGATTACGTTGGGTTGGGTTAGGTTTTGAAGATGTGAGGCTGAAATTTGGTAGGGAGGTGCGGGTGCCCTAGGGGATGGCCGTCCTCCTGTCTCCGTTCCTCCACTTCCCTTTCCACTTCCTCCTCCATCCCCGCCAGAATTATTTCCTCCATAACCACCATGTCCTTCCCTCCTCCTCAAAAGTAAAATAAACCTCCAAAATATGTTACGTCCCACATGCTAATATCCCACTTTGTCAGGTAGGCTCGTGCGAGACGTTGGCATGGACGTGAGCCATCTATTCAGGCCTCAACATAGTTATTACCGTGGTGTCTAGCGCGGGATGGCCTAATCCAGCCAAGACACACCAAATTAACAAGGTTTTCACCGCTCCGAATACAGCAGCGAAGTGTAAGGTGACGAGATACAGAGATGCCGCTGGTACTATCATTGTGTGTAAAGTAAAGGTCTTTTCTTTTTGATACATTTTACAAACTAAATAATACTAAAGACGCGAATAATAATGCTAATAATAATAATAAAAAATAATAATTAATAATCAAAGGGTTTACAATATGCCATAAGCCCAGAACATATCCTAAAAATTTTAAAAGTTTGATCACCGATAGAAAATTTTACAAGTTAAAATCTGTGGTCTGGAATTATCCAAAACAAAATTAATAAACAAATAGTGGTACATTACATTCTTTGTACACCCTCCCCCATGAACCAAATATTAATATATCAAGACAGTTCAGTGGTATGCTCAGATCACATGGCATTTGTACTCGATTTTATGGATCCACTAATTTTGAAAATATTTAAAAGGGAATTCTTGTGTCTTCTTGTGACGAAAAGCAATTTGAAAAAGAAAAACATTTTTCAAAGCATCTAGTCACTATTATGTCCAAATTCCTATTTCTAAAATTTCATGAAATATATCAAGACAAAATAGCAAGAAAGGTGAAAACAAATAAACCTCACAACCACTGATAGCCCGCTGTTGGAACATGTCCTCGGATAAGAAAAGACCCATGTGGCCTTATGCCCACTTGACCTCTTGAAGGGGTTCACCATGTCAACAATAAACACAACAGTCAAGTAATAACAAAGGTAGTTTGGCAAAGTTACACGTCATGACCAACGAGATCAAGGCTGTTCGCGTGTGCAGTGCTCCTCTCACCTTAACTTATCTCCGACGACTAAACTGTAGGTTCTAGTTTGAATAGCTTAGTTATAATTGAAACTCCCTATATCTATCTTGGGTCAACACCTACACCTGAGACAACGTTCAGCCAATGTGTCGCACCTGGGTGTTCAACAATGCCATCAGTACGACAGTAACGACAAAGCGAATCAATCTTACAACACGAGACAACGCCAGTCAGCACCAAAACGCCGTGACAACACCAACGCTAGTCGTCACTTGCGGCTGGGTACACAGGTATTCTTCATTACGTGATCCAAGTTAGTTTTTGTCATCAGTGACAAGCGAATCTTAACAACTAAATAGAAAATGGTATTAGCCCATTTGAGAAACGTGCAAAAAAGGATAGCAACAGTAAACATCACATTAATGTAGAAAATGAAAAAAATTCCCACGACTCATTAGTGAGGTGGAAGATATATGTATATTTCATTATTTCCTGTCAGTGTGTATGTTTGTGGATGGAGTTATTATTTAAATATTTTTTGGATTGTTCTCTGACGTTTTCAGGCACCTATTATAATCGTTGCCGTCATTTGCTGCTCTCATTATTTCTAAACCATGTGACTATCGACTCGCATTATAAAACCTTGATAATTGAACAATCGGTTATAATCTAACAGACTGAATCAAATTACTCGAGATATTTATTCATTATCTGTTATTAATCTTCATGGAGACGCGCCTCTTAAAGGTTTGTCACCCGCGTAGTCCAGTTTGATGGAGATGAGTTAACCATGTGTCATACTGAGGCGTTCATTAGCTCATTACTGAAAGAACAATTATTAACGTTAGGATATTTATTGTTGCCACATCATTTTTTAGGCTTGACAGTGAAACAGTCCATCAAGTGTAGAACAATATTAAACAATATATTGACAGCCCTCAGAACAGCCAGCCAGCCAGTATCTCGAAGTTGTCTTTAACCGTTCTAGCACCGAGGCCTGATGAGAATTATCGGTGCCAAGAACACATGAAAAACTTTTGCTTCATATTTGGTGTGTTCCTTAAGGCTCGTGATCGAGTATTGTGTTCCTGAGAGGGTGCGATAGGCCTGCTGTTGTGAAATGTCTTCCACAAGGTCTTCAAATCCTCACACCTGAGGACATTACATATGCAGATGACTGTAATCTAACTTTCTGCTCGTGGATGGAGAAGCCCATTGTACTGAAGGCCACGAGTCAACACCTTGCGGCAATATCAATTCAGTTTAGGAGATGACTGATTATGGTTGACGCTAAAATAGCACGGGTGATGATGATCACAACGAAGCAGGAGTGGAAATGAATGGTATACTGTACAGTAAACAGCAATTAAAATTATATTTGGAATTTGGAATCTAACTTCGGGGTGACAGCCTTACAAGTAAGGAGCAGCGGCGTCATTTGTTAAGCACGTGTGGCTCCTCAGTGACGTCTGTTAGCTTGGACCAGACAGATATCTTGCCCCAATGCCCCACCCCTTGACAATTGAAACCCGCGATGCGCAGTTTAACCCATGCACGATTCCACTAATCTGATGCAACCACAGAGCTACACTTGTTGAACAACTTGGTATAAGCCACGTGGCGAGTAGTTCCCAAGGCAAAACTAAGATGGATCTTACCTGGCAAACCACTTACGCCTCGGCGGCCGACAAGCGAGACATGGATAGTCTGTTCTCCTCCCTATCTTCGACAACTGGACTGGATGCGGGAGTGAAAACAACACCTCTCATCATGGTTGGGTACAACTTGGCAGAACACGTACCATTAGAGCCAAGGACGCCGTATAGGTGTTCGGGCCTTTGAGTTGAGGAGTTACAGCTCTTATCTGGTGAAAACTCTATTGTTTATCCTTCAAACTGGCTCTTTCTTTTGATTTGTGCTATAATATATGGAAAAAACAAAGAATAGCGAATGAAAAAAATGTCACACAAAAATTCTAAGAAGAAACTAAATGATTATCAGACATACGGCTCACATATACATGGAACAAACAACCTACCTGAGCTTCGCCACTACATCCTGTCAGTCGTCCGCTCTATTTAGCCCATATTAAGCCAACGGTGTGTGTTACCTTCAAGGGCTTCCTGGGGTAAATGGAAGGCACAGAGGGTATATTAAGTGCCCCCCCCCCTCATCTATTTGTTTCGCTATCTTCTTAATTTATCTTGAAAATCTCGAGCCTGGATAGACGGTCAGTGTTCGCGTACGGTGTCAAGTGGTTCTGGCCACACCGTTAACCCTGTCTCCAGAGAGCCTCGACGCAGAGCACCTTTAGAGCTACAACTTCTCGCTGTGGGAAAAGCTACCTTTGATCTAGCTATCTTCTAGTATATCTAGCGCAGGAATAGACGGAAGAGGCTGTCAGGTTTATTAGTTTAGCACACAATTGTTATGTGTTGTCACTCCTACACACCCTTAACGTACAAAGCTGCAGTTTAGTATTCAAGAAATGTTACTTTCAGTAAATTAATTCCGATGATTTCACTTTGCATCAGCCATGTGCTCACAGCCGAGTAGTTATGAGGTATGGGCATTAATACTCCTTGTATAAGCCGTATCTACTCTGATGTATACTATGAATACGTATTACAGTTATTCACGAATAATCAAGACAGGAATTATAGTATTTCTTTCCCTTTTGATAATTCATGATAACATACATGACAAACTTTCTGCTACTCGCGTTCCACTCAGAAAGACATTTTAGAAGTGTCAAGACTTGGAAACTTCAAACGGTATATTTTTTGTCTGCAGCGTAGATGTGGCGGTTCACAGTGCTGGTGGCTGTGGCGAGAACGGCACAAAGTTTGGATTGTGCGAGAGAGCGTGATAGTTACAGTACTAACACCTTCAACACAGGTCGACAGTTGCCTGGACTGGCTCACGGTGTAATAGACTTACTCAACCCGAGTCTCTAGCGCCGCCCATGTCGAAAGCAAATAACCAAAGTTGGTGTCTTCAGCTGGCTGATATCCCCGTCTTGCTCTGCGGGGTTGAAGCATTGACTTAAGAATTGTCTTGGGTACGAACTTCCTTGGTACTTACTAAGACTCTATGCAGGATGAAGGTGTTATCGATGGAGTGATGTACTGGAACAAAAGTCGCGCTATTGTTAGATTAATCTGCAAACTTCCTGATTGCTGCAGTATTACCGTACTGCTTGTTTGTATCCTAGATATTGATGTCACGGTCTTAGTCATTTTTTATTTGTTGTTCACCCGGAACATCCTTGGGCAGGCGTCCTGAGTGAGGGCGTGCATATGGGGTTATCCAGAGGGACAGGATCAAAGGTTAGTACTGTGGTAGTTAGTTAGTTATTCAAAAGTAAGGGAGAAATACGATGGGAAAAGGGAATGACAGGGGCGAGGAAATGAATTTCAGTGTGAGGGAAAGGGGTCGAGACTCAACCAAGCATGATATAATTTTCTCATCAGTGAAATCGGTTGCATTCTGGAACATCACTATATATATATATATATATATATATATATATATATATATATATATATATATATATATATATATATATATATATATATATATATATATATATATATATATATATATATATATATATATATGATCTCTCACGAATCAAGTTTCAAGACGCAGTCATTTTACCAAATTCTAACATACAGTATTTATACAGTATACTAGGCCTCCCCATTTCTACTAATGTCATGGAAGCTACACATCCACAACATTGCTAAAGCTGCCTCCCGAAAGCTGGGAATGCTGTACAGATTCCGCAGCTAATTCACTCCTGAGCAGTTGCTACAGGTTTATAAGGGATTCATGCGTCTTAATTTGGAGTACTACTCTCATATCTAGGGTGGCTCTTCTTCTGTCCAACTGTTAGATAGGGTGGAATCAAAGGGTTTCGTCTAAATAACTCTTCTCTTCGTCGGGAATTGTTCGGTAAATTTAGCATCCTGTGTACCGCCGACAAGGCAGAGGGCTCATAACACCCTTCTTTCCTGCGGTGCCCACCATTTCTGTGTGGATGTCTGCCACACTAGAATAACCCGTTATAGTACATCCATCTTTCCTCACACAGCACTGTACAATGCTCTGCCTTCTTCTGTTTCCATCCTCTTACAATATGTCTCACTTCAAAAAGCTGGTTTTACGGCATCTTCTTGGTGTAGGTTAGCATTGTCTTTTTCTCTTCTAATTTTTATTTTATTTTTTAATCTTATTTTTCGCCCCCCAGGCCCCGTTGTGGCCCACAATGGGGCCTAGGGAGAGGGACCAGGTGGGCTATTTCCCGTAAACACACACACAGCAGCTACGTTTGATTCTCTTTTGTTGAATCGTCTCGAGACCCTTGAGACTAATTGGTAAAGGGGATTTTGTTTGGTGAGGCTCTGTGTGTTGCAGGAAGGTGACGAATGGTCTCACGCCAGTTTACAACACCTGCCCAATTTTCCAGAATTTGCGCAATACATCACACATTTTTGAAGAGCTGTTGTCCTTGTGATTAAGGAAATGAAAGAAACTTACTTTTGCAGGAGAGAGAGAGAGAGAGAGAGAGAGAGAGAGAGAGAGAGAGAGAGAGAGAGAGAGATATCCCAGTTTAGCCAAGGGTGTTGCGTCTCGGGTTGGAACTACATAGTGAGACCTTGGTTTAACGTCGTGTCTTAGATGAAGTTGTTTCAGGATAATGCTATAAGTAAAACACACACACACACACACACACACATACACACCCCACACCCACACACCCACACACCCACACACCCACCACCACCCCACACCCCACACCCCACACCCACCACCCACACACACCACCACCACACCCACTACACCCACCACACCCACACACCACCACCACACAACCCCTACCATTCACACACCCACCACCACACACAACCACACAACCACACATACCACCCACACCACACACACACACCCACACACCCACCACACACCCACCACCACCCACACACCCCACCACCCACACACACCACCACACACACCCACACCACACACCCACACTCCACACAACACACACCCACCACACCAACCCACCACCAACACACCCCACACCCACCACCACACACCCACCACCACCCACACCCACCACCACCCACACACCCACACCACCAACCCACCCCTCACCCACACACCCACACATCCCACACCACCCACTACCACCCACACATCCCCACCACCCACCACCACCCACACACCCACACCACCCACACACCCACCACCACCCACACAACCCTACCACCCACACATCTACCATCCACACACCCACCACCCACACACACCCACCAACACACACTACCACCCACACACCCACACCCCACACAACCCACACACACCACACCCACCACCCACCACACATGCCCACACACACACACCACCCACACACACCACCACACATCCCACACCATCCACACACTACCCACACACCCCACCACCCACACACCCACACACCCACACACACCACCCACCCACCACCCACACATCCTCACCATCCACACACCCACACACACCCACACATCCCTACCACCCACACACCCACACCACCCACACACCCCACATCCACCACCATCCACACATCCACCACCACCACACCCATCCACCACCCACACACACCACACCACCACACCCACCCACCCACCCACCCACCACCACCCACTACCACCCCACACACCCACCACCATCCACACACCCACTACCACCCACCCACACACCCACCCACACACCCACACCACCCACACACCCACCACACCACACACCCACTACCACCCACACACCCACTACCACCCACACATCCACTACCACCCACACACCCACCCTTACCACCCACACACCTATTAACACCCACACACCCACTACAACCCACACACCTACTAACACCCACACACCCAATTTTCACCACGCAGCATCTGGATACAATATGAATTAAGGTAGATGAGAGAAGCCCCACCCCATCACATTACCCAACACTCTCTACACCCACACCACCACCAGGAACGATAAATTAAGAGTAGGTAGGGGAAACAGGCGAGGTAGGACGGAAGGTGGGGGACGGGAGGTGGGCAGGAGGTAGCGGCTGGAGGATCCCCTGGTCGGGTTAATGATGATGGCGACGATTATGGCCACTATTATTCTCCGTGAGGCCACAGCTCATTCCCTCCTCTCATTTGTGTCTCCCACTTGAATTATATTCCTTATTAGCCACCTCTGATACTTCACCACCTTCCCCATTAGTCCTCAGCACCCAACTCTATTCATCCATAAAATGTATATTACCTCTGCTGGTTTTCAATGCTCCCTATGTTAAGTTCTCCGTCTATTCACCTGAAGGAGTACGGTAGATCTTGACTTTCTTGAAGATATGTCGTCATTAAATCTAGAATAGAATAAGGAATTATCAATTACCATTCGTGATATTTGTTTTTTCCCTTTGTTGTTGTACATTTAATTGTATCACTTTATCTTTGGAGCGAACTCTAGTTGGATTCTGTGTTCCGCACGAAACGAAGTTTTCCCTTAAGTAGTTCTCATTAAAATGGGTCACTTAAGCTATAATGTGAAATACCGGGTCACGATATTCAAAGGGTCGTAATTCTGGAGTCTAACTTATATATATTAAACCGTGTCATTGAAGCTGTGATGTAAAATTTCAGGCCTGGATGTTCATCGATTTACCTGTTAAAATATGAATTAATCTAACTTTGGTTTTATTAATCTTTAAGTGTAAACCACCTTGTAGCAGGATCTCGCATGTCTGTTAGAGATTTTTTCTTCACCTTAACTAGTGATAAAATATTAGTTTCACTTTAAACTGTGAAACGATAGCTGGTTCCCGAATTTTTCAAAGTTGATGTGTTACTTATTTTATTTCTTATTGGATATATAACATCACATATCTGCTTAATTTAACCTGTGGAACAAACATGGAGTGTCCAATGGCGTCAAACTAACATTGAAACTATTTTAACTAGATACGTTCCCTCAGCACCGGGTAAAGCGGGAGATGAGGAATGAATATTGACGCGTCTCTCAGTACAGGGACCTGCAGGACCATAAGCACAATATAGAAGCGGTGGATTTTTATCTCGTGTGTTATTGCCAAAGGGAGACTAGAGTGTTAATTACCGAGGTGTGTGTGTGTGTGTGTGTGTGTGTGTGTGTGTGTGTGTGGGGTGTTACTCATACTCCCTCCCCCTCACTGCTCCTTCAGGCATCTTCTTCTACTCCTCTTTCCTCCTTTTCCCCTCCTTTCTCTAAATAGACTCCCTAATTATGTCCCTCCTTTCTTCTCTTCCTATTCCTACTTCTCCTATTATTAATCTTCTTATATTTTAGTTCTTCCTCCGCTCTCTATTCTCTGTTTCCATTTCTCCCGTTCTCCCCTTCTTTCCCTTTTCTATACACCACCTTCCATCTTTTCCATCTCTTTGATCTCTCTCTCCATTCATCTCATTTGTCTTCAATCCTCTCCTTTCCACCTTTCCCTTTCCCCTGCTCTCCCTCGGCTCTTGTTCCTTCCCTTTCTCCTTTCATTTCCCTTTTTCTCCCGTCTCCTCAACTCTGTTTCCTTCTCCATTCCATTCTTCCTACTGTTTCCTGTTTCCTCTCCTTCCACCTATCTTCCCAAACACTCTCTCCTTTCCCATCTCCGCCACACAACTCTTTCTTTCCCTTCCCTTCCCCCATTCTACGCTCTCCCTGTCTTTCCCTCACCGGATTATTGGTGTCATAATTTGGTGGGATAATGAGTTTATAATGACGTACCTTATGCCATCATAGGTGTGATGATCTCTTCATTATACAACACGTAGCGTATACTAGGGACTTGTCTCCCCCAAGCGGTAGGCTGAGGGGAGGAAGGGAGGAGAGTGTGTAGGGAGGTGTTGATGGGGAGGACCATACAGTACGTGTGTTGTTTTACCAGCTTGTAGTGTGCTGAGGGTGTAGTGTGCTGAGGGTGTAGTGTGCTGAGGGTGTAGTGTGCTGAGGGTGTAGTGTGCTGAGGGTGTAGTGTGCTGAGGGTGTAGTGTGCTAAGGGTGTAGTGTGCTGGGGGTGTAGTATGCTGGGGGTGTAGTATGCTGAAAGTGTGGTATGCTGAAAGTGTAGTGGATGAAACTTTCTACCCGCTGGCAGTCTGGGCCATAACCCCACCCCCCCACCCCCGAAAAACTACTCTTAGAACCTGGAAGAGGAAGCCTTTGAATCTAAATGGAATCTCAGAATAAAAGCCGCCATACACAGATTACTATACAAATAGGTTTCGCAATGTTCCAGAAGGTTAGTCCCTACCCCAAGCTGGACGCATCTGGTTACATTTTTTTTTTTTTTTATTGGGCACTCCCCTACATTCTTGTGTAAGGTGAAACGCAGAAGCGTTTACAGTGCCCAACAGGGAAGCATGCTAAGTTTATGCTTGCCTTTATGTCTCATGCATTAAGGGGCGTAGAAGCCTGAAGAGTCAAGGGCATAGAAGCTTGAAGAGTCAATGGTTTATGTCAAGTTATTGGAAGCTCCAACAACTTGTCCCTGAATACGAATTCGCAACTTTCGATTTACACCAGGTACCTACTTTACTGCTAGGTGAACAGGGACTAATGGGGGCTAGGAAGTATGTCCAAACAACTTCCACCGGCCCGGGAATCGAACCCGTGATATCTCGCTTGCGAAGGCAAGAGCGGTACCACTCTACCACCAGCACCTCCATCAGGTTATATGAGAGGCTCGCTTCAACATCGACGTCTTATTCGTCTACTTCATTTGTATCGTAGCTTAAGTGACTCGGCATGTTCTCTCTCATCTAGAAATCTTTTGAGACTTTAGGTTCTGGTTCACACAAAAGGTCATTCTTAAAACCCTAACCTGAGGGAAAATTTCACGTCAGAAGATTTTTAGACTTTTAGTTTCTGGTGAATAAACAATAAGTTCTTTCTCACATCTTCATCTAGGGGAAACTTTTTAACTGACGAGTGTTTGAAGGGCTGGATTCTGGCACATAAAAAAAAACCGATTGGTCTTGGATGCCTGAGGAGGTAGACTTTGAAGCATTTGGAGTATGTGGGAGGGAGGGATGGACGGAGGGGAAGAGGAAGAGAGGGAGGGAAGGGGGGTGATATTGGAGCCGCCACTAAAAGAAGACTGGCGATATTGAAGTTAAAGATGCAGTGGACACACACACACACACACACACATACACACACACACACACACATACACACACACACACATACCAAGATCCCTTGGGGTGAATGTAGCCCAGTGTACCAAGCTTAAGACCCCATTGTACCTAGCTGTTTACAAGCTTAAGACCTCGCTAGCTGTTCACAAGCTTTATGCATCATTGTAGCAGCTGCTTACAGGCTTAAGATCTCTGTATACCAGCTATACCGGGTGTTGTGATACGGGAACCGAATGTACCTAGCTATGGGTTAATTTCTATTTAGTTCATTTGCCATTTTATTACATGTACGTATGAAGACCAAGATAGACCCAATTAGCTTTATATTAAAATTAAGGTGTCAAAGAAACAACTTTACAGCTTACAAGTCTTCTAACGTCCTGGGTAAAATAACGTGGTTCAGTATTATCAGTGCAGGGTCACCATCCTGGCTAAAATAAAGCAGCCCAATATAATCAATGTTCACTATACTGATAGTAAAAATGTCCCCACTGCCTGGTACACGCTATGAACACTAACTACTGATTTGATAACACTTAAGGCAGTATGTTGCATTCACTCACACGTTATATATTATCATGATTGTATTTAATTGTCACATTATCTACCTGTGTACTCCCTCCCACTTAGGTCTTGCTTTACAATGGCACACTCGGCAGAGGTACTACATACAGGCTGCTCTCTCTCTTGGATTTACCTGAATTAAGAATATGTTAAAGTTATGTAAATTTGTTTAATGGAGTTACAAAACCTATTAGCATAACTTACGCTCTACACTCTAAAATTGACAGACTTACTCAACCAGGGCGTGGGTGGGGCTGTGGGTTAGGATGTGGGTTGGGATGTGGGTGGGGGGGCGTGAGTTGGGGGCAGTGAGTGGGGTCGTAGGAGGAGGGTCGTGGGTGGGGGTCGTAGGTGGGGGGTCGTGAGAGTGGACGTGGGTGGGGGCTGTGGGTGATGCCCTTGGGTTAGGACGAGGGCGTGAACAAGAGGAGGCAACCCTTCAATCCATTACATTAGCGATTGCCCCATTCCGCTCTCAGGAAACTCCCTCACTGAGTACACTCCCCGTCACCAGAACTCGCTAAAAGTAATAATAATAATAAAATTAAAACAAATTATTTCTTTTATTTTGAAGTCTCTAAAATTTAGCTTATTACGTCCAAAGAACAACCTCACTATTCATTTAAGTCATCATCGTAAAAATACATTTTTTATTAAATATTTTTACTCCTGCTAAAAGTTAGACCAAAGATAAAAAAAGTTATTAAAGACACACTAATTTGCTGAGCTGTCATGATAATAATTCAGACGACTAATCAGGAACTCGCAAAAAGTATAAATAAAAATAAAAACACTTATGCTACAACATTAATATTTTCCACTCAACGTCATTATCAAGAGACGAGTAAATACACACCCACACACACACACACACACACACACACACACACACACACATCCACACATAAAATTCTCTCTCAATTCATCACTTTTCAGCTCATATCAGGCTAAAGAAAAATGTTTATATGGTTCCGCTCGATCGGTCATCAGAACAACTGGCAATAACACACTGATTTCCTGCCAGACCTCTACAGATTGAAACCACGGGCAAGGAAGTCAAACGAAGACAAAAGACAACACCAATTTACTCCAAAGTCAATAAGTCTCATGACGCTTCTTAGCTCATTCAGGTACGTTCACTTGTCGTCATTAGTGGAGTCGAGATGAAGTGGAGTCGAGATGAAGTGGAGTCGATAATATGAAGGGCCTGTGTGTGGTGAGTTTACCAGTGTGTTGTGATGCACAGGTGAAGCTGTAGTGTCACCAGTCAAATGTTACAAATGTCAGCAACCATCTATAAAAGCAGTGTCAGCAGATGTATTGAAAGTTTCAGCACAGAGGTGTTTAAGTGTCAACACTCAAGTCTAATAAGTGTCAGCTGCCAGCAACCAGGTGATGTAAGTGTCAGCAGCCAGGTGTTGTATGTCAGCAACCAGCTAAATGTAACCAGTGTCAGCAGCAAGATGTAACAACAGTGTCACATTCCCATAACTCATTCAGTAACCAGAATCTTTCTTACCTGGAAACTATTCGTTGCGAAGAATCTCAAAACAATCCTCAGCTGATGAATGGAAGGTAGAGGTGAATGATAGCCAACAGGTCTGTCAAGTAGCTGCTCCATATCACGGAAAATATGAAGGAATTCTCCCTTGCTAAGCCTACAGTATATCGCTGTCTGAATTTCGTGTCATCGTAAAAAATTTATAGGATTCTGTCTATATAACCTCAGTTTTCTCTCAAAAAAAATTCCAATTTGGCAATATCGCGTTCTGTCAAAATTCATGTTGACTTGCTATCTTGAATGACGGATCGACCACTAAACCTGTCTCCTGGCTGGATTAACGCGAGGATCGACAAATCCGATCTCAAACACGGTTTGAATCTTTGTGTTGGCTCAAGCCAGAGTTCTGAATACCAATGATCTTCAATCTTCGCTCGATCCTTGGTTTAAACCTTCATGCTGTTTCAAACCAACATTCTGAGTTCGGGCCTGAGAGAACATGCAGTCTTTGATTCTTCCCTTCCTTGAGGCTCCTTACAGTTCAGTTATGAAGTTATTGACGCTTGCTGATAACCTTGTGAGTATCGTGAAGCTTGAGTCGCTTAATTATTAATTTGTTTATTTAGCGATTCATTTATATATTTGTTTATTTATCGATTGATGCATTTATATATTTATTGATTTACCTATTAATGCAGTTATATAATTATTTATTTTTCTATTAATTCATTTACTTATTTCCGTTCTCTTACCCAGCCCATCAATGTTCCTGCTCTGTACTTGTCAGATCTTTCCTTCTCTGGTTGGCAATATTCACGCCGCCTTCACTTCACGGTATGAGAAACTTTCCTCACACTTCTTGTTCAGGTGACACACGCGTCTTACCTTCTTTCCTCCTGTATCACAAACACAGAGTAAATGTATTACTGTTTAGGTACGTATTATCGACCTATTAAAAACCCCATTTTGTGTTTATACACGAAGTTTGTCATGCATATACCGTCACAAAGAATTGCTCCTTTACACCCTACACACTACAGCGCCATCTCTTGGGTAAACAAATAAGTACTGTAGTTCTAAGACTCGTTCCACAGTGTAAAGCTGATTTTTGTTAGTAACTGAATATATTGTTAAATTGAATTCAGAACTCAATTTTATCTTATGATACTCAGATTTTCTCTGTATTTGTCCTTCTCGAATCAGCGTCAGTAGCTGTAGTGTCCGTCCTCTCACACGTTTGTCATTGGACATCGTACAGTCTCACCTAAAACTTCGTTAACTCTCCCAGCCAGCTATTGCTGCACTGCCTACTTCAGATATTTGAAACTGTCTCAGTACCAACCAGAACATGAAACCGATACGAATGAATCTAAAGGTTCGAAGTAACAGACTCAAGTTCATACATCTGAAGCAGGCAGTGCAGCAATAGCTGGCTGGGAGAGTTAACGAACTGTTGGCTGAGACTGTACATTCAGGGATGCATAGTGGGGAAAAAATAAATAAAAAAAAGGAGAAGAAACAGTGGAAAGTATCTGCATTACAAAGGGTTAATTACAGGAGAGGCTGATGGAGGTATGGTCCACTGCTCTTGCATATGTTCGTTTTTTAAGCTTGCTTGTGCTGCATGGTGGCCCAATTCGCACAAAATAGACAAAGTCTAGGCAAGAGCGATCTTGAAGTATTTGCATAACAAAGGACTAACCCCAAAGGATATTCATGGAGACCTGGTTCGGTGCTCCTGCATATGCCAGAGTTAAGAAGTGGAGCGCTGAATTCAAACAAGGTCGAGTGAACCCTGAAAATTACACTTGTCTGCGACACCCACTAAGAGTGTTTTCCTCACAAACATTTACTCGTCTAAAGAAAAAAAAAGGAAATCGTAAGTAGAGTCTCTCGAGACGGTTAGTAAAACAGATAAAAACTTTTTTTTAAATCAAGAAAGTGTTTATTTTTCAGTCATATATTAATTGACGAGATAATGAAAGATTTTAAGATGAAGAAAACAGACAAAATTCAGAAAATACTGTATGCAAATCAAATCAAAATTCTCTAGTTGTGTCTCCGGGTCACACGAACTAGAGAAATACATAAATTTCTTCCTTTTTCTCTCCAAGTTAAGATGAATTTGTGTACTGCGATATTATCTTAATGCAGGACTCTTAGGGGATAAAACTAATACATTTTTTATCAATGTGTAGGGGACATTCTAATCTTTCTTTTTACGGACTTCATCCTCAGAAGCTTTCATACATTCAGTTAAAAAATTATATTCACCGTAGGGAATTTTTAAAAGGCAATGATAAATACAAGATTATGGCGGGAATTGTGTAAATATTGACTCGTGCTGTGTTGACCAGTTTGTTCGGCCGCGTCATAAACTAAAATAAAAATAAACAAATACCTGAGACTATTTAAAAAAATAAATAAATATATAACAAGAAAATTGCTTCATGTTAAATGAAGCAGACAGTGAAGACGACTTGATCTCCCACCTCCCAATACAACGCACAAGACAGCCGCGTAGAATAAAGTGCTATAACACACACACACACACACACACACACACACTCTTAAACGGTCGCGTAGGGAATGAAATGTTATGCCACACTACATAAAGAACCTGCTACAATTTCCATGTTAATTACCTGTTTGAGGACTACCTTAATGAACTCCTAGAAGATCTCACTCGCGAAATAAAGCTGGTTATTTTTTTTTATCATTATCTGGCTAATCGTTGGTGTTAACCAGACGGGGAGAGCGGCCAAAGGTTCTTGTTGAGTGATTGGTAACGAATTATTACTTTACTGATTGGATATTGTCTGGCTGCTTATCAGACTGACGATTGGTGGCTCACTATCAGATTAGCGATTGCTGCTTACTATTTAACGAATGATTCGTTGATAACTATCCGACTGACCATCGGTGGTTAACTATCAGACTAGCGATTAACTTTTCGGTACTGAACTACAAATTAGCTACTAACTACCACACTTATCTCTCCCTCACTACCCCCCCCCCCCCTCCTCTGCTTCGCGTCATTTCGCTAGTTTACGATTCGGACGCTAAGTTGAAGCTTCAGATGTATTTATATTCTTCACACAACCTAATAGCCCGGTCTAATCATCAACACATGACAAACTGATTATCATTCATCCACTGAGACAGTAGGTTTATTATTGTTTACCATTGGAAATAAGTTTATTATTTTGTGTTGATGTAAGACACATCAGGAATAGTGTGACAGCGTGTATGGTCACTTGCTATACTGCTTGGAATTCAACTTATGGCTTGATGCTCCATATATGTTAGGTGGAGTGAGTCTCCCTCACACGTGTTGGGGGTGAGTCTCCTTCCACAACATGACAGTACGACACCAGCTGTGACGGTGATACAGTGTGTCAGACTTACATGGTTCTAACACCTCAACAGGAGTTACACCAGTCAGCTGGGTATCTAGCTTGACTGAGGGAAGCATTGATGATGGAGCAGAGGGGTTTAGCTAGTTCCGAGGGGGGGGAACTCCTTGTAGAGTTTCATTGGTAAGTCAATGGGAGTTGTGGAGCCCTTGATCCTGAGTTTGTCCAATCACCATGCAACTTCAAGTTCTTCCACTAAGTATATCTATCCATACGAGAGAGAGAGAGAGAGAGAGAGAGAGAGTTTACCCGTGTATGTTCGTGAATATGTGTGTTTCTACGGATTTCATTTATACGAATGTCTGTCTGTCTGTCTGTCTGTCCACCTATCTACCTGTCTAAGTGTCTTTCTGTCTGTATATCTGTAGAGAGAGGGAGGGAGGGAGAGCGACAAGAGGGGCCTTTTGTACCGTGACAGTTTTGTTGATATTGAAAGTATGTTCATCGGAGGGGGACAAACCAACGAGGCGAGGCTTGAAAACTTTGCCAACTTGTGTGACACAGTAAACTATCAACTCTAAATGTATTCACTATGTACGAGTATATTTACGCTGAGTGTTTTATCGACATCCATAAACTGACGTACCATTTAACTTACGCTCTTTTGTTTTCATTATATTATAGTGTAATCAGAGAGAGAGATTTTTTTCGTTTATAAGCAATTTACACAATTCAAAATATAGCAAAATCACACAATTCAATTGTTTTAACCTTAATATTTTCATAATTTCCAACTATCGATCTTCCTTTTTTCTTTTTGTTACTTCCATATCTTACAAAAGGTTTTCATAATGGTACATCTGGATAGCATCAGTTGGGACCTATCTTAATCCCTCAGATATCAAACCATATACTGAGATGCTCAAATATGCATGGCCGAGCGAAACTTTTAAATTGAGAGGTGATATAATTCGGATAAAGATGGCCAAGGGAACGTGTGATAGACTTACAAACACCGCGAAAGTTTGGAGAGTTAGATAAGGGTTAGATAAAAAGAGATCGAATCCCCTATTTAAGTGCATATAAGTGAGAGTAATAAAGGATTGGAATCGGATCTGATGAGAGAGTTAAATAAAGAAAAGATTTGATTTATTTTTCTTGTGTATAAAATAAATTAATAATCTCAAATTTCATAAGAGTGGAATCGTAATTTGTATACAGTACCAAGTTTATTTTTCTCCTATTTCATCAAATGTCCTTGTTAGAGCGACACACACACACACACACACTCACACACACACACACACTCTCTCTCTCTCTCTCTCTCTCTCCCTCTCTCTCTCTCTCTCTCTCTCTCTCTCTCTCTCTCTCTCCTTTCTCTCTAGACTTATTCTCAAATTTTTACTTTTTCATACTTTCTATCATTCCTTCAACAACTTTCTCTTTTGCCATCTATTTCTTCTACTCTCTCTCTCTCTCTCTCTCTCTCTCACATGTTTTCTCTCTTGCTTTCTTTTTCCTCTACCTTCTCTTCCCTCTCACACCCCACAAGGAGCAGTAGAGCACCACAGGAGAGCCATCCAGCGGGTTCCTGCAGCCTCCTCGTTCAATCCACGTACGTCGCTGAGAAAAACTCAAATTGTGTTTTTTTCCTTACCTGTGTGTGTGTGTGTGTGTGTGTGTGTGTGTGTGTGTGTAACAAGCGTTTTGGTTACCTCGCACCTACTTCCCTGCTGGAATTAGATTTCTGGCATGATAAGGCAGGTGAGACATGAATGAGTTGTTTTGTTGATCCGCCTCTTATTCAGGAAGGAAGTGCTGCCTTTTTTAGTGAGTATGTCCTCATTAAATCTTCCGTCTTCCCTAGTTCAGGAAGGAGTTGCTTCTTACGGTGTATTAGTTTTATTGGTTTTCTCTTTTTTCTTTAAGGAGTTGTTACTTACTGTTCACTGGTTTATGACTTATTATCTTCTTGTTCAGGAAGAGGGAGTTACTCTTCGCGCATATCCTTAAAGTTGTTACTCCTTCTGTTGCTCAGGAAAGAGATTCTTCTTACTTTAATTTCTATGAGTGTTGTTACGTCTCCGTATACAGGTGTGCTTGAGAAGTGTCTGTGATAAACCAAAGATAAAAACATATTTTCTTTTTTTCTAAAGGTTTCTGAATTATCTATCTCAGCTGCTTGTGAGTCAAGATAGTAAATTGATTATAAAGACATAATCTAGGCTCAACAAGTCAGTTAGAGATTATATGATCAAATAATGGTATGATTAATACTAAACTTCTGGTTGCCAGACTTTCTTCTTCCCCTCTCGAGTGTTAAGCTATTCATAGAAACTTTAAATGAAGCAGTTCCTTAATATTTAGAGATTTAACATAAAAAGTTAAAATGAAATACATTGATTTTAATTTATGTACTTTTTGATAACTGTGAACAAAAAAAAAAACATATTCAGACTGACACTGGAAGTCTGATCATATATTTACTAAAAACAATGACAATATAGACTTTGTGAAGGTTAAACTCCAGCAGCCTGACTCACCAACCAACTGCTGACACAAGATTTAGAGAGGATATGTGTATGTGGACGGCTGGCTGGAGGAGAGAAACCGATCTTGTGTCTTGGTTCTCTGTTGGTTCTTTATTAATCTTTTTTTTATAATATAGAAAAATAAAATACCTTCATTGAGGAACTGAAAACGTATCCAACCAAAAGAGATTGATACACTCACTAGCAACACACTGATCACCAGCGACATTAATCAACAACAGTGACCAGCCAAATACTAACCAATTACGATGACCAGCGACACAGTGACCAGCCAAATACTGACCAATTACAATGACCAGTGACACAGTGACCAGCCAAATACTGACCAATTTACAATGACCAGCGACACAGTGACCAGCCTCAGGTGCCTAGGTTAACGAAATGAGCGTGTGTGGTGTGGCGGGTGATGACATTACCATGAGACAGACGCTGGTCGTCCTCTCCTCATTATCATGCATAGACAGAGCGTCCCAGCCTCCCTCACCTACCAGTCACTCACTACACACACACACACACACACACTACGGCTACACCAACGCTCTCTCCACCCTGGAAATGCCATCCCTCAGTGACCTCCACCACCAAGCACTGGAAAGGTTTGGCAGGGGACTACTGCACCACCCTCGTCATCGCCACCTCCTGCCACCGGCACCCCCCACCCACTCGCGCAGTCCGCCACTACAACAAAATACAGCCCATAAGAGCCCGCACCGATAGATATAAGAACAGCACCATCCCATCTATTGTTAAAATAATAAACAACTCCTGATTTATGTACTGTACAGCCCTGTAAATGTATTCACTGCATATTATATCATTGTCTAAATCAAATGAAAGTCTGTATATTTTCAGCCACCGGCTGCAACTCTATTAATAAACCGTTTATTATTATTATTTTATTATTATTACACACACACACACACACACACACATTCCCTGACACATACTCTGATACATACCCTTACACATACCCTTACACATACCCTGACAAACACAGTGACACATATCCTGACACCTGACACATACTCTACATACTTGCCCTTTCAAATCACCAAAACCAGTGGATTTGATGGTTTCATTTGTTGTCGTTGCTGTTTTGTTTTTGTTTTTTTTCTTTTTGCTTTCCATATCCATTTTTCAATTGGTATTAGCATATTTGAATAAGTTCATTTGTCAGTCACTCTCCTGTCAGACAAACTCTCTTACACTCATCTTTATTTAAAGCATGTTGGTGTCAGCTGCATCACTCGACACGCTTGTAAATGTCACGTTCAGTGTAGGTAACCTTCCATGTCACGTTAGGTAACCAAGGTCAGATTGAGGTTAGGTTAGGTTAGTTTAGGTTATATTGCGTTACGTCATTTTACGTTAGGTAAAGTAAGGTTGGGTTATGTTAGTTATGGTTCGGTCATCCCCATTAAAAAGTGCATCGTTGTTACGTAAAGTGATTGGTTACAGAGACTGACTGTAGCATAAGTCCATCTTAACTACATTAAAACGAACTGCAGCTGTAAGTGTGTTTTGTCTCCTTCCCCCAGATGCATAAATGACCCCCCCCCCCCCACTCCTTGCCACCTTGATGGGCGAATTCTCAACTCTCCATTTTCAATCTGTTCAAGAATTCATTAAATCACATTCATATGCACCATTTAAATACGCCCGTCCTTCCTTAAATTACATTTGCATTAAAATCGTTGGTTTACATACTGGTGGAGACCCTTGTACACAAGACTTATATATAGCTCTTGCCCTGACGACAGTGTGATCACCAACCAGACAGTGACAACCACGTTCTCTCTCTCTCTCTCTCTCTCTCTCTCTCTCTCTCTCTCTCTTCCTCTCTCTATCCATTATAGTACTTACCTCGCTGTTTATGGTGGATAAGGAGACGGGGGAACAACAACACTCGTCGTGTACCAGGAGGGGAGAGAACATCCCCCATCCTCCCAGTGTACCGTGATGGACCAGGAGAAAGTGGGGGGGGGGGGTAAAAGCCAAGACAAACATAGCGTCAGTCACCACAGCATCTACCAGCAGACCGTGACTCAGGCGAAGGACACATTGAACAAAGGACAGTTTCAGCAAACACTCCTTTCTGTGACGACGCGAAATAATATAGAGGTGAAGAACACGGGGGAAAAAGAACATGGTTACTGAAAGAACGATTTATATAGCAAGGAGAAAAAAGGGTCTGTTTCTTAATTCATACAATCAAAGTTTAATTCCCAGACATTGTCATAAGCTTCTCCGCTTACTTCACAAACGAAGATATTATAATTCTGGGTTGTTTGTGGGTGAATATGTAGGTTAGGGAATCTATCACAAAGGCGCGGTGGAGCCTCCTGTTCTATATCCAGTTTCCGGTTATTATCTTCAAAACGATTCAACAGATCTTGTTATTGAAACTGTGGGCCAACGGAGGCTCCCCCGGAAAGGATTTGCATACCGCCACGCGTCAGTGATTCTCTACAGTGCTGTGCACTCTGATCCGTCGAACAGTTGTCGACAATCTTCTCCAAAACGAATTAGTGGATACTCGTACTACTGAAAATTTGACACCAGAAGAAATTTCACCTGAAGGTATTGTCAGACGGCCACCCATACGTGGTTCACTGCCTTGTAGTCCACGAATATATTCTAATTGTATAAAATGGTAGTTACACAATAGACTTCCTACTTCACCCTATGGCTCCTCGTTGTTGCTCCTTACCATCTCGACGGTTCACCAATGTTCCAAAGTCATCAACGTCATCCTCACTTATCATAACCCATTGACAGACTTAAGCGATTGTAAAGCCTTTAAAACCTGCATTAAATAAGACTCAAATTTATAAACCTGGAACCAGAGATCAACACAACTTGGGAAAGGACATAAAGACTGTTAGGTTCCTGCCAACATTTAAACTGAACAAGTAAAGTCATGGTAGACTCGCTCCTTACCTACAGAGTTCAACCGCTCCTAAACACCCACGAGTCTTTAATTTTGTTTACCTTTATAATGGTATATTATGCGATTAGTAATTTGTGTATATTTGGATTTAGTAATAGGTTATTAGTTTCTGGTACTACTCGTAATTTTGCTCTATATGTTAATTACAGGAAATTAAATTGTCAATGTTTTCGTGTTTTAACACACATTTTAAGCATAAATTTTTAGCGTACTTATAAATAATGTATCCTATGACGTAAATTGGTTGTACGTGTCATATAAACTTTTTAATATCTATGCTAATTTATTTTTCTTCATGTATTTTAGGTCTGATGATGACAAGAGATATTGTCAAAATGTTACCCAATAAATATGTTGCTGTTTGTCCATGTATTGATGCTGTTCTTCATCTTACGTATACGCTTCCCCGAGGAGAGTCAATTGTATCATTTATACATATATAAATGCATTTACAGTATACACACAACTATCGTTTTTAAGTCATATTTGACTACGTTTTGTATCTGTAAGTCAAAACAACTTTGGAATGTTCAGGTGAGTGTTGACAGCACCAGGGACCTTATGGGAGTCACGCAGCTCGAGGGTCAGGCTCTGCCCCACGGTGTTTGTAATAATTCTTTCTGTATGATGATTAAAAGTGACCAAAAATTATTGCATTGGTAAAATAATATCATTATTATTATTATTATTACTATTAATAATCATCATCATCACCACCACCATCATTACTATTATCAAACAACATAATTCAATACGTATAGCCTCTTAGTAGCTGAAAAATAATTTAACTTACATTCTACACCATTCTGTAGGACATAAACTGACCAACGAGTAAGCGGGAAGAATGAAGAGCAAACATTGTGTTGTGAGGGGTCATTCCTTGTCAACAAGGCGACCACTGGTCATTTCCTGCTTGCTCGACAAACAAGGCCCGAGAAAATCACTGTTGACCTAAAAGACTAGAGAAATGTAAGAGAACAGAAGAAGAGTAAGAGAACAGAGAAGGAGTAAGAGGACAGGGGGAGGTAAGAAAAATAGTGTGTTTTGGGGTCGTCTGAACAGGCCTAAAGCGGCAAGAGGACCTACTTGTTGATATTGTGTGTGCTTGTTACGAGAGAGAGACCATCACTTAGTGCAAGAGAAACCTGTCTATACTGAAGTCTTGATATTAGATACAGAGCAACAACAGTAACTCGCACTGTACCATATAACATCTAATAAGTTGTGTCTGCTATGTCAAATAAGGATAATAGAGGAAACTAAGGGATAAAACACACCGGCCTGCCATCTGGTGTATGGTATTGACATCTGGCAAAATTCGCGAGGCTGGATGTTCTATATTTTGACAGATACTATAAGGGATGATTTTGATGGCCCGGATTTGTTGATAAGAGGCAATGTTATAAACCTGGTGTGTGTGTGGAATAGCTCACCCGAGCACAGGTCATCGACCCACAACGGCACCTGGGTGCCGAAAAAAAAATGAGTATGTTAATCTACACCATGAAGATGCCAGAAAATTGGCTTTTTAAAGTGAGACATATTGTAAGAGGATGGAAACAGAAGAAGGCAGAGCATTGTACAGTTTGGCTGTGTGAGGAAAGAAGGATGTACTATAACGGGTTATTCTAGTGTGACAGACATCCACACAGAAACGGTGGGCACCGCGGGCAAGACAAGTGTTAAAAGCCCATGGCCTTGCCGGCAATACACAGGATGTCAAAGCCACCGAACATTGCCAGTTAACGTACCTGTTAAAGAGAGAGTGAAGCAACATTGTGGGGAAGAGAGATTGTCAACTACATCAAGAGTGTTAATGAGACGAAATGCCTGTGATTCCACCCTATCTAACAGTTGGACAGAAGAACTACCACAGATATTGGTGCAGTACTCCAAGTTAGGACGAATGAATCGCTTATAAACCTGAAGCAGCTGTTCAGGAGTAAAGTAGCTACGGAATCTGTACAGCATTCCCAGCTTTCGGGAGGCAGCTTTATCAATGTTGTCGATGTGTGGCTTCCTTGACATATTAGAGGAAGTGGTTAGGCCTAGCAACTCTATTTCAAAATTTGGTAAATGATTTCATCCTGAAATGTGATTAGTGGGAGATCTTCTATTTTGGAAAGTGTAATTGGTAAATATTGTTTTATTATTCTTGAATTTAACCAAATTTCTACCTCCCCATTCGGAGATGCTACACAGTTTCCGTATTGATAGAAACCGGTCTAGTTTGAAAATTCGGGGGAAAAGAAAAAATGAGAAGAATAGTGAAGAATGGAATCATCAGCGTAAGAATGGATAGAATTGGTAGAAGTGCTCTGGTAAATCATTGATAAATAGAAGGAACGGAGCAGTTGAAGGAACAGAACCCTGTCGGACTCCACTATGAGGGAAACCCTGTGGGACTCCACTATTAGGGATTATTTGGGTCTGCGATTTTCGGTGATTATTCACCAACAGATATCATTGACATCTTCAATTCTTTTTAGTAAATGGATATAGAATAAATCACGTTCAGCTGAAAGTTGATGTAGAACGTATTTTATCAGATGAGTCTCTATAAACATGAGTGCGAAGAGAGGTCTAGCTATTTCATTTATATCAGCAGGGTGCCTCGCCACACTCCGGTCCAAATTATCTTGTTTTTGGAAGGAGTTTATTGTGAAGCAGGTGAATCCATTATTGTGTACGTACGGCAAGTTTAAGTACTATGCATATTGACCCTCTCCACCCATATACAGGTACACATCTAGATTAATGAGCCATCTTTATGTTATTGTTTTAACTTAGTAATTAATGTATCTATATTTTACACCTAAATCTGTACTTAGTTGGTATTTATGGAGGAAACTTTTGGGTTCATCATGACCTCATCTCGGAAGATAATATCCGCGCTGAGAAATCTGGTGAGGAAAGGCCAACGATGGGAGCAGCCTTCACCACCTAACCAACAACTCGTAAACTTTTAACTTTTAACTTTTCCCGCTGAGAAAGGCAAGAAAGGGCACGCCATTTAGCATAACAATAGCTGGTGGGGTGGGGTGGGGTGGGAAGGGTGACTTACTGTAGGTGGAGAGGAAGGGTGTGGGTGATGGGATTTGATTTTGATTTTGATTTTGTCGCTTGCAGCGGCTACTTTATTGTGCACCCCACACTCATCCTGTGAGCGGTAGCGCAATAGTGCTTGAATACTTCCCACGTAAATGTGAATAACAAAGTGTGAGGCCAGACATACTGCCTCACACTCCTGTACTCACGCATTTGTGAATAAGTTACCCTTTATATATAGAACTAAACAAATAATGTAAATGAAATACTGTGTATCTTTCAGTGCCATAATATCCTGACAACGGGGGTTAATTATTATGACCCTTTGTAAACCCTACTCTGGGTGATGGGGAGGGCGAGGGAGGTGGGAGGGAAACATGTGTTATGGGAACGCTAGACCTCGGAGTGGCAGTCTATGCACTCGCCTTGTTCCACTTGACAGTTTCCTCGCTCTCGTTTTCATTATTTTAAGGAAAAGTTGTGAAGGATGTTATGTTTTATCGTCCGTTCATATACATACGTATATCTGTTGCGTGTTTTTTGTTAAAATATTCTTTAGTTTTATTCAAATTTTGCGTAAGTTTGGAAGTGAAAATAACCAAGTTTTTATGTTGTTCTTTGTTTATCGGGCTCTTTGAAATCGGTTAATCTGGTGAATGTCAAGACTTAGAGCGTTCACACTTCTGGTTTACACTATAATGACTTACGCTGATTTTCAGGGACAGATTTTCATTTAATTGCCGTTGTTTTATTAATTAATTATAGACTATATATTTTATTGTATTTTACCGTAGTCGCGTTGTTGGTAACACTGCCAATATTTTTTTTTTCAGTAAATGACCAATGTATGTTGTCTGGGTTTCATTAATATTTCTCAAAATAATGAAACGTCACACATGGTTCGTTCACATTCACAACAACTGTAATCACTTGTTAAGGTTAGCACAGCGATCTGGAGGAATTCAGTCAAGTGAATGTCGATAAGATATTTTATGTACAGTACAGTACACATCATAGTGACGAACTCTGTGTGTTGTCCATATGGAAAATTTCTTATTTTAAAAATTTACTCTATTTGTTTTTTCTGAATATGAAGTGAAAGTGGGTCCCATACAGTAGGCCTGTCGAACCTTAAGGGAAATTATGGTTATATATCATACTTTCGGTACACAAGGAGGCAGCATGGCCGGCACTGTATTCTATCACCTTCACTTTCCTCAACTGTAAAGTTAGGTGCCCATTTATAGCTGGGTGGACACAAGGGTAGCACGGAATCAAACGAGCTATTAATTACGCCGCCGGATATTTTCATCACCCTTTATTTTCATTGTGATTTTTTAAGTCACATTTCATGGTAATATTTAAAAACTGTTTTAACTATATCTCATCATTATATAAGACACTCGTGCGTCGACACCGTGTGATGAATTTTTCTTTCCAGTTTTGGAAAGTCTTGTGATACCTGGTAAAACTGACAGAGTCCCCGACGTGGGCAAGCCTCTCTTGTAATAGGTCCTCCCTGTGGCCTCGTGACCCTGAACCTCGTCACTTACAACACGAGTGAGGTCTTCCGCCACTTGGTTCTACACTGAGATCACCTGAACGAAATACCAGATTGAATAATGTCCTTTAAATATGAACTTAAGCAAGCAATATTTCTCAACCAGAAAGTTACGGCGCCCGATTTTAAGATGTTGCTCTGTGCTTATTGTAGTTTTTTGCCTGCGACGGCGGATGACACTAAGTATGGACCGCAGATATGGGTGTGGACCGCATATGAAAGTAACATATAATGTTATACAGGCACCTGGGGCGATATTCATCTAATAGTTCAGTTAAGTTCTTTTCTATATACTTTTATGTTCTTTTTGTCCGACACACTACTTTATTTGTTTTAAATGGAAAATACAAGTGGTTAAAATGACTGAAAACTAAAACATTAAAAAAAATTGCAAGTTTAAGAATTGAACATTCGCTAAGGTGTGTGAAATCCTGTTATTTGCTGGGTAGGAATTGATTATTATAAATTACAATTATCCTTTCATAAATAATGTTAAGTTGCTGACGCCATTCTTCTTGTACGGATCTATATTTCCTAAAGTAAGCTCCCTGGAACTACTACTGACACACACACAGACAGACAAATGTCGACAAAGCTACAATAAACACAAACACAGTACTGATCCTCACCAACCATACATTTAAGGATTCGTGTGGGTGAAGTCCCGGACAGCACCAGCCGGTATATCTCGACACCCCAAGAGTCCTACAGACTTGTGTTATCTGTAATTTCTTTTCCACGAACTATTGCTCTTGTAGTTTTTCATCGCGATTCAATTTCCTCCTTGGTGGAACGCTAAAGCACTCTGTAGTGTGTTGTTCCAACAGTTGGTGTGGTGATCACGTTCCACGTCTTATCTCAGATCAAAATAATGGCTAAGAGAGGCAGTACAGCTGATGAAACTATGAACTTCATACAAAAATCAAACAGCGAGGCCGGCGGTGTTTCTAAAACCTCGTATACTTATTAAAACTAGTAGACTAAACGCCCAATAATATGTTAATTATATTACCTGTTTGATAGGTGTAAATGATGTAAAAACAGGACATTACTTGTGTATGTTAAAACTCTCCGACCGTTTGACGTCACTGATTCACATCTACCACCACCCACTGACACACGCCTCCTACCACCACCCACTGACACACGCCTCCTACCACCACCCACTGACACACGCCTCCTACCACCACCCACTGACACACGCCTCCTACCACCACCACCACCCACTGACACACGCCTCCTACCACCACCCACTGACACACGCCTCCTACCACCACCACCCACTGACACACGCCTCCTACCACCACCCACTGACACACGCCTCCTACCACCACCCACTGACACACGCCTCCTACCACCACCCACTGACACACGCCTCCTACCACCACCCACTGACACACGCCTCCTACCGCCACCCACTGACCATACATCATAAAAATTTAAACAAAACTAAATCACAAAATTAATTAAAAAAATAAGATAAGCGAATAAATAAACAAATATGAAAAGAAACAAAATGCTACGTAACATACATTAAGTAGGTAATGCAAATTTGATGAATAAAGCGTATTAATACAATTTTAATTTAGTTGTATGTTTTTTTACGAGTACACAAATAAAGTATAATGGAGACACTTAGATACTTCGATAATCAGGGTTTTTTAACACTGTCATTGTTTTAGTTTCTGTGTTGGATAAGTAACAACATTATTGGAAAAATTATATAGCGTTATGTCTTCTGTCGTTGGTGTGAGTAAGTAGGTGAAACCTTGCACCCACCTCATCCTTCACCCTAACCTAACCCACCTAATCCTTTCCTTATCCCCCATTCTTACCTTACCCCGTTATCCTTACCCCCCTTCAGCCTTACCCGCTCAACCTTATCCCCCTCATCCCTACCCCCTCATCTTCATCTCAATCCCCCTACCACTAGCAGAGAACAATGCTATCAATGTATCTTGGATAAATTGCCCTACTGGGACCTACTGGTTCTCTGTACCCGTCGCCAAAGGGGGAAATAACAGGTATATAGAGGTGAATGGGGACCAGGGTGCCAATATCCCCTGCCAACCTGAAGAAGAATGGCTTGATTTCTGCTCACTCTGTCTCTCTTCTGATCCTTCTAATGCCCACTTCAAATGCTTCCTTGACGGGCCACAATCCCTTCCCTGCCTTCAAATCGTTGTATTTTACCTCAAATATACGATTTCTCTTTCTTTTTCTCACTTTTTTCTTTCTTTCCCATCCACCGGTCTCATTTCCACATATTCCTAGATATGGTGTGGGTTTTTTTTTTTTGCGATGAAAAATAGTGGAAGGGTTGGGTGTACCTGCTGTCCTCCCAACTGTTTACCATTTTTTTTTTTCTTTTTCTTTTTTTGTGTGTGTGTGTGTGTAAGAGTTAGATGGAGGAAGCAATGACTAAGGCTTATCCCGAAGGCAGTACTTGGCTTTCTGCTCCCTGTTAGATTTTTATCAGTCAGGGGTCTGCTTGTCTCTTGCCTTGTGTGATGTCCATTAAATTTATACTTTTTTTTTTCGCTGTGTGTTTGCCGGTTATTATCGACCCTTTTTTTTTCGTCGAGATCGCCCCATGTTTACTGGTTACCTTTCGTTTAAGTTGAGGTTAGCTTGTTTGGGTTTACTTATACATTCGACTCATATACTCGACGCAGTCTACCGTTATCTTCATGGAACTTATATGCTATCAAACTACTAAGTGTCTTCAATCGCCTTGTTGTTACTTCACTGTTGGTTACCGCCTATTACTCTCGACGTGTGTCTGTTTACTCTCAATTTATAAATAGTTGATCTTTCTGACTGTGTTGTTGACTCTTTAATACTAACATATTCGCTTTTACTGCCTTCTTGCCGTCCCCTTACTTGTTGTCTATACTTGCTCTCTTAAACAAAGCTTTTCATCAGTATTAAGTGTCAGTTCTCCCGACCACCATCTCTCAACACTGTTACACCTTCAAAGATTCCGACACCTTAACCTTCAGTTATTCTTTAGGGGGATTAAGTCATAATATTTAGGATGTTAAAGTGTTTTGTAGGATTTAATTCCTTTATAAGTAAAATAATATAAACATTAGCTTGACAAGGAGTTTTCTAGTTGTCGTTAACGATAAGTATGGTGATAGGAAGAGTCACTAATTACTCTTGAATTCAATAAATTAAAAACAGTCTAAATATATCCTGTCCTTTTAACCATCTCTCTCTCTCTCTCTCTCTCCTTTTCAATATTTTAAGTTTAGTTCTCCCACACCTCCAATCAACCACTTCAAGCTTCCTTCTACCTCCTCCCTGTCTTCACTCAACCACAAGTTCTCAACCAAGGCTATCCAGTCACTCGTCTGTCCCTCCACCTAATCACCCAACCCTCCATTCCCTCCCCGTGTGGGGACCCCCCCCACAGTGAGAATATCCACAAACCAAAGTACACCAGGTGTCTAACTCAGTCCTCTTGTAAACATAAGCATTACACTCTCATTGTCAGTCTCTAATTATCAGTAATTGTTCACCGGTCCTCACCCATTTCCTCTCCAGGTGCAGTGCAAAGCGTGTACTAAAGGATGAGGGCTGGGGTACTCTGTAATCTCTTTGTGTTTGCTTGCTAGTCAGGGCAATATCTCAGACGTGTTTTGAGTTCTGAAGCTAAAATTTGAGTCATAGTGACCAAGAGCTTTGGCAAAGGTAAAACAAAGTTGTTGTTTTTCTTTTAGTTTTTAGCATATTTTGTTCATGGCATAACACGTGTGACAACACCAGTGACATAGAACCTCCATGACACATAACATCCATGACAAATAACACCTGTGACACATAACATATGTGACACATAGCACTTATAACAAATAACACCATGACACATAACACCCATAACAAACAACACCCGTGGCATATAACACCCGTGACACATAACACCCGTGACACATAACACCCGTGGCACATAACACCCGTGACACATAACACCCGTGGCACATAACACCCGTGGCACATAACACCTGTGGCACCCGTGCACATAACACCGTGGCCTAACACCCGTGGCACACATAACACCCGTAACACCCGATTGGCACATAACACCTGTGGTGGCACGTGGCACACACATAACACCCGTGACACATAACACCGTGACACATAACACCGTGACACATAACACACCCGTGACACACACCTAACACACCCGTGACACACACTGTGACACACAACACCAGTGACACAACACCGTGACACACAACACCCGTGACACACAACACCCGTGACATAACACCCATGACAAAACCAGTGACACATAACACCCGTGACACATTGACACATAACACCCATGACACATAACACCGTGACATAACACCCATGACACATAAAACCAGTGACACATAACACCTGTGACACATAACACCTGTGACACACAACACCTGTGACACACAACACCTGACACATAAAACCAGTGACACATAACACCCGTGACACATAACACCCGTGACACATAACACCCGTGACACATAACACCCGTGACAAATAAAAGTAAATACATCTTTATTAAACTCCGAGGACACTTTAACTGGGCCTTACAAGCCTTTCCAAGACCGATTTTGTTGTAAAACTCTTGACTACTGTCGTCTCCCCCACACTCCACTCAACCCACCACCCTTCCTCTCCCTCTCTTCACCCCCCCCCTTGCCCCCCCCTCTTCTTTCATACTCCCTCCTCTTCTTCTCCCCTCCGCTTCCTCTGTTCCCTTATGCTTTCTCTTTCTTCCTGCCCCTCCTCTTTCCCTCTGCCCCCTTCCTCTTCTTTCCCCTGCTCCTCCATTTTCTTCTTCCTCCTGTCTCCTCTTCTTTCCCCAATTCCATATTCTTCTTTCCCCAGCCCATCTTCTTGTTCTCCTCTGACCCTTCCTCTTCTCCCCACTACCCCCTCTTCTTCTTCCGCCTGCCCCTCATCTACCCCCTTGCCCCCTCTTCTTTCCCTCTGCCCTCTCCTTTTCTCCCCTCTACCCCTCTCCTCTTTTCCCCTGAGCTCTCCTCTAACCTCATGCCCTTCCTCTAACCTCATGCCCCTTCCTCTACCCCCTGCCCCTCCTCTACCCCCTGCCCCTCCTCTACCCCAGACCCCCTCCTCTACCTCTCCCCTACATAGTTAGTTGGTTAGTAGTTTATTATTGACAAATGTTTACAACAGAACGAAAAACTAGGGAAATTACACCATAAAATCCCTTAATGGTGTATGAGAGGGGTAAAGCCATTGTCGTAAAACGTACCATTTCATTGCTGTTCTAATTTGTTATGCAATGTAATTTTTATAGCGAACCCCCAAACAATATGTTCATCAAAAACTAAATAAAATAGTGAAATAATGAAAAATTAACAAAATTAAAAAAACTATATAAAAAATAATTAATACAATATATTATCCTATATAAATGTAATTAGGAAGTAGGTAGCATTTATATGTATAGGTACAGAATTTATTTTGCCGAGCACTATACATCCTACGAATGGATAGTCTCATTACCAACACAACTAATCTAGCACAAGTTAATTCAACCTCAACTAACCAATCCTATGTAGGCATAGTTTGGTTATTGTATAATAAAAAAACCCTTTTTAAATGAAACAACTAATTTCACCATATATTGAATTATTCCACAATTCAACGACTATTGTTAAGTTTTAATGCACAATCGAACGTTTACCCTTATTTAGGTTAACAATATACACCACTTCTTTCAAGATGCTGTTGTATGCCTTCTTTCGATCCACAAACCTATAATACAACTTGTCATTTCCCTTCAAAATCTTATCCTGCATTTTGATACATGTGGATAGCAGCCACTCCCTGTCATCACTGTAGACTGTATGTCATCGATGTTCATAGTCTCCCTCAACCACTGGTCCACTGTCTCTCTCAATAGAGGGCAACCTACTTCAGCTTAACCTCTCTGTATTTTTGGCCACAGTCCACGGTGTCACCCTCCAGCTTTATTTTATCATTAATATACTTTTCCCTCAGTCCTCCGGTATTTTTCATCTCTCCCACACTCCACCCTCTCATCCCCAACACCTTTACAAACTCCACCGCCGCCTCCGACTGATAAACAATTAAGCCTCCCCCCTTCGTCATATCATCGCCTCTTAACAACTCGCGAACAGCTGCGTGGAGGAGAAGCATTTCATGTTCTGCTCCCATATCTTGACACTAATGGCGAAACAAACGAGATTTTAATGGGTTAGCCGTAGTCTTCACAACTGTGTCTAACTTCAAGTCATCAGATAAGGTTCTCGCAGCGAGAGCTTTTCGATCCAAAATGCAGTGCAGACCAATGGTGTTTGGAGCAAAGTCGCGCATTAAAACTTGAAACCCTGATGTACTGTAACTGGTGCACAGACTGTTGTTACTCCTTACAACTTCTGCAATGGCAATTTATACTGATTACCGAAATCTCTCACCTTCCGAAAAATGTCGGCTGCATAGGTGTGCCCCTCAATGGGTAAGCAAAACAAGAAGTCTTATTTCAGTTCATTCTCAGCC
The DNA here is from genome assembly GCF_018991925.1 of Homarus americanus. Classification (NCBI taxonomy): domain Eukaryota; kingdom Metazoa; phylum Arthropoda; class Malacostraca; order Decapoda; family Nephropidae; genus Homarus; species Homarus americanus. The sequence goes on along the minus strand of NW_024747794.1, from coordinate 132,881 downwards.
AGATAACACACAAATGCCACCAATTATGTAACAGAGGCGATGTCTGTGGTCTGAACGAGTTGAATATTCCATGCTTCACCTGCCTGGATCTCCCCATTCATTTCTTCCATGATATCCCCTGCCATAACCATAATGTGTCGGCTCATTGTAGAATTTAATAGAATCTGGTCCAACAAGCGAACTTCTCGCTTGACAAACATGATCAGCTCTTCTGCGATCATTTGTGGGTTTTTTTTCTCCATCAGAAGAAGAAACACCTCTTAACTGGTTACTGTTCAGATTGATTAGCACCACTGTTGTCAAATATTTACCTTTTGACGTTTTTTTTCTTTCAAATTGAAAAGGGCAACATCTTTTTTGCCAGTTACGCAGGAAAGAACCGTTTCCACATACCAGAAGAACGGTTACTTATGCGACGCCATGCAGGCGGCTGGCTGATACCAGAAGCTGCAGCACAATATTTAACTAGCACTTTTTAAGTATACTCTATAATTGTTTAACTAACATATAAATGAATCATTGACCAGGCGATACGTGCACTTCTGACTCCCTGAGGACACCTGAAGAAAATTCTGTTGCCTCATCGCATGCAGCTTGCGGCCTCCGTGCTCGTCCTACTACAGTTTTTATGAAACACCGCTAACATCGTTACCGATAAGAGCAAAGGGCTTCATCCTTAATAAACAAAAATTTACAGATACCATTGCTCTTAGGTACAGTTGGCCAATAGAGAGTATGCGCACCTAATGCGTGTATGGCTCTTCCTAGGACATCGACCACGCCATGGTGTGCAAGAAGGGCTTCGTATGCATGAGGCATGGCGAAGTAAGGGGTCTCACAACAAATCTGCTGAAAGAAATCTGCCACAACGTCACGGTGGAACCGACCCTCCTTCCATGAGGCGGTGAGAATCTGCACCACAGGACTTCCAATACATCAAACAAAGCCCGTGTGGACGCCATTGCTCGAGGATTATGGAGCATTCTTTGATATCAGGATAGTCGACCCCATCTCTACATGTCACCGTAACCTGTCTCTAAGGACTGCACACAAAAGGAACGAGAAGTACAAGAGCAGGGCGTAACTAAGAGAATTCAAAATGTTGATCAAGGCAGCTTCACTCTGGTGTTCACAACATCTGGCGGGATAGGACCTAGTGCAAGATGCTTCTACGCAAGACTGGCCGAGGTGTTATCTGAACAGAAGCCGCAGCCCAGAAACTACATTGCAGCCTGATTGAGATGTCTGTCTTTCTCTTTATTTTGGTCTAAATTGCTTTGTCTCAGGGGAATGAGATCATTAGTTCCGAAGCCAACAACAGTCGCAGATAATGACTATGAGGCAAGTCACTGAATGCCACATAGATCTGCAACTTAATTAACTCAGTTATGGTAGCTACTTCTGTATTAGGATATTTAATATTAAGGTAATACTGTAAAATGGTGGCGAAGGTGTGGCTTTTGGGGGAAGTTGGAGGCCCCGTTTAAAAAAAAAAGCAGTAGTAGTAGTAATAGTCCTCGACATAAGAGAAATTAATAGCTACTTTTGAAAAGAAAGCAGGAATAAAAATTATGAAAACCCTACGAGAGCCTTAAAAAGGACGATATGAAGTCGGTGAAAGCATTTCAATAAACGTCAAGGGAAAGTGAAAAAAGAAAGTAGGAAAAATTTGGTGCAAACAGTATGGTACAGAAAACTGGACTGAATATAACAAAGAGTTTTCTGGGGCAGAGTTCACTCAAGAGATGAAAAAGTGTCACACAATACCAGGAGGAAACAAGAGGAAAATACTGTATGTAGAACAATGCGAGAAAAAGAGCAAGTAGATAACAAGAGAAATAATGATGGTGGTACGCAGAAGAAAACTAAACACTGAAAGAGAAATACAGGTGAGAGTCCATCAGAAATAATCACTCATGGTCTTGTTCTTGGGAATTAATTAAGATGTACTTATTCAAAACTGAAAGAACTCTACGATTTACAATTCTTAGGCATATTTATTTTCACTGGAGCTCTCAGTCGATCTTATGCTTTTAGGGAATGGTGTATAATGACAAGCAGGAAAATATTGCTCCCTGTATTTTTTTATTTAATAATAATGATAAGTTAACTAGCCTGGTCGTCAGTGGAAGCATGGCAAGTGTTCAGTTTAGCTACAGTGCTCTTGGCCCAAGCTCTTGTTATTATTACCATTATTATTGTCATTATTATTATTATTTTTATTATTATTACACTGATGGTGATATGCAAGGTCAGGGAGAGATGAGGTGACAGACAGATAAGACTGAATGACAAGAGGTGATGGATGGATGTGTGGTACAGAGGAAAGGTTATGGACAGATAAAAAGTGAACTGATGGATGGGAAGATGTTGAATAGGTGAAGTGATGAATATACGGGAGATAAAGAGAAGTCTACACACTATCTTCCTGGTTCTGGATGACTGGGTAAAGGAGAGGAAGACCATGAAGGTATGAATGATATACGATGGATGGATGGATGGATGTCGAGAAGATGAAGTTGTGGGTTGATGGGATTAGATGGGTGATTGAAGGGTGATAAATGAGTGGATGATGTAGAAATGAGGAGATAGATGGATGATGGATGGAGGTAAGATGGATGAGTGATGGAGAGGAAATATGATAGTTGGATGAGTAATGGAGAGATAAGAAATTCTGTCACTTACTATAAGAAGCGGTTGACTGGATGGATATAGGGCTCGCCTCCTGTGCCACGTGGTTCGATTCCCGGGTGCTTCCAGTTTCACTCAACTGTTTACAACTTGGCGAAGTGAATGAAGTCGAAAACTGCACCGGTCATACTGTCTCCTTTTACACTGTACCTAATGTTGCAGCAAAGGTGAATTAGTTTTACTTGATTTAATATTAAAACTGAATTTTCTGTTGTTCCAAAATATGTGTTGTAATGTGATATAGAATTGTGTAACGGAATTAGTTTAGTATCTCTCTGAAATGTAAAAGAGGGAGCATGAATGGGAACCTGAAGTATTGTATGAAGAAGATTAATGTCTGAACATCACTTAAAATTGATTTGTGAGGCTTAAATTATTGTAACTCATTGAAAATTGATTAAAGTAAGTAAATATTTTGTGAAATGATTGTAAGTTATTGCTATATGTGATTTTTCTCAGTAAAAAAGTAATGTTATATTTTTATATGTTAATTACAAGACATTAATAATTGTAGATCATGATGATATTAGTAGCTACTAAATTGCAACTGGGAAAAATTGTAACGAGTCTTTAATAAAGATATTAAGATTAAGGCAGGAAATTAATCGTTGAGTTTTGACTGCATATAATCCTAGTCGGGGGGAGGGGAACTTTCGATTTTGTTATGTTATTGTCTAATGCATTTTACTTGGATATCAACCACAAATTATTAGTTATTTTTGGCTTAATTACGGTTCAAAAATCCCGTTATATAGGTGACCCTGAACTAGACTTATAAACAATATTGACCACAGTGTGTGTGTGTCTGCTGCCTCTACCGCAGTGTGTGTCTTCTGCCTCTACTACAGCGTGTGTCTGCTGCCCTTGCCACAGTGTGTGTGTGTTTGCTACCTCTTCCAGCCTCCAAACTTGATGTCAATGGTGTCAATGTCTGTTGCCTGTCCTCACAATTCTTCAGTATCCCTCTCTCGTTCCGAGCATGTCTGTACATACCACCGCTCCCTGTTCTCCCCCTCACCACACAGACACACACACACACACACACACACACACATACAGTGTATCTAATATAACCAGAGATCCAAGAGACGATAACTTCGCTATTGCAGAGTAACACACCAATAAGGCCCAGAAGGGCAGAAAGGCACCATTCACCCCAATAGGAACAAATTGCATTATTACCAACAAGTCGTGATGGGAGGAACAAGAGACACGACGCGTCCTCTACCTTCCACTGTCGCAGTCGTTCTGGCTGACCACATCAAGATTTACTGCTCTCTTTCGGCTGCTAGCACACGCAAGATACCCTTTATCGCCTTGACCGTACCTGGTGAGGTTTCCTGGAGGCTTTTCCCTCTTCTCTACGATAACCAGGACCAGCACCAACCATCTGCGACTCGTATTGTTTATGATAAAAAAGATTCCCTCTTGTGTAGTATTTTCAGAGGGATCTGTTCATCGGGTCAGAGCAACTGGGAAAATTCGGTGATACTGAATGAACTAGCCAAGGAAACCTTTCCAACCACACAAACTGAAACTGTCTCTTGGGGTCCACTGGGAATTTAAGAACGAGTAGGTGTCCAAGGGGACTGGAATAATTTATTTTTCGTATCATCAATAACTTTAATAACAATAAATGTTCCCATACTCTTTGCCATTATCAGAATTCAGACAATGGCTTGTTGGGGTGTGTTTCTTCTGAAGCAGATAGATCATAGGTAGAATCCTGAACATCGTCATGCTTGTCAGACTCCTGCAGTATAGGCTTAGGCTGTATAGGGACTTCGGTTTTATTCTGGTCTTCAAGTGACTGTTTGGTTGTTTTCACAACAAAGGCTGACAGAGTACTATGTACCTTTTCACCAACATCCTTCATTTGAACCTACCGTGCAACAAAGAATAAAACCCTTATGTAAGTGTAATTGAAATAATAAGCCTCTCTTTTATCTCGTGCTTCGCCAATTATCATATGTTTTTACATTTTTTTACATATTATATTGCTATTATAACTAAGTAAGGGCACCCTTTTAATATATACTAACACTACACGAGAAGAAGAAAGTCACTAACTCAATATATTCAGTAGAATTCCGCGGAAGATTCCAGGCTTTCAGTATGTTCAGTATAAGTCAGCAGGGAGTTGCAGTCAACTACCTTGACTGTTGAGGCTACTACTCACTCTCTCCCTCATGTCATCTTCACGTCCCCTTTCACTTTACTCTCTTCACCTTCCCTCACTTCCTCTACATGTCTTCCTCAAGTTCCTATTACTGAACAATATTATATCCTCGTGCCCTCGCCACATCTTCTTCAGGTGTTTGTCACATCTTCCTCACGTCCACCATAACAGCTAAATCATCATAACAACCAGACAGGCCTCCCCCACGTCCAAACAGACACAGACCCCCTCATTTCCTGTCATAATAGACAGACAAATACCCCATGTACACCCTAACAGACAGACCCTCTGGTAAAAGGCGACAACATGTTCTGAAAGTTAAGGGGGAGAGTAAAAAGAGTCCTTTTTATACATAAAACGTGTCTTTGTTGCGACGCCCCTTTGTTTCACACTCGGATGAATGAGGCATTTGAGGCATTTTGTCCTTATAAGAAATTGATCTATTTATGGGATTAGTGACGCATCATCGTCAAATATAAGGGTTACGCTGTTGTCTTTTATACGTCAAGTTATATTCTATTATTTTTGGTTAAGATGTTGTAATGAAAGTGAAATTGGGTCCCACACTTGGGCCTTTCATTTCTCTAACTGTAAGGTCAGGTACCCAAGTTCCTGCAGTTGAGTCGACTGGGGGCACCCCAATCGTGGCTGACTACAGGTATTGAATTGGAGACCGCTGGATCCTTAAGTGAGTGGTAGTTCCACTAGGCCGCCGCGCCGCGGTATTGTAGCCACACAGGAAGTGTCTAACCAGAGACGAACAAATGCCGTGTATAAGAGTGCCAAGGCTCGCACACGCACACACACACACACACACACACAGCAAAACGTCACAAACATGTGCACTGACGCACGCGTTCATTTTGAAACAAACGAAAACAAACACATACAAACCAAAATCACGCTTGAACACACACACACACACACACACACACCCGTGTATATACAAATATACACAGGAACACAAAATACACACTTGCACATACACAAATACACACAGCCGAATTCAGTGAAATACGTAAACTGGGACACAAACACAAAAAAGATGTATACAGCCATCCACTGGTGAAAATTGCTGGAACAAAAGGCTCCCTCTTTCAATGTTTGGTCACCTCATTGCAATGCATAGCTTTGGGAGAGTTAGTGGAAAACAGTTCAGTGTCTGCCTACGGTTTTCACACGCTCCACACCCAAATGCTGACGAATTATCAAGTAAACCTTGTACGCTGGCAAGGCTAAGTTTATGTCGGGGTGTTAGAGGTGAATATATACTTTCTGGACGATTGACTACCTCTCTGAGCTCTTATTCATTCATGGCGATTGCATTGCTCAAAAAGGTTAGTGATGGAAAGCACTACAATACCCCGTCTTACAACCCTCACCCTTGAAGTACAAATCCGGGGAACTTTTATTCAAAAGCAACACAAATACTCCAAATGTTTGCAAATCTTCAAGAGGGCTAGCTAGCCCCTTTTATACCTCCTGACAATATGGGGAAAAAAATTTCATACCATTAACGAGATATTTTACAGGATATGACGCAGTAATTGATTTCTGCTGTAGTGTTTAATTAAATGGCTCGACCAGAATTAGAAATATGTACAGAAGGTTTTAACTACAGAAAACAACTCTCTTTCTCTCTCTCGCATCCATACAAAGATATATGCGATATTAATGCAGACATGAGAACGTGTAAGCAAACATTTGTTTAACTGAATAACACTGTTGGCCGACCCTCCCTCCCTCCCACACTCGAGTCAAGGTGCTTCATGTTTTATGCTTTTTTTTTTTTAAGAATAGATACTAAAATTGCAAACCACAGTGACAAATTATCAACACACACACACACACACACACACACATGTACTGTACGTCTTGTATCCAGTGACTCACAAATAGCACAAAACGTAATCCTGTACATGCAGTTTTTCGCTTTTTGTTTCTGTTTTCTCTTTTAGTTTTTCTTTTTTTTTGCGAACTCAAAATAGACAAAAAATAGTGAGAACAGCGAGAGTCCTCATTCTATCAGGGTCTAATAGCAGGAGTTGAGTCGCACCTGTAGACTGACACATCAAGGTTTGTGGGTCCGAGTCTTGACTGGCCCCGCCCTACCTAACTTAACCGTAATCCCACTAGTAGCAATAAGACTTAATCCTTATGGTTAAAATACTAATGCTTAAGTTTGGTTAGATTGAAAGGTTCGGACCTATAGGACTCCAGTTTATTATACCTGCATTGTCTATACATATGTTGAAGTGTATACATGCATTGTCTATACTGTATACTCGTACATGAGAAACCAATTGTAAACTTGTATGATGATTTTACAGATTAAATATTATTAATGATAATATCATTATCATCGTCAGCCCAACTAACAAGTCGCCATTAACATTGTCCCGCGAGCGTTACTTCCCACCTTGAGAAGAAACACCTGGTCCATGGATGGTTTCCTAGATACCATCAACAGGTGTAAGTGTTAGGGTATACAGTATACTGCGTGGTCAAGCAGTATTCTTACATGTCATCTTTACTACACAGTTGACAAAGCAAAAATGGGTCACACTGAACATAACTTGGGAACCTCTGGTTTAGACAATTCTATGACACCTTTCTTCTCCGACGTTTCCCTCGCAAACGACGTATATATGCCCCCCTGGACACCCCGGCAAATATAAGATGTTTGCGAGGGCAACATCGGAGAAGAAAAGTGTCTTAGAAATTCCTGAACTATTGATTGCTACCATAAAATTCTCAAGTACTTGTAGCATTCGGAGAATTCTAATTTCATTATAACTTGCTAGTGAATACTGATTTACTTCAAAATTTTAATTTATATACCCAAACAAACAAATCTTCTTTATGTTGCAATCCTTTGTAATAAGTTCTACCCATCAAGTAAAAAAGTAAAAAAAGATTTTAATGTCCAAGTGTCCATTGAGGTTTACCCTAAAATTCCATTTTCTTTAGCATCAATATGAAGAAAGTGGTTTTCTTGGAAGGCTAACTTTAGCTAACTTTCTTTATATGAAGAAGGTCGCATAATTAGATTAATTTTATTTATAATTTTGCTAGTTGTTCGAGCGATTGTTATGTAATCTGCTTCTTTTTTATGAACTTTATTGTCCATTGTAAGTAAAGGAGGAAACCAGAGTACCCGAAGGAAACCTGTTACGTTTGGTAGTGTCATGTGTGACCTGGGCAGGACTCGAACCCAAGATACAAGTACTACCAATTCCCTATATTATTTCCTCTTATTTATTGTACATATTTATACAGTTTGCTAGTTCACCTGCTGTTCTGACTGTCGCTCTGTTCTTTGTGGAGGTCGTGCGGGTCGTGTCGTGTCGTGTTGCGCCTCTGAAACAAAGCGTGTAGGCACTTAGTCCTCCCTTGTTGAGCGGCAGAAATTGGGCAGTGAATAGATAAGAGCATCAAGATCGTCTTAGTGATGTGAATGTGTAAATCAATGAAGGATTTTTAATGTTATTTGCGATTGTTTATCTAAATATTCTCCCTACTTGACTGGAGCAATGGGCCGTTGGGATACAACCACAAACACACGGCCTTATGCAAAGATTTTTTCAGAAAGTTTTAATGAGGTGTGTCTATGGATGTGACTGACCGTCCAGAGGATGATCAGAGATTGTAGTACTGTGCCTTTAGCAAGGACAGCCCATAGCTATAACAGAAACAAAGGTTGAAATTAAAAATAAATTGAAGTGGAAAAAATTGAGGCAAGCAACAGGCACGAGTGCTTGAAAGAAACCGAAGCACATCATTGCTGCTGTGTGGTGATAAATGGCACGAAATCATTGTGTGCCTGTCAAAAGCGGGGTACCACATGGCAGTGCATTGGTCCCACTATTGTTTGTTTGCTTCATAAATGACATGCCTGACGCTGAACATTCCTCCATATAAATGTTTGCGGGTGACGCGAAGTTATTTCGTAAAATTAAGAACCAAGCAGACTGAAGTTCTGCAGAAGGATCTCTGTGAGCTTCAAGATTCAATGTAGCTGCTAAGATTCAATGTCACGGAGTGTAAGAGGATGCACCTGGGACGTACCAACGGTAAGGAGGCGTATCATATGTCCCAACGGGGCGAAGAAACTGCACTAATTGAAACTGAATGTAAAAAGGAACTAGGTGTGTATATTGACAATGAGCTGAAGTTCTCAGGCCACTGCGAGAAGGTAAATCAGGCAACTAAATTATTAGGTCTTAAAAAAAAGTCGTTCAGATATCCTCAGGAGTGAAGTGATTCCCCGTTTGGAATACTGTCACCCCGCCTGGTCCCCGAGATATGCTTGGGACTGTCAGTTGATTGAAAATGTCCAAAGGAGGATTGCCAGGCTGGTGCCTACACTACGGCACCTCAGCTACCCTGAGAGATTAGAGCGCCTGAAATTGTCTAGCTTATACTACAGACGGGCAAGGGGAGACCCAATTGAGGTGTATAAGCATCTCAAGGACACTACCCAGTCGAGTGCTCCTACCCGGAGCTGGCGGACGCTCGCCCCCACAAGAGGTCACAGCTCAAGGTTGAAGAAGCAGTAAGCCCAGAAAACTGTGACGGGTAACTTTTTCGGAGTGAGGGTTGTGAACTCTTGGAACAATCTGCCAGAGAGTGTTGTGACGGCACCGAATGAGAGCTCTTTCAAGACCAAACTTGATATGCACTAGAACAGGTTCAGACACTTTCAGGAGCCAGCGCATGCCCAGTACTTGCCAACAGTGCGTAACAGAGACGTGACCGATCGCCCAAGCGGCTAACGAGCCGTTCAGTGGTGAAGAGGATAAAAGTTTTTCTGTGTTTTCTAAAGGACTGTGATTGTGCATACGATCCACCATTCATAGGAAGATAGTGTACATAGTGATAGCACATAGAGATACCAACAAATCGTCAAGTAGAACTGGAAAAAGAAGCAAGCCAAAAGTGTCTTGGACAACAATACTGGACGAACGAGGGTGCTAGCGAGGTCAAGACCAGCAGGACAGCTAAGTGATTATTTTTTTATAATAATATTAGACTGCCTTAAGGGTATGATCACGCATACATCTCAGTTCACTTAAATTACAATTAGTGGATGTGATCATAAAGGAAGTCATACCAGCGAGGGGTAAATTTCTTCGTCAGAATAAAATGAAAAATTACGAAGGTGGCATCACCCCCACACCCAACACACCTGACACGAAGCCTACTGTGGGAACGCAGCTGAGTCGTGGGGTTTTAAAAGGTCCTTGACACAAAACCAATTATCATTGTAATAATAATTATTATTATTATTATTATTACTTTGATAATTATGATTACCATTATTATTAAACCGACAGTAGAATTATATCACATCGTAAACTGCGCTTAAAAATAAGGAGATTCTTTACAGTCCCGACACCCCAACTAGTCGCCCCGCCCTTCCTCAGGATTGTCAACGGTGACAGCTCTCAAGCTCTACATGTCCCACAGGTGGAAGTATAGTACGTAAAAGGAAGAAGACAGTTTTTGGCAGAACATGTATGGACGTGGCGAATCAGGGTAAAAACCCCAATCACCAAGTAGTTTGCTGACATGCAATTACTGCAAGGGGGTGACGTCTAGGGCGGACTGTGTGGGTCTGATCGCATCAACGTTTAGTACGTTGCAGAACGCGGTAAAGCAAGAAGGCTCTTGCTGGTACTGCCCTGATTGCATAACCAAAGCAAACGAGGATATTGCAGGTGATAATGAAATGAGAAACTTAGAGACGAAACAGATGAAGCTGGATCCTTGTTGGTTGCCACACTAGAGCAAGTTTGGAAAGAGATCCCCACTAATTCTGAGGAAGTAACTGATAGAATATAGGGAGTAGTGAAGAAGAATTATGATCAGGCTTTAGCAAGGTCGCAGAAGGTGATGGAGAGTAATGCAAGATCCGAACAGATCTTTCAGCAGCTAGGGATTCTGCAGAGGTGTGTTAAAGAGATGGAAACTAGCAGACCTACTGACAGGGGAGAGGAAGAACAACAGGAACGTTTCGAGCGCACGAACAATATAATAGTCTTTGGAGTCCCTCAGAGCCTAGTGTTCGGAGTCCCTCAGAGCCAGTCTGAGGAAGCTGAAAGTAGGAAAACACACAATAAGCTGCAGTTTGAGAATATTTGTGGGAAATATAAAATCCCACAGAAGTATTATCTCTCGTCACTAAAAGAAAACGGATCTATAAGGTTCGATAATAGTGAAACAAACTGAATCCATCGAACCAGTTACGACAGAGGTGGCGATACTTATGTATATATGTAAATAATTGTGTATATTTTGGGTTTGGTACTGTAAGTAACTAAGAATTACTTCTTTTAATATCATTTGTCATCACTAAAGTACTAATCATAACAGTATATAAGAACAAGACGTGTTGTGTATTCCTCCGCGTGCTTCATACCAACACTGAGGAAAGGAGCCGTTGCCCCGTGGGGCTGAAAGACTGAAACTGAAACTGGCAGTGTGAACCTATAAGCCGAGGAGTGTGGTACCCAACGTTGAGTGTAATCACAAACCGCCGTGAGACATAGACCCTCGAGTGTACCTAATTATAAGACCAGCGCGGAGTGATTATTTAGAAAGTTAACATTATAAACTTTGAGTGATATACATAAACTTTATAGCAAATAATATAATAAATACGAATTATTTACAACGTACACCGAGACATGGATCCAACATATGGACGTTACTCCAGGCCCAGTAAACAGGACTAGAGGCTCACTATCCACCAAGGGTAAGTACCCTTATAGTATATATTATATGGGTAAATTATAGGATAGCGTAACGCAGTATGATAATCACAAAACCTCCAGTAAGTTCTCATTTTAATTAAGTTATTATGCCATAATAACATACTAGGAAGAATATTGGTAACCAGGCAGGCCATAATTATTTACAGTTCAATGTTTTCCTTCTTTCAGTGGGTGATAAATGCAATCACGAGAGAGGTAATTCGACAATTACATTGAGTACTTGTAACTCATTTTCGATTAGTTAAGTTATCGTGAATTATATATCGTACTCTAGCCCATCTCATTTTACATAGGTGTGTTAATTTTTGGCGTATGAAGGGCGACTAGGGCAGTCCCATTGAAAATATAACATAGCTTGGTCCTACACAGCAGATCATAAATAAAATGTTTTGATTTTATTATTAATTTCCTGGTTGCCTGTACTGACATAAACTTCCTTATTATTTTAGTACTTCACAATTATTTAATTATTTGACTGATAATAAATACAAATGGCTGTTGTGGGACATAGTCTGGTACCACATTCCACTGGGTCGGTAAACGGTGTGGACATTAAAATATTTCGATCCCCAGGTGTTAAAGTTTCCACCTTTGAATCCAACCCATACTTACTGGTGTGTAAGCTGGCCTCACGATCTAACCATCCTATTCTTTGGAGGGAACGATATTAAAGATGAATGCATGCCATCAATTATAGCAAATAATATCCAAAATTTAATAGAACAGATTCATGATTACTGTTACTCCCACATTGCTTTTGTACTGATTGAACATCGAAATCTCCCTCCAGGAAACAGATTTAACGTTACAGCTGCCTAGTATAACGGAGTTGCTAATAACATTAAATACCGACTTAAAAGGAAATATATACCATATATGCAGTTTCTCAGTATTGGCGCCAAACCCTTTCAGCATTTTTTTTTATAGGTTAGGTGGAAGGCATGCTGGGGCTCAAGCCACAGCCAGACATGAAGGATAGAGAAGTCTCGACAGATAGTCGTGGGGGGAAAGGTTGGAAAAGAAGTTTAACGAATTAAACAGAGGGGGACGACACCCCTTGTTTTACGGATTACAGAGTTTGTTGTGGCTAATTAAGCTAACCTAGGATTTAGGATGAGGTTGAAAATGGTAGACAGTGACTAGTTTGATTTTATAATTGCAAGTTTATTAAAATCGTTTTACTGTATTACGTTATGGACTCCCTAGATTGTGACTTGTTAAATGTGATCTTATATCATCTGAGTTTTAATCTAAGGTGGATCACTGTGGCGGACATAGATGGGTTTCGGGTTGGGTTGTTGTAGTGCGGGAAGACTCCTGGGCCACCAGGCGTGGGGTCGCCCTCCGTTGATGTCTTCCCCGAGCAGGTGGTCTGGGCTGTGAGGGTCGTCCAGGAGCTTGTCCCAAACCTTCTTCCCTAGTAGATAGAACCTAACGTTGAGGGCCTCTGTTTTATTTCTCGGATAGATGGTTTCCAGTGTCTCCTTGTAGGGTGGCGCGTGGTCACAGAAACTTGTTTTGGAAGCTCTGTAGTTGTTGTAGTCTGGTGTTCCCGAGTATTACGAGTGGATATTCCAACACAGGCCTCACTAGCGACTTGTACAGGTGGACTTGTATCTTCTCAGGCATCAGTTTAAAACGTTTTAATTTGGCGGCGGCGACTTTGGCTTTCTTTAATCTGTCCTTCACTTGGGAAACGATGCCCGTCCGAGAGATGATGAGGCCGAGCAACCTGCCTTATTTAGAGTACTCAAACTCTTTGTCGCCGATCATCAATGGCGCCGGCTTCAATTTGGCTATGGGCGTAACCTCGAATTTCGTTATGTTTGTTTGTATTTTCCATTTATTTTCATACTCCGAGATGTCTTCTATTGTCCGAGCAGTGAGTCGCGCCATCCTTGCCGTGGACCTTCATGGGCAGGTGACGATCTGTTACATCGTCGGCATACATGACGCACTCGCTGCCGACAATTGGGGGTGACAGGTCAGCTGTGTAGAGCGTGCGTGTAAAGGGTTGGTGAGAGACAAGAGCCCTGAGGTACGCCGCTCGAGAATAAAAATTCTCCACAATGTTCTTGCATCTTGATTTTGGCTCTGCGATCCGTAATGAAGTTGCATAGCAGGCGCGTTAGGTTTTCGGGTAGCCCCAGTAGTATGATCTTATACTGCAGCTCCGCGTGCCAAACTTTGTCAAACGCCTTGCTGACGTCCCTCAGTACTACGTTGCACTGCAGGCAGCCAGTCATGGCGTTGGCGATCTGCTCGTAGGCCTGGGCTATGGCGGTGGATGTGCCTCGGTACTGGCGGAAGCCGAACTGGCGAGGATTGTGCACGTCTTCGTCCTCTTAGATACATCCGCAACCGCTTGTTTACTATTTTTCGAGGATTTTGGTAGGTACCTCTAGCAGCGATACTGGTCGAAAGTTTTCGACTTTGTTTGGAGGCTTCCCTGCTTTTGGTATGATGCGGTTACGGCGATTTTGAACATCTTAGGGAAGTATCCAGAGGCGAGGCAGGCAGGATCTTCTTGTTAATATAACTTTGCCCAGGTGACTTATTTTTAAACTGTTTTATGACTGCTGACACATCTTCAGAAGCTATGCGTTCCGTCAGGTAGCTTTCGTCCACCATTCTAGTGAATTCAGTCCTTGCGAGCGACTGGAGCAAGTGCTGATGGTCCTGCAACTGACCTAAAATGTCCTCCTCAACCCCCCCTGTCGAAGCTCTCGTTCTCCTGTTCACTAATGGTAAAGATCTTCCGTAAATATCGCCGATGTAGTTGTTCTTGGTTTTCCTCCACGAATATATTCACGTTGTTTTGGTCGAGCAAGTGAGGGACCGTGCTAGAGGTGGAACCCATCAGTCGCTTGATCCCTTTCCAGAAGGCAGCAGAATTGCGGTAATTGTTGGCTGCCTCCCACACCAGGGTGGCCCACTTTTGTCAATGTAGACGTTTGTTCTCGTGCTGGATGTCCGTCTGTAGCTCTCGGTACCGGTCTCTCAGCTCTCTTGTTCACCCGCGGATACAGGCTAGCTGTCTCACGTGATCGTACTGGACACTGAGCTGCCTCAGCTGGTGACTAGTGTGAGGGTGGGGAATGGTCCTGTGGGTGGTGGTCGGGATGATGTTGTCCATCTCCGTTTTCACATCCGTGTACCATTGTTCGACCGCGTCGTCCATGTCATTAGGCTGGCTTCTTCCATGTTCCTCCCCTGCTTGAGACTGAGAGACTCCTTGAAGGAGTCCCAGTCTGTCCGTTTGAGGTTCGACCTGATGTTGGCGGGGATCATAATGGGATTGGATGAGAGCGTCACGACGACTGGCAGGTGGTCGCTGGTACTGATGGGTCCGGCGGTAACGTGCCTGTTCAGGACGGCCTCGTTGTTAGAGAGGATTATGTTGAGTGTTGTGGCACTGGCACGTCTGATCAATGTCGGGAAATCTGGCCCGAGGTGGCGATGAGGAGGATAGTGCAGTAGTCCACTGCCAAACCTTGCTAGTGCTTGATGGTGGAGGTCACTGAGGGATGGCATTTCCAGGGTGGAGAGAGCGTTGTTGTATCCGGAGTAGTCTGCGCCGAGCATGATTCTGCAGGCCCTTTTATGTACTATCTCTAGTTGACGTTGTTGGGTAGAGTTGAGAGAAGACGACCATGCTGGTGACGCATACGTTAATTTGGGGAGAATAAAGGCGTTGTAGATAGTCCTCAGCTCTGGCGAGGGTGCCCCAAGTGGCCTGAGTCGTCGTAGCATGTAGAGTCGGTACGAGGCTCCCTTGATTGTGTTTCTTACATGGGCCTTCCAGTCCAGTTTGTGGTCTATGGTAACACCCAGGAGTTTGGCAGACTGCACTAACTGGAGAGGATGGGGTGCCCATCCTCTCCAGTTAGTGACTGCTGGAGCTTGCACTGGAGTGGTGGCGGTATTGATGTACATGACTACGGTTTTGGTGTGGTTGATGGTGACTTTGTTCTCCGTAGTCCATGCCTGTAGCCTGTCCAGGGTGCCTTGTAGCAATGAGTAGTCCGGTGAGGTGTTGTCCACTGTAACCCCGACAGTGCAGTCATCCACGTACTTCCACCTGTGAGGAGTGTCCGATAGAGCGTCGTTGATCAAGATTAGGAAGCACAGTGTTCCCATCTTGGTCCCCTGGGGAACACCACAGGTGAGGTGTTGGAATGTGGAGACAGAACCCTGGTACCTCACTGCCTGACGACGTTCACTCAGGAAATCAGTGAGCCATGAGACCAGGTTGGTGGGCAGCCCTAGTGCAATGGCCTTGTTGATAACAGTGCAGTGATCAACAGGTCAAAAGCCTTCCTGAAGTCATCAAGGGCAACGGCCAGTGATGTCTTACGTTTCTGAAGGTTTTTGCGCAGGAAATCAAGGAAACTAACTAAGCAGTGTGATGTAGAAGAGTCCTCATATTGCCGAATTGCTGTGGATCAATTGACTGATAAATATGAGCAAATGTCCGCTCAAAAACAAAGTCTTCACATAGTAGACTGGGTATGGGGGTAATGGCAACTGGCCTGAGATTTTTAGGGGACTTTGGGGTATATATATTTTTTTATCACATTATATTATAAGTATATACTTACTTTACGGTTGAGTTGATATACATAAATATGATAAGGGAGGGAAGCAGTACAACATGGGTTGGAAACGTTCCCAACTGTACCTGTACTGCTGTGTGTATCGCCACTAGGGTAGCTGTGCCACGTGTATTTTCTGCTTTTGTATATTAACTTAAACTTCGATAATTCGGAATATGGATTATTAAGATAAAACTAGTAATATCTTAAGCAAATAATAAAATTAATTACGATCATTACGTATTATAATATTGTAACATCGTCAGTAGTAAAATATTTTTGTTAATAAATACCATTAATGTCATTAAATTTACATGGTCACGGCTTACTGAACTAAAAAGTACCATTAAGTAGAATATTATTAGTTAATCACGATAGCGGAAGCACAAACACGTAAAAGTTAAATATCAGAATGTATATAGAAAATAAATTTATATAATGAGGATTACATAATAAGAGATAGTTACAGACTATTACTTATCTTGAACGATGTTTACGTGACCAGTTATTGAAAACCGCCCTCTCAGGTGATAACGTTAGTCATCCCTCCTTGGAGACAGGTGTACCCGACACTGACCAAAACTACACCATAAGTGGGGTGAAGGTCGATCTACAACATACTATAAGCGGAGTGGAGGTCGACATATTGGTTATACTTAGTATTCAGTTACTCTAGGAGGATGGAGCACTTAAGCTGGCAAATAATTATATTTTACTGCAAAATAATAAATCTTGCTTTTAGCAATTATCCCTAGATATCTGAATTTGGATGTCAATAACCTAATGACTGTACTATAAATAAATTATTTTTATTGAACAATCTGGTGTTATCGCACGATATCATATAAGGCGCAACGGGCTTAATGTATTTTGCTCGCAGGAGAATAAAAAAACCAATAACTGCTCCATCCTCCTATAGTGCCAGAATCCTTGGTTATACTCACATTTACAGGTCAAAAGTACAAGATCTATCACACCAATTTTTCTTCAAATATTTTTAGGGGATACAGATTCATTTTGACAGAAAAGAACAAATGTTGGGAACCCCCCCACCCCCTAAAACACGTTACCTGGCTATAGAGGCCTTTATTTAGTCTTGCTACTTTCTAGGATAACACGTCAATTAAACTAAAACTGTTTAATTTCTGTAAGTTTGCTGTCTTGGTATTATTTTCAGATGAAAATCTAATCACCTTTTATCTTTACGATTTTGAAAGTCATTTTAAATGTGTGAGAGCGCGAATCTGGTTGATATTAAAATGTTATGCACTTTTAGAAAGTAGGTGTGACGGAGAAGCTTCAAATACAAGTCTGTGCTGAAATAGACAGCGAATTTATATTTTGTTTTATATTGTTACGCATATGTGTCATGAGAATGAAAAAGAGAATATTGTCCCCATGGACAGCGTCAACTTGACCTTATTCACTAGAAAGCGTTACTATCGTATCCTTCAGCGAATAGTGCTACATTAATAAACGCGGGTAATCTAAACCTTGATAAGTTATCTTGACCTGGCCAACAGCAGATACTCCTGTAATTCATGTATAGATAAAACCCAACCGTAATAAAACCTTTATTAGGGTAGTGGTGAAGAAGGTCGATGAACCCTTGAACAGCGTCACCGAAGCTCGCCTGCTTAAATCTTTAGTAATGACTATTTTTTGTGTAGTCTTACGCAGAAAACATTCGCATTCTTCTGTACAAACTTACTTTGGGTTTTTAGAACATGCAAGGATTTATGCTTCTTCGATATGTAAACAGTTTGAAAATTGCCAACACATATTATCGACCAAACATAATAAAAACATCCGTTCATCCCCAACGAGGCGTCGGTCTTTGTATTCCTCAGCAAGTCCTCAGTAAGGAAATTAATTTGTTGTATGTATAGAGTTAGCATCTCAACAGTAATCACGCCCAGACAAAGGTTTTCATTATTTCAGGAGTGCTCCTTGACGCCCGATAAGGCTCAGGACTTGTGACCCCAGTTGGTCTCTTGTACCTATACAGTAGATAAGCGCTGGTGAAAGCTTTCTCACTATCTCCTTAGATCTAAAGCTTACATACTGTAATGGTTTTGTACTTCATTCCCCTTCTCTTCCTCCTATCCTCTCCGTCTTTCTCTACTATTTTCTCTTCCTCTGCTCCATTTCCTTTCTCTTCCTCGTTTTTATCCTCCACCTGCAATCATCATTTTCTTCGAAAGGCTTTCTTGAAGATCGTCGGTTTTTTTCACCACTTTTATCATCGTATTTAAAAATATCATATAGAAAATTTCGTGTCGTACATCGAAACAAAGAGACAAGGTAAGAACAATACAGGAACAGCAGTAAGAACAATCAAACGAAAAAATAGATCCTTTTGGTGAGAAACACATACTGAGAGTTAAAGAAAAAGAGAAGTGGTAGAGGTACTACATAGATGAGCATATAGCAAGATATATAAAAAACAGATTGACAAAACAAAAAAGGAAAAAAGAAGATTGTAGACGAAAAGTATTGAACACGTAATATTTAAAAGGTCCGATGAAAGGTCTCATTATTGAAATAAAATATCCGGACGATATAGCATAATGAATATAATAAATTAAAATAAAGTGTTATATAACTCTGATTGCCTTAATTAGACAAGTATATGTGCAAGTAACAGCGAGGTAAGCTGGAGAACCCTACACGAGCTGAGAGCGGAATGAGTACGTAAGATGTTTGTGTTGAATCAGCAACTTAGTTGCTTGATGAATGAAGACGGCGTTCAAACGTATTGGGTTTCTTGGGAAATTGGGATAACTTTTCTTGACTGCACTTGAGTTTCAAATATAAATAATATAATCAAGCCTATACATGGCAGAGCACTAAAGATCTGTGTAGCCACTTTCACACCGCCCTACTCGTACATGAAATACACACACATGATAACAGCTTCACCAATAACACGTCGTATATCGGGAAGTAATTTAGTGGGGTCTGTCGCCTTTCACTTTGGCAGATCAAGTTGCCTCGGGCTGCTGGCTCGCTGACGATGTTTCAACCAATCATTCATTGTTTCTTATTCCACGTTTGTCGTGTAACTTACAAGATTTGTGTGGATTTCTTAATACTTCACACTTTTTTTTTATTTTTCCATAACTCTTGCTGATTCATATTCTTCCAGGAACAACAAGAAAGGTACCAAGTTCTGCTTATGTATATAGGCCTTTAATTTGATGGTCTCGATGACCTCCTACAAGAAGATCGATGGCTCTATCTCCACAGGCGAGCAATCATTTCGTCAATTGGTAGTCTATTGTACACCGCAGCCCTCCGCCGGCCGGGAACTAGCTCTCTCTTACCACCGATATTTGTTACTTAACTACCTGGACAAGACGAAGATTTTGTCTGTGCGTTTTTCATTTGTTATCTCAATTACTTAAAGCCACATATTAGATCCCGATATGCACACACACACACACACACACACACACACACACACACACACACACACATTCGCATTCGCATTCGCATTCGTTTTCTTTCAACTCAACCCAACAACGTCGGCAGAGAAGGTACAGAAAAGGGCCTGCAGAATCATGCTCGGCGCAGACTACTCGGGCTACAACAACGCTCTCCCCACCCTGGAAATGCCATCCTTCAGTGACCTCCACCACCAAGCACTAGTAAGGTTTGGCAGTGGACTATTGCACCATCCTCGGCATCGCCACCTCCTGCCACCGGCAGTCCCCTGCCCACCTCGCGCAGTACGCCACTACAACAAAATTCAGCCCATAAGCACTTATCAATCCACTGCTGTATGTTACCTTTCCCATCGCTGACGCTTTTGCAAACATCTGATAATTGCTTTTACCTGAGTTTCACAACGAACATGTACAACCTTCTTTATGATGTATATTACACACCGTGTAACCTTACGTTCTTATGATTCACTTTCTTCGTAGCATTAACAAAGATATCATGTAATTAATGTGTATTAAAGTATTTATGTTCAGTAGTGCCTTTATTATAAAAATTAGATTCACATAATGAATTGTTTAATGACGACTTAACCGCTAATGGACAATTGTCTGATTATGAGTCAGATACAGTTGGAGGGTGTGTCAGAGCTCCAGGAAGATATGACTGTCTGGATCTCCAGTAATAACTGAGCAGAGAGGCTGGGAGCCGGCCAGATAAATGATGACCCGTTTTAGCAATGGGTGCGAGAAGGTCAAGGCAATGTCATATAATTCATGACTTGGAAGTGATAACTATTGCTTAATTTTTCATTGGCTAATTGATTCAGGTGATGCAATTTATACAATGAATATATGTACTTAGCCCACATTTATATAATTGTTACTATCCATATATTTGACACAGGCTAATACAACTGTACTAAGCATTACCATATAGTTCACACAACGATAATGTACATGCAAAAGATAACTTGGTACACAGTTCGCGTTCAAGACGATAAGGAATTACGAACTGCCCCAAGTCCTGTTATGACCCAATATTGTGTACTTGACGGAATTCTGTTTAAGTTTTACTTACACCACTATTCCTACATCGGTTAAGTCAACATATTTCCAATGTTGCTGCTACATAAGAATTTCTGTATCTGTTTTAATATTTAAACTTTAATCTACACTGATAATTGTGACAAAATTGGTACTGATTTTCTATAAAATTTACAAAGACTAACCATTATTTTTCCACAATTCAAATGTCAAGAGAAAAGACAAGAGTCAAATTAAGGATTGCTATAATGACGAGAACATTTTCCGATAGAATGGGTCGTGTTGTGTTGCGTCTCTGTAACAAAGAGTGTTGGCATCTGGGTCTTCGTTGTAGAATGCTTAGCGTCAGAAATTGGACAGTGAATGCATAAGAGCATCAAGATCGTCTTGGTAATATGGATGTTAAAATCGATGTAGCATTTTTACTGTTATTTGCGATTGTGTATCGAAAAGTTCTCTATACTTGACTGAGCAATAGGCTGTGTAGATACAGCCATAAAAACATAGCCATATGCCAAGATTTAATCGTCATTGTAAGAGGGTCAGTTCCTTATTTGAATGATGTCCTTACTGATCAAAGTATACTAGTTGAGGGTGTGGGTGGAATTACTACTATTTCCCTTGTTAAGGTTTTTCTAAGGTAAGATTTGGTTTCAAGCTGTGTCACTATTGGAGTTAAAGAGACTCTCCCAGTTCTGGGAGTAGCATTTTTGTTAGGAAACGACCTGGCTGGCTCTAAAGTGGTACCACAATCAGTTGTCTCCTATTCCTGTGCCTCATAGTCCCACAGAGCAGTTAAAAGAAAAATTTCTTAATTTATTTCCTGCCTGTACAGTCACCAGAAGCATGAACAAAAATTAAACTTATTCCTTGATGGTTTTGATGATTTAAATTTACATATTGAGTTGTACAGTGCTAAAGATGACAGTAATCAAACTACAGACATTACAAGTTTAGATACTTAATAATGTTCCAATCACGACTGATGCACTGATTACAGCTCATATGTAGACGAATCGGACATAATATGTCCGAAACCCCCTACTTGCTGTTACCTCAAATCAAGTATTCTAATGCGCAAGTACAGACCTCATGTTCCCGCCAATGAAGTTTGGTCAGAAACACCTCAGATTGTCGTTCCTACTAAACTTAAATCAACTATATTAGCCCTTGCATATGACTATAGTGGTGGCCATCTTGGAGTAAATAGGACCTATCACAAAATCCTTCAACATTTTTATTGGCCAAAGTTACAACGTGATGTAGGTAAATATTATAGAACGTGTCATGAATGTCAAATAGCAAGAAAACCAAAACAGACCATTAAGCCTTCACCATTAAAGCCAATTCCAGTAGTTGAAGAACCTTTTAGCAAAATTATAATACTGTATAGGGCCCCTTCCAAAAACTAAAAAAAGGTAACCAATTCCTTCTCACAATGATGTGTAGCACTACTAGGTATCTTGAAGTTATTCCTTTAAGATGCATAATTACAAAGAATGTCTTAAATGCACTTATTACATTTTTACCTAATATGGTGTTCCAAAAATAGCCCAGGTTGACCAGGGTTCAAATTTCAACCGAGGGCCATTCAAACAAGTAATGGAGTGGGATATTGGACAATGCCGCTACACTAATAAACAACAGCAATACACCGTGCAGTGTGGCATGTTTCGCTATAAAACAGAGTGAAACAGTGAACGGTCGCCTGGCGGAATTTCTATAAGCGTGTCATCACTAAAGAAACGAGAAAACACGAGGCGATGTTAACTTTTTGTCTTGGCAATGATTTTGTTGTTGGTTTTTTTCGAAGGCCGTAAATGTCTGATACCAGGAGCAGTGTTTATATATATATATATATATATATATATATATATATATATATATATATATATATATATATATATATATATATATATATATATATATATATATAATATGGGTTGTTACTACATATTGCCGATAAGGTGAATGGAACGTCAGGCGATGTTGGCTGCTCGCACTGGTGCTGCCTTATCAATTTGGTGAGGTTGGAAAGGTATTTTCTGTAGGGTGGGAAAGGACGTGGACAGTCTGTTCTAGGGGATTATCCCTTCCAGTAGGTCCTCCACTTCCCTCCCTGGCCGCTCCCTTTGTCCCTGAGTGGATAAGTAGAGACCAGGGAGGATCTGAATAGTGTGAAGCCAAGCCTTCACACTCCTGCCCTCACTTCACACTATTGCCTTCACCTAGTCTCTCTCTCTCCCCATATGGTGTATGTATGTGTAATGATTCGGTCTGTGTTGTGTGTTACAGAATATAGTGTTAGTGTGTTGTATGTGTTGTGTTTATGTTAAGTGTTTAGGTGGTGATAATTTATATTCCTAGTGGGGGATGGGGTTCAATTTATAAACCCAGGAGGAGTCAAATTAAAACTCAAGTGAGGTCAGTTTGAGTCACCAGATCAAGTTCGCGCAGACAGTTTTACACAGGGTGAAAGAGGCGATAAAATATAGAGAGAAATGCCAGACTATCCAGGAACTGGTCCTCGCCAGTGGTTGGTATCTGGAGCAGACCGGAGGCAAAGAACATGAGTAAAGGTCAGCTAAAACACCCTTTGACAGAGGAATGGCTCTTAAAGCTGGATATTTGCATACAATAAGAAAAAATTATTAAATTGCAATAGAAATGAACATGTCTTAAAGATAAGATCAAAGGGATGATAATTAGATGGTTTTAAGGTAGATACGGTAGCAAAGAGGGTGAAACTAGATGTTATTGCGGTAGCGAGGAAGTATTTTAATATAAGGTCCCGGGTTTCTGGGTTATAGTTCAGCAATATTTCTGTTTCAGTACCAAATGAGCATCGAAATTTTTAAATAGCACTATGATTCAACTGTATGCAGATGTGTTCTCGTATTCCCTATTACGAGGGGAGAGGGGCAGATTTACCTTAAGATTCTTTAAGAAAAGGTTATAGAAAATAAGTTCAGGGGAAGATAAAATAATGTATGGGTGGTAAAGCAACAACTGTTGTGACTAAACTGGTGAAGCTGCAGGTGTTGTGACTAAACTGGTGAAGCTGCAGGTGTTGTGACTAAACTGGTGAAGCTGCAGGTGTTGTGACTAAACTGGTGAAGCTGCAGGTGTTGTGACTAAACTGGTGAAGCTGCAGGTGTTGTGACTAAACTGGTGAAGCTGCAGCTGTTGTGACTAAACTAGTAAAGTTGTAAGTTTGGTGAGACGAAAGATGTTTTACGTAAGATAGTTTACTATTCACACACACACACGGTCCATTAAGGATAATCGTCATATTAAGCATTAATGTGCAACTGAAGTTTTTGACATCCTCATATATTGAAACCATTTTTTTTTACATCTTTTACTTATTGATAATTAGTTTATATATGATAAAATTTGCGACTTTCATAAAAGGATTTGTTTATCATAACACTAGCAAATTATACTTGAAATTGCTTTAGGTGAATTTAGGTTAGTTTAGTAGTTTATTAATAACATTCATTTACAAGTTGTACACTAAAAATTGTAGGCTATAAAAAGGGTATTATATTAATATAGGCGAAAAATGGTAGATTTACTGCAAAATGTCCCCTTTTTTCGTTCATGCTAGGGTATATTGCTTTCCATAATACCCTTCTTATGGCATAGTAGAGTACTCTGGTGCCCATTATAACCTGCATGTTGCAATTGGTTCTTACATTATCGCCTGCAGGAAATTTTGTTTGTTTCTAGATGTCTTCGATTCGTTCTTTGTGAAATATTGCAATATAACATTGTGTACCGAAACATCAATAACCATAAATTTTCCTTGACATGACCTAAAGTTTTAAATAGTATTTTATTTAAATACAAATAGTTTTATTGCAACTTATGGTGTAACTGATCCTTAAAGCTGCCGGATACCACTAAATGTTACATAATACTTCCTTGAGATAAATGTATAGTATATATTAGGTGCAGCTCAGGTTCTCAACTGGCTCTGGCTCAGCCATGTTAATATTATTATTATTATTCACTCTGTATCTGTATTTTTCTGACTAAATAAACTGTTTCAATTCAATTCAATTCAATTCAAAGTTTTGACGACATGACACACTGTTTTTCCTTATTTACTTTGTAAATTAATGAGCTGAACAATTTTATCTTGGATTGAAATTTTTTTTTCTGATTAATTACATGTGCTACTTGGGTCATCTTAGCAGACAATAATCATGACGATGCATGGCGAAGAAGAGATGAGGAAACGTGTAACATCCGATATTAATGATCATGTTTAACCTAAGTAACTCTACTGTACATGAAGAAGAGGGAAGAAATGAAGTAAGAAGGAGAGGAAAGATATGGGATGAAAGAAGATTTAAAACACCCTCAGTTCCAATATGCCTAGCGAACCAATGAGCGCCATTACCCTCTGATTTCTTATTCGCGCCCCTGTGCTCGCCAAGGCACGGGGAGGCGGAACCGTGGGATGCAGTTCAATGTTTTTGGACTTATTTTTGCTTAAAAGTGGAATATTTTAAGTGACAGTGAGTTCCTCACAGAGACACAGTGCTGGTGAAGGGTGTTAGCATCTTTGTGGGAAAAAAGAGTCATGAGTGCGTGCCAACGTTTGGGAGTCTAGCACCGTCATATTCGGTTGTGTAAGGTAATACCATCCATATTGTTGGCAGTAGTGCATTTTACAACGTCCATGGTATAACTGAAAGACGTGTGAGGACTGGCTTGGCCGAGGTGTGTGTCACTGGACGGCGCAGGGGGATAAGTGACGTACAAATGCTAATGTGAGAAAGATTACTGCCGAGTTGACTGGGCTTCTCTTTACCTTGATATACCCTTTCGCAACCTAAGGGTTATAAATGTAGTAAATTTTATAAGCCTCTTTGTAGAGTAAGGGTTCTGAGAATGCTAAAATGCCCTTTCTATCTGCAAGGCTTTATTAGTAATCATATACCCTGAAAAGGGTTTGCCATTAACGACACTAAAAATATCTTTTAAACCCCATTTTTTATAGTGTAGTATTATGTAAATGATCGTTCTTAGGTATAGTTAAGACCAATTTGAATTTTCTAAAAAGAAATAAACAAAGTAACACTATTTCTAAATTGTCCTTAATTAGAATGACATGTATAATTGTGTAAAATTATATTGTCTCCTACACACTTCTTGCCCTCCAGAAGCCCTCCTGCCCTTTAGTGTTCATTTACCACACGAGTTTGGAAAGTAAACCTGATCTTAATGCCATCTTACTGAGAAGGTTTCCAAGAAACACATAAATGATTTTATCTCCGCCAACAAAATTTATCTGTCCTCTTAATATTAATATTATTATTCTGATCATGCAGTTTAGTGACAAATTGCAGAATTTGTTTTAAGAATCCATTTTTTTAATGCAAGACTATTTTTTTTACACATATTGGTAATTTTATACACCAATTTATCGGAGACATTAGCCATTTTTTTTTAAATTGTATATTCTTGCCGCTGCTTTTAATTTAACACAGCTGCATGCCAAATCATGATAGTATTAAACTACCAAGCATGACACGTGTTCCTCACCACATCCGCAGCTCACTCATCAGGTCACCTTCACGCCTCTTAAGTACATATACACATATATATATATAATATATATATATATATATATATATATATATATATATATATATATATATATATATATATATATATATATATATATATATATATATATATATATATATATATATATATATATATATATATGGTATTTTCCTGAGACACAAATAAAGATGAATGAACAAATAATCAATTCTCGATAGTTTCGGAGTTAAAGCACATGACAGGTTTGATAGTAATGTGATAAAACCTACAGTATATGGGGTGTAAATTAAATATCCACTGTTGTTAGTGTCGCTTATTAACAATAATAATGGCATATGCCATATGATTTGTATTGCGATTAACATTTAGAGCAAATGTTCAAAGTTCCGCCCCTTTTAATCAGTGCAGGCTTCAGCCCGTCGCACAAATAAATGTCGCACAGTTCAAAGACCCCGGGGTGTTACGAATGTTTGTCACACTTTCCTGCACACGGCGCCACAATTCCTTGCGGTGTGGGAACTCTGTAATATACACCTTGCTTTTTATGTGAACCCACAGCTAGAAATAGAGGAGATTTATTTTTAGTGACCGTAGGTTTCATCACATTACTACCAAACCTGTCCTGTGCTTATGAAAGGTATTTACGGAACACCCTGTTACACTCAAGGGGTTAAGTCATCGTACCCAAGGGGTTATGTCATCGTACTCAAAGGGTTAAGTTATTGTATTCAAGGGGTAAAGTTTTCGTATTCGTTACTGTATATATGTACCAAATACTCAGTCTGTCATCTGTAAATTCATGCCCGACTTTAGTTCATAGTTTGACTGCTAGGAGGAAAACGCAAAATAATTAAAGGTCCCAATCTCGCTTGGTATACATGGGATCACATTCACATTTGATCTATAGATAATATGACGTCATTTTCCTACTGTATTTCTCAGTATGCAGTATGGTAGGTCCATGTAAAAATATCCCTTCATTTGTTATATAATGTTGAGATGAAGACTTGGTGAACGGCGCTAAAACACTATGAACGTGAAACCAGTTGTATACGTTCAAACAACACAATTCTTTATTTACAGTACATAAACCAGTATTCACTTAACTATTGATTTCCACTGCTTGTACGCCATTAACAACTAATCCATGAATACGATGACTTAACCCCTTTAGTACGATGCCTTAACCCCTTGAGTACGATGCCTTACCCCCTTGAGTACGATGCCTTACCCCCTTGAGTACGATGCCTTAACCCCTTGAGTGCGATGCCTTAACCCCTTGAGAACGATGCCTTAACCCCTTGAGAACGATGACTTAACCCCTTGAGTACGATGCCTTAATCCCTTGAGTACGATGCCTTAATCCCTTGAGTACGATGCCTTAATCCCTTGAGTACGATGCCTTAATCCCTTGAGTACGATGCCCTAATCCCTTGAGTACGATGGCTTAACCCCTTGAGTATGAAGACAGCCTCTTGAGTACGATGACTTAACCCCTTGAGTACGATGACATAACCCCTTGAATACGATGACTTAACCCCTTGATTACGATGACCTAACGGTCTTTACCCCTTGAGTACGATGACTTAACCTTTGAGTACGTTGCCTTAACCCCTTGAATTCGATAACTATTCCCCTTGAGTACGATGACTTAACGGTCTTAACCCCTGAGTACATTAACTGAACCCCTTGAGTACGATGACTTTAACCCTTTGAATCTTCACAAAGGTTGTATCTGAGCGTTCCAGTTTTCCGAGTTGTCTGCAGGTTACTCGATGCTAGCAGTGTAGATATCGCATGTGAATTTTGTTACCCCTTTGTCATTATGAAAGGCGAATCGTTTTGGCTTAAGTTACTGTACTGCATATAGATGATGATCAAAATGACGTCATTAGCCTTTATTCTAAGCAAGAGGGTGTTTCTTTCATCAACAGATAGAGAAATAAAATTAATGAAACGTACAGGTGTTGGAGACTAAAGGTTCCAGGTGCCTGCACTTTCAAGAATACCTAACCTAACCTAACCAGATATCGGACACCACCCCCAGGCAGGTCAAAGCACTTAGAGAGAGTTACACACACACACAGCTGACACTTTCACTTCTGAGACTGATGGAGAAGAGGTTACAGACAGTCTGGTCTGCTGCTAATGTTGAATGTTATTTTATGTCTTCCGGGTTCCTAGACGTTGTGCTGAAAGTAAAGGTGGGTTCTCTTGGGCAGCGTGGATACAGCATACTGAATATTAAGCCTCTGTGTACAAGATTATGTGACCGGCACTGAACTCGAAGTTACCGTACTTCACTTCATCAACTAAATTTAAGTACCTTTACATACCTGGGTCGATTAAGAGTGCCCCGGGCGCGAACTAGCGACCCTTAGGATCGGAAGAGAGCACTGGATTCACTGGACTGTCGCGCCTCCTCACGTGACATTAAGCTTTTCACTCCACACACATTTTAACCTCACCCTCCACTCTCCTTTACTTTCATCCACATGTTCTGTCTTCCACACTTTATTGCACATCTTGACGCCTCCGTCGTTTTACTGTCTTGAACATTAGAGGTAGACAGACTCTGTCCTTGTCATATACAGTAGAGTTATCATCCTTGTGTGTGACGGCTGCGATGACGACTACTCTACTTATTAGACGTGTGCCTATTGCGTGTGTGTACAGTACATGCCTTGGTATCAGATGGAAAGTGTATTACTAGTAGTAGTAGTAGTAGTATAATTTTATAATTATTATTATTATTATAATTATTATTATTATTATTGGTTATAACTTTTATAATACAATTTATCAAACATAAATATAGTTTAAAGACATGACGTCAACCACAGATCTTCATTTAACACTTACAACTGTACTCAGACATGGGGTAATCTGTAATCGTAATCGATTACAGTTTTTGGAGTAATCGTAATCGATTACACTTATTTTGGGCAAAGCAATCGTAATCACGATTACTTTCATGATTACAATAGTAAGTACATACCGGTACTTATTTCCTTTTACTGTACAATACTGAGCTCATGATTTTCAATACATTCATCTACATTCGGTCCTTTATATGACTCTGCAAACATTACCATCCATATTATGTCTGCAATACTCTAGCTGCTAGTAACAAAATATCGAGTCAGTAAGATTTAAGCATTCGTGCTGGTAACCACTGATTTACGTCTCGGCAAGCTCAGAACGTGCTAGTACAGACTTAGGCGAATCATTTTTAATATTATTTTTATTTTTTTACGGGGATTAGCCCACCCGAGCACAAGTCACTGACCCACATCAGGGCCGGGGCGAAAATTTAATAATAATAATAATAATTAATAAAAATTGATAAAAAAATGCAAATATTAATAATAACCATAAATAAATACAAAAACGAAAAAAAAATAAACCAAGAGTGAGAAAAGATATACAGTATGTGTGTTGTGTTGTCAAAGTAAGAGAAACCATTGAACCCTGCAATTGTGTGTAAATGAGGCAGAAAGTCAAATCAGCAACCTGGGACTTGGTCACAATTTTTGTGATGCCATATGTTAAGTGAAGCTTCAGCAAATAACAGTGTGAATTTGTTTATTCTTATCTATAATATGTACTGTGCGTTTTATTTGCTTAAATTAATAGCATTAGATCGTTTTTATTCTTAAAACTATCTTTGATATAATGGTTACAGTATGTCTCAAAACCTTTGAGGTCTAATTCTTGTCTAAGAATAAAATTAATGTTAAATTTGAAATTTAATATTACAGTATTGTTTTGATAATTAATTTACATTTACTGAAAGTGATACCATAGTTATATCTTGAGTATGCAGTATACCATGCATTTAATTTTATCAGAGCACTAAATTACCATCATCTTATAAGCATTTGTGTTAATTAAATTCGAAAACTTCGCAACGCTTCAGAGTTATTTAGGTCAAATACAATTTTGTATTTATAATGTCCATATTAATCTTATGAAAATTTAAATCCAGCTAATAAAGATTTTGATTTCTTGTCTCTTAAATAGCCGCACCATTATGCATTGTGTTTACCCTTTTCATCTCTAAGAAAGTATGATTTAATTGTATTAAGTTGACAAACAGTACAGTAAATTGATTTTTTGTAGTACTTTCGTTTATTTATGCACATTCCTTTTGAAGTAGTCATGATTGCAATCATGATTATGCATCATGTAATCGTAATAATTAAATTATCATGTAATCGTAATCAATTACATTACCGATGTAATCGCCCCATGTCTGACTGTACTGTATTAGGTGCGGATTTATCAGAGTTTTGTTTGTAGTTATTTTTTGCTGGAAGTGTTTAAAATTTATTTTAATGTTTTTTTATTATTATTATTATTATTGTTGTTGTTGTTGTTGTTGTTGTTGTTGTTGTTGTTCCAAGGCCCCGATGTTCGTATACACTTTTCAATATATGTTTCCATTCACATCCGACTTACGAACATCAGGACAGACGAATGAATCTCCATGTGGTCTTATTTATTTATAAGATACGTTATAAATAAGAGTATTTTTTGTTTACGATATTGAAGGAAAGTAATTCATCTAGAATGTGTTAAATAATAGTTTCGTAAAATTAATATTTGTACTTGAAATATCTTGATGAATAACAATGGTAGGAACAAAGACATTTTATTTGCGCGTATTTTAGCATTTCAGCTGGTGGGAGAAAATAACTGGACCAGGGTTTTTTTTTCATAATTGTGTGAAACTTTGTTGTGGTGAACTTTTTTGAAGAGTATAGTTGGGCGGTTGGATTGAGTAGAGGTGTCTTATGAGGAAGATGTGACATATCTCAGACTTGCCTCATTTCTGATGTACTACAGTAGGTCAAGGAATCACATTATCCGCTTCGGTCTCATCGTTCATTATTAGCTGCCAAGAGCAATCAATACGTAACGCCACATCACAAAGATCTGTACCCGTAGCTAGATTTAACTGATTAAAAAGATGTATGAGTGTTGACTTTCGTGAGAAGTTACTTCTGGCTTTATTTCTATTTCTCTCTGTCAGTAATAAAAGAAACACCGGGAGTGAGGGAAAAGGGCGCCGGAATACCTCAAAGACGTGTGGCTCGCTGTCTCACTTTCTTTACTGTGTTAATGGCTATATTGACACACTAACCTCGTTCATGTGTCTACAGCATTACATGGAACTGTTATGTGAAATGAGGCGCTCTTAACAACCTCTCTTTCTCTCGCACTTGGATATATGTAAGACCTGCCATCATCCTCGCTCTGTGACCATCCAGTGCAACCACTCCCGCCACCAACACATTACATACGGCCAGGGGGGGACAACCCCCCCCCCCCTCTTACTTTGCCTCTGCCCCTCCTAAACTCCTAACTCCTCCCCTTCCACGTTTCATCTATTGCTAACTCCACCCCACCCCCACTAAAACCAACCAACCCCCCTCATCCCCCCCAAGGGCGAGAACCTCATATACCCCTCCCGGCACTACTGAGAAACAGGAGCTGCCAGTTACTCTTTTACCGAGCGTGGTGGAGTGCAGACGCCCACGACCGTCTCTCAGTGGCGGACTGGTCATTCAAGATAAGATAACTCGTCGACAATCCACTGGACAGTTAAATAGCCTTGCCGATTCCAATAAGCCTCAGTCGTGCGGAGGACAAGCCTACACAGTGAGCTCTTGTTGCCTCCCTAAGAAACCTACGAGCTCGAATAAAAGAAACTTCACGCGGTAAAGAAAAATTGGACACACACACGGTAACACCAGCCACCTCCTTTCACTCGCTCGTTCTTGCTTGGTAAACCTTCCACCAGTCTGTTTGTTACACCCGCTGCTACACTCACCGCCCCTCTTGCTTATACACACACCAAACACTCGAACACCTGTTCAAGATGCCTTATGACTTCACTACATGGGATCGCAACTGCCTGGAGGAACACGTTACACCCATCGATGGCACTATGTCAGGTAAGTCTCGTGTTTTAGTTGTTAGCCGGCCCAAAGCTGAGGAACATAAGTAGTTTAACGTGTGTGTGTGTGTGTAAGAGAGAGATGCGTGACTGTGTAAGCGAGTGTATGTGCGGGGATGTGCGAATGTGTGTAGACGTCAGACGCCAACATCGCCACACGTCGTGTATATATATATATATATATATATATATATATATATATATATATATATATATATATATATATATATATATATATATATATATATATATATATATATATATTCGTAATTCTTCGCTGCACCGACTCCAGAGAATTGATATCCATTCTATAAATAAGGGCACCAGAACTGAACAGCATAATCGAGGTGCGGCCTGACTAGCGCAAGATATAGTTGCAATAAGACCTCAGCACTCTTATTACTTACACTTCTAGATATAAAACCTAATACTCCGTTTACCTTATTTCGAACATTAGCGCACTGTTTTCTAGGCCGTAGGTCCGGGCTTACAAGTACCCCTAGGTCTCTTTCACAAGTCGACTTCTCTAGGTTGATGTTAAGGCTGTATACATTGACAGTATTTGTTCTTCCAATATTAAATACGCTGCACTTGCTGGTGTTGAATTTCATTTGCCATTTTTCTGACCACTCCTGCAGTTTATTTAAATCCACGATTATATGCCACTAAGACCACTTCCTCCCACCTGGTCGATTCCCACATGGACGATTATAGGTAAAAATCGTCCATATATCATAAATTTTATTAGAATTGCTGTGCTTATTATAGGAAAATATTTTGAATTATATTTGTTTTGAATGATTTATAGCAATATAATATGAATTATATTAGGAATAACAAAATACAACCTGAATTATATTAGGAATATTTTATATAAAGATTACTGGCCGTTTCCTCGCACGGTCATGACCTCCTCACCTGTTTTAGCCTTGACGCTATTATGAGGTCACCTGACAAGTGTTCTGACCACAAGTCACGTGAATATGAATTAAACTTGTCAGCCTGACTTACTGACAGAATCTACAAATACGTTATTTTTACAGGAATATGAATACAGGTATAACATGAAATATTTGAATGCAAATTAATATTTAATTATCAAATTAATAACAATTAAAATAATATTCGTCGTTTGTTAATCCTAATATAATTCATCTTAAATCGTCCAAATGGGATGGCAAAAACTCCACCTACAATACGGTTAAAGTTTACGTTAGTTTAATTTTATGTTTAGGTTTGGTTAGGGTTATATATAGCTGGTTAGCTTTATGTGTAAGGTAAGTTTAGATAATCTAGGTTTAAGTCGAATTTAAGTGTAAGTTAGGTTTTGTTAGGTTAGGTTAAATTAAGTTAGGTGTACAATATATTTAGTCAGGTTATATTCAATTGTAGGTGGTGTTAGATTAACTTAAGTTAGGTTAGATAAATGTAAGTCAAGTTTGATTATAGTAGTAATAAAGATTTGGTAGATGAGTAATTGCAAGGAGGTGGGGAACTGGGATCACTTGCGAACTCTTTATTAGAAAGAGCCAATCAAAGTAATCATGCTAGCGTTAGAGAGTCCTGATTGGTGGTGACGACGTGGGTAACTATCAGGAACGGTGGTGACCTTATTGGTGGAGCGAGAAACTTTTACTAATTGGCTGCCGATGGCTCTCAGGGCGAGAAATAAAATCTTTCATATACCTGCACAGCGCCAGCACGAGCAATAAACATCGCTTGCCTGCCTTCTGTCCGTATCGGCATCCCGTTTATGGCACGAGCAAAGTACATTACTTGATTAAGATGGCGTGTACGTGCATTGTATAGTCGCCACAAGAATAAGTATACACCAACAGTGTGTGTTTGAGACAAAATATCTGGTAACACTATCCTGATTAGAACAGAAAAAATTACAAAATGACCTGTAATTTGTTTTATTCCTACATATATGTTATGAATACATTTGTTGTGAATGTTTTACTAGTCTCTTCTGTTTATATTACAAGAAATATATTGTATCCAATGGTAGTAAAACTTGTTGCCGAATGGGATTGCAGTTGTCGTACAGCTCCCTCCTCCTCCCCCACTTTTTCTCTTACCCTACCTTTTTTTACTGATGTCTGGATTGGTAAAGGAAGAAAGAGGAGTAAATATAATAATGAAGAGGAAACAGAAAATAGTTAGAGATAACATGTGAGGGGAACTGAGTTTCATCATGCGTCTGAATGTGCAGTTTCAATGTTACCAGACCATTTTTGGACCTTACAGATGCAGTGTGCATACTTATTCATGTGGCCGACTGTACACATTTCATATTATCCTATATGTGTACACGATGATGATTTTACTTAATACTCCCCCTTCCCCGAACCACTAATCCCTGACACTCCTCATCCATTCCACATCATTAGCGGCCACAAATACCTTTGACTGAGGTGCACTCACGTCCACCCATCACCCAGGTGGCACCAAGACACGTCTCAGGTTTTTAGCCATTTAGGAGACATTAACTGATGATTTCTCCAGTCATCTCCGTCCCGTCCCTTCCCTTCTGTATAGTCATCCTGCTTTGTACCGTTTTGGCTAACTATCGTATTCCATTCGGTTCCGTCGACTCATCTGTCGTCTCGCGTTTTCCCGTCCAGTCATTTTCCACACTGTTTCATAAAGTTTCGTCCCATCCCCCAATCCAATTCCTATCACTAATCCCCGTCTTTCAGGGCTGACGACCCAAAACATGCAGTATTATTCTCCCGCACCTCATAAAACCTCCATTCCTCAGTCCTGTCTCTTCTACAAACTTGATCATATGTAAGGAATTCATCATCACAGTTTTTCCTCATGTATAACTGTAGAGACTGTTAATATGAATAGTCAGTTTCTAATAGAGTAAAATCCATACAGTACAGTAAGTGTCTTTCACCATATAAGGGATGACATAACATGTACTATGATCTCGGGTCAAGTTTATGTTCTGTTATCCTTTATGCTGTGTGTTTATCTTCTCCCGATAAATGAACGACTCTGCGCGGCACCATAACATTAGTTAATGTAAGGGAAGAGAGGAAGGAGTCCTCGGGAGACGATGGTCCGTTAGGGACAGTCTAATGCTAACCTAACCCTCCTAGGTAGTGGTGAGGTGTTTAATCATTAAATTAAATAAACTAGTTAGGCTAATCTTCAAGTCATCTGTATTAATATGTACATGTATTGCCAATTCTGATTTAACAATGAAATGAAGCAAAATGTCGAGGTAATACAAACAGTGACATACTGAAATAACTACAGTTACCCGAAGCGGTGGTGTTATCTGAGACGCTCACTGGGTGAGTGGGAGACTTGGTGATAACACTTGTCTGCTCTTAAGATATTGCATCATTCTATATGACCAATCTTTTATCACACTTTAAAACAGGAGTAACCTAGCGCTGCTTAATCGGTGGGAGGGAGCAACGCGACTCTACCACACTTAAGTTACTTCAATCATCTAATTCGGGAGAGTATTGAATTTTCTTATTTTTTCCTTGTGATACACGATTGACATCTCGCCCGCGTCTTTGCCAGGAGATCATCAATGACTAGACATGTTTAAGGATAATTCAAGCCTTTTTTAAGTCAAGAATTTTCTCGGCTGTAAGAATAAAAGATCACAGTGACTTAGTTCTTTTAGTCTACTTAAGAAACGAACAAAAAGACATTGTGTATGTGTGTGTGTGTGTGTGTGTGTGTGTGTGTGTGTGTGTGTGTGTGTGTGTGTGTGTGTTTTATCAAATGGAATTTAATTAACTGAATGAAGTGTTCTCCTTTTTTCGTATGTGCTTGCGGTAGGTAGTGTGCCTAACCAATAGAACACTCTACACTCTTCCATTTTCCACACCCCTCCCCCACGCCTCTACACGCCCCCCTCCCCACGCCTCCACACACACCCTCCCACACACCTCCCCACGCCTCCACACCTCCCCCTCCCACACACACACCTCCCCACGCCTCCACCACCACGCCTCCCACACCTCCACACACTTTCCCCACACTTCCCACCTCCCACACCCACCACACGCCTCCCCACACCCTCCACACACGCCTCCCACACTCCCCACCTCCCCACGCCTCCACACCCTCCACACACCCTCCCCACGCCTCCCACACCCTCCCCACGCCTCCACACACCCTCCACGCCTCCCACACACCCCCCCTACACACCCTCCCCACGCCTCTACACACCTCCCCGCCACACCCTCCCACGCCTCACACCCTCCCCCGCCTCCCACACACACACTCCACACGCCTCCACCCCCCACGCCTCCCCACACACCCCACACCCTCCCCACACTCCACACTTCCCACCTCCACAACACTTTCCCCACGCCTCCACACACTTTCCCCACGCCTCCACACACTTTCCCCACGCCCACACACTTTCCCCACGCCTCCACACACTTTCCCCGCCTCCACACACATTTCCCCACGCCTCCACACACACTTTCCCCACGCCTCCACACTTTCCCCACGCCTCCACACACTTTCCCCACGCCCCACACCCTTTCCCCCACGCCTCCACACACTTTCCGCCTCCACACCCTTCCTACACCCCCCACGCCTCCACACACTTTCCCCACGCCTCCCACACACACCCTCCACACCCCACCTCCCACACACGCCCCACACACGCCTCCCCACGCCTCCCACACACTTTCCCCACACCTCCACGCCTCCACACTTTCCCCACGCCTCCACACACCCCCACGCCTCCCACACTCCCACCCCCACTTCCCCACGCCCCTCCCCACGCCTCCCCCACGCCTCCACACACACCTCCTCACGCCCCACACCCCTCTCCCTCCCACATACCCTCCCACCACACACCCTCCCCACACACTCTCCCCACGCCTCCACACACACCCTCCCCCACACCCTCCCCACGCCTCCACACACACCCTCCCCACGCCTCCACACACACCCTCCCCACGCCTCCACACACACCGTCCCCACACCTCACACACCCTCCCCACACCCGCCATTCGCTCTCATACTCTCCCCAATCATCTTTTTATCGGAAGTTGGATGACCCTTACTTAGAGCCTTACAGCCTACCTTTGGATGAACTGAAGATTACCACCCTAACTCTATTTGGAGATTATGTTAGGGTGGGATTAGGTTACATTAGCGTTAGGTGGTTTATCTACGTGTACTTATTGTACACGTGTGTCCAAACTTTACGTGAACGTACAGTATAAAGGCCATGAATGACAGCTTTCCCCGCCCTAAGGCAAGAACCTTACACGGCAATTAGTGATCCAAGTGACCTTTTGGGGCTCCATTCTCTTCCTACCTTTTCTCTCCAGCTCTCTCCCGCCCATTCTCTTTCCTTCTGCCCTTTTCAATTTCCATCTTTGCCTCCTTCGCACCCTGTCAAATCTTCCTCCCTTCTCCTCCCCCCCACTTCTTTCCCGTCTCTCTCTCTCTCTCTCCTATCTTTTTCTCCATTCCGTGCACCTGTCTTGCTTTTCTATTTTCCCTTCGTTTATTTTCTCCCTCTTGTACCTTGCTTTATTTCTTTCTTGCTTGTATCACTTCTCTTGTTTCCCTCATACCTTTATCGTTCCATCTCTCCCTCCCTCCTACTAGTGTTCAAGCACCCATTAGAAACACCTGAAATACACACACACACACAAACACACACACACACACACACACACACACACACACACACATATATATATGAAATATGAGACACAGGCCTACGTCACATGGGACACCCGAGACGCACATATTACAATATCTCTTCTGTTCTCTTGAATATTACGCGTTCTTGACATTGGCCCTTCTTGCACTGAGGTGTAGCATTCACAGTGGAGAGATGAAAACTGGATTGTAAGCGAAGCGTGTCCTCTATATATACAGTAGTCAATGTGTGTAGTGTTGCCTTAGGTTGGTAACCCACTTCCATCTCTCTCTCTCTCTCTCTCTCTCTCTCTCTCTCTCTCTCTACGCGGAATGACAATCAAGTTATTTTTGGATTAAGCAACAAAAAAGGAACGGATATCAATTTGTAGTTTTTAGGAGGAAGGTATTGTGAAACCGAAGGTAGGAGAATGGTACAGGTTTCTAAAGCACCGTATAGTGAGTAACATTACCTGACTGGCACTTATGACAACGTATCTAGTAGCATTATGGAAGAAGCAATATTAATTTTAAATGCCGTAGCTTCTCCGAGCGAGTTAAACAGGTTCGTTGAATATATAATTAGTTCGGGGAACTTTTGAGTATCGTGCACCGGTGGGGGTGTGGCGAGAGTGGTTGCTGAGGCGCTGGGCGGGATTGTTGCCGAGAAAGTGGCAGCGTGAGGAAAAAAATAAGATCATCTCATGACTCAGCGTCGTGTGTGTGCGCGCGCGTGTGTGCGAGAGAGAGAGAGAGAGAGAGAGACCATCACCATACCTACACCACTGCACTCTACTATCGTGGACAAAAGTTCGCTCCTTCCCAAACTGAAGCAGTATCGACCCGCACAGCACACCCGCATCAGATAACAATCAGGGTAAGTCAGTTCGGAGACTCATTCCCGTGTCTCAGTTTCACTATAGGGAACGAACTATTGTCCACGATAGTACATGAACATACATATATATATATATATATATATATATTATATATATATATATATATATATATATATATATATATATATATATATATTTTATATATATATATATATATATATATATATATATATATATATATATATATAGTCCCACCCAGTAGGTCGAGGGTTCGATTCCTTGCTGGTGAGGTCGTTGATTATATGTTCAAAGTCCGCGTGTTATATGGACTAAAAATGAAGTATATATATGTACCTCGCGTTTCATACCAGCTGGATTCGGTAAAATGCTACTGACACCACATACGAGGCACGGGCAGTTTCCCAATGAGGTTCACGGCGCCATCAGCTCGATGAACAGGCTTTGTGTGAAATATAACAGAGTCTAGAACTGCTTTTAGTGTCCTTGTGGGCTAGCCGGTAAGCGTTCCCTAGTCCCACCCAGTAGGTCGAGGGTTCGATTCCTTGCTGGTGAGGTCGTTGATTATATGTTCAAAGTCTGCGTGTTATATGGACTAAAAATGAAGTATATATATATATATATATATATATATTTTATATATATTTATATATATATATATATTTTATATATATATATATATATATATATATATATATATATATATATTTATATATATATATATATTTTATATATATATATATATATATATATATATATATATATATATATATATATATATATATATTACTAACCTTGCTACGATCTTAAAGACCTTCGTTGTTGAAGCGCAGTGTTGACAAACACTCTGTATTTAAGACTAGTGGCGCAACACATCAATACGTGATAATTAGCCCCTTGCGTCGTGTCGCCTCTGAGCTGAATAAAATCGTCTGGCATCGGCCAAATAATACATTAAAAGTGACATCTCCGTAGTGAAGGGTTAGTGGAAATAGTCTACTAAACATCCAAACGTTATATGGGAAGATTAGGTTAGGTTAGATTAGTTGATATTAAGTTGCGGTAGCTAATCTTCAGGTAATCCCCACATTTATAATATTTCGAATATTTTAAAAATCTGACAAAGTCCTCATTACTGCAATCTGTCACTTGTAAACAAACTGAGAGCTAGCAAGTGACCTCATTAATCCTCTGAGGACGATGATTTTAAATAGTCACCCTAAAGTGGGTTTTGCTGTTATCCTCAAAACCCATATTTCTCCTGAAATCAAACCATCATTGTGTTACACCATCATTCTCAAAAGAGTATATCAACGTGACGCGGTGCGGAAAACGTTGGACTGCCTTAGTGTGAATGTTCTCGTTATTTACTGTCGTAAATTGTGGCACGTTTGTTTTATTTTCTGCAGCCATCAGTCAGCTTAAAAAGTATTGCTGGTCCTTCGCATGTAACGCCAGTTGGCGGTCATTATCTTTAGTGTCAGACAAACCCAGATTCTCATAGCTTCCATCCCTCCACTGTAATCAAGTTTCTACCTTTCTCTCACTACCCTCCCTCCCTCCTTCACTCACCCTCTATCTCACCTCACCACGGACTCCCTCCTTCTCTCATCAGTATCTCGCTATCTACCTCTCCTCCCTTAACTAACTCCCCTCCCTTAACTAACTCCCACTTATAAAGATATTACCTCCCCTCTTTCCTTGCCTCCTCATTACTCCCTCACCTCCCTCAGGTTCAATACCACCTTGGCTACGTGGGTCTTATATCCTGGATGGGCCAGGCCGCATGACCTTTGGGGAATATGAGTTCAACCACGTGTTTGATGGGTCGGCGCTCCTACAGAAGTTTACTTTCGGGGAGACGGGTGTCACCTTCGCCAGCAGGTTCCTCCGCACCTACGCCTACAACACTAACCTCGAACATGAACAAATTGTAGTCTCCGAATTTGGTACGACAGGCAAATCTGTCGCCAAGAGTAAACTGAGCAAGTAAGTTCTATTATATGGGGTGGTGTAATAATAATAATAATAATAATAA
The DNA here is from genome assembly GCF_018991925.1 of Homarus americanus. NCBI lineage: Eukaryota > Metazoa > Arthropoda > Malacostraca > Decapoda > Nephropidae > Homarus > Homarus americanus. Next base: position 92,070 of record NW_024747794.1, on the reverse strand, counting down.
TAATAATAATAATAATAATAATAATAATAATGACAATAATAATAATAAACACAATAATGATAATAATAATAATAATAATAATAATAATAATAATAATAATAGTCTTTTTTTTTCATTCCGGCTTCAGGTTAGGTGATAGATTCGCCTTCGACAAGATGTTCTCCGACAATGCCCCCATCGGTGTGGTAACTTTCGGCGGGGAGTACTACTGCATCACCGAGGCCCCCTTCCTCCATAAGATCGACCCTACCACCCTTGAGACCATCAGCAAGGTGAGGTGTGAGGGACAACTGTGGCAGCCAGTAACTCACATCAATACTGTATTTTTTTCTCTTTAAGTCTTAAAAGTCGTAACATCAACACTTTCACCCTCCTCCATGTTTACTTTCCTTTCTGCACCACCCTCACCCTCTACCCATCCCCTTTGTCCTTCCCAACTTCCATTCTGCTCCATCCTCTTCCCATTTCTGACCCTCCCCCTCTTCCTTCATCTCTCCCAACTGCCCCCATCCTTTTTGCCCCTCTCCCCACTCGACCCCTTCCCCTGATCAGCTAGTGTCATAATCGGACGTTTGTATTGTAGGTGGATCTCCATAAGGAACTGGGTATCAACTCTCACTGCCCCAACCCTCGTACTCTAGCTGACGGCACCACCCTCAATATCCTGCACGGTGTTGGTGCTACCGGACCCAAGTATGACATCATGGCCTTCCCGCCCAAGCCACTGGATGGTAAGGGTAAGTATTGTCAGCAGGATGAGCTATAATTTAGTGGGGAGTTACGTATATGCACAATCATTAAAAAAAAACTATCTATTAAAAAGAAAATGAGACAACTGACAAAGGATTTTGACAAGCCTACCGAGAAAACAGGAGTCGCAATGTTCATTCTGAAATTCGTTGACCCCCCTCCCAAGTAGAAATAGTTTTTTGAGTGACTACTATGGAATCTTTTTTTAGGCATGTAAAAATCACTTTTCTCGACACCAGCACTCCTCCACCCCCCCCCACAGCTTTACCTCCCCCACATCCTCCTTACCCCCACTTAGCGTGTTTCCCCCACTGCTCCAATTACCCACAGTTCCTTCCACTTCCCTCAGTTCCTACACTGACCTTATTTAATTTTTGTTTTTATATCTCCCATTTAAATTCTCCTCCACCCTACAGTACCCTTACGCTCTTGTGAACCTGAACATCTCCCTCGTATTATCCACAGCTCACGTGTTCGCTAAGCCCAAGAAAATCGCCTCGGTCGACGCTCGGTGGAAACTCAACCCGTGCCACATGCACACCTTCGGCTTGACAGAGAACTACTTCGTCCTGCTGGAGCAGCCCCTGACCATCGATGTGAAGGCCATGGTCGCCAACACCATCCGCGACAAGCCCTTCATTGGCGGCATGGAGTGGATGGAGGATAAGCTGGTAGGTGTGGAATAGATGGAGGATAAGCTGGTAGGTGTGAAGTAGATGGAGGATAAGTTGGACAAAGGTGGATGGAGTATAAGCTGGTAAGTGTGAAGTGGATGAAAGATAAACTGGTAAGTGTAGAGTGGATGGAGGCTAAGCTGGTAAATATGGAGTGGGTGGAAGATGAGCTGGTAAGTGTAGAGTGGATGGAGGATAAGCTGGATATGGAGTGGATGGAGGATATATTGGGTCGACTGGGTCATATCTGTTGGTTGGTGGTTGGCTTTAAGGACATACCATGGCATGGGAAGTCGTACCTCGCATAGTTAATTAAGAATAATAGCACTGCCACGACCAGCCCCTCTCACCGGGGCACCAACTAAGTTGACTATAGTCACCATATGAGTGTTTGCAAAATAGAGAATGATTAAATATCAAGATTCTATACCAGTGGTACTTAACTAGGGAACACGCTCCCCTTGGGGGTCACAAAACAGCAATGCTTGGGGTAGAAACATACCGGGCGATTCACTTGAATTATTACAAATTTACTCAGATTTTTGTTCACGAATTTTGGCGTCTTCTTTTTGCTCCAAAATATAATTGTTGACTTGTAAGATATGTAATTTTCTTCCATACTCGCCTATGGTTTTCACACTCTCTGGCTGGTCTCTCTACATGTCTGCATCCATTTTCATATTGGAAATATAAGATTTGAGCGTTTCAGACATCGCGGTTGTGATGCGTACAGTACGTTTGTACGTGTGTGTAGTTACTGCTTTGGCTCTGTTGCCTTCTGGACATTTGCAACCACATACCTGATCTTGTGCGAGGCAGTTTATTCAACGTTTCTACACATTAAATCAAAGCCCAGAAACTGTTTGGATACAAGTGATGAAAAGCGTGTGGCCATTTCAAAGAAAGAAAAAACATTCAATGACTTACGCAAATGTCTCTGCTTGACTGCTGTATTATTAAATAAATCAAGGTTACTTCTATGTGTGTCGTGCCATTTCAACTATATTTGTAAATTTTATTTGAAAATAAAGACATGTTACGTATACAAGACCTATTTTTGGCAAGGGGTACGAGAAACCCAAGGGGCACGAGCAGCGAAAAAGGTTAAGGGCCACTGATGTAAATATACAGAAGCACTTGACATACACAAATAACTATCTATAACTCTTTGTAGGGGAGCGGCACACTTAGGCATTTTATTCTGGGTAACGTCAGACGATGTTATTCAGCTGAGAGAAATCCTTGCCCTGCAAAGGACACTTTCAATAATGTATGTAGATTTCTGAACTGTTAGCCACAAATAGACAGAAGAATGTCGCCAAGGTTTGACGCATATCGCAAACAACCGGTCTAGTACAGTACATTGTTATTTCGGGTACTTTTAAGTGTACCACGGTTTCACGTGAATCCTTACAAGACATCGGGGAAATTCACCCGAATCTTTAACATGGTATATCTCACCTGAATTCTTACAGGATTCCAGGGTATTCAAACTCGCATCTTACACAAAGATGTCTAGATCACTCCACTCTCAAAGAGAGGTCTATACTGTAGTATTATTCCCAGCTAATAAGCTGGCCTTTTATGTTAGGTCGTGTGGAGTATAAGCTAATATGGGTGGAGTGGTTGGAGGAAACAATATATAATACTGTAGTAAGCATGGAGTGGATGGAGGCAATACTTAAAAAGCGGAAATATCTCCAAAAGTTACTTTCGTTATGGCCCTCGACATCTCCAAAGCATTTGACAGGGTATGGCAAAAGTCTTTGCTTTCTAAACTTCCCTCTTATGATTTCTCTCCTCCACTTTGTTCTCTAATTTCTAGCTTCCTTGAGAACCGACCCATGGCAGTTGTTGTCGACGGATCGAAACTCGCAGTTTCTCTACTAATAGTGGTCCACAGGGTTCTGTTCTTTCACCTACTCTCTTCCTTCTTTTTATCAATGATTTACTTCATACTACTACTGGTTATATCCATTCTTACGCTGATGATTCTACGGTTTCCTCTTCTCATTTTTCCCTTCCCCCTAATTCTCAAACTAGAACTGTTTCTAGAGCTAATATCGTTTCATCTATCAATACGGAACTGTGTAGCATCTCCGAATGGGGAGGTAGAAATTTGGTTAAATTCAATAGTAATAAAATACAGTATTTACCAATACCACTTTCCAAATTAGAATATCGCCCACCAATCACATTTCTGAATGAAATTATTTGACAATTTCTAAAATATATATGCTAGGCCTCATCATTTCCTATAATATGTCATGGAAGCCACACATCGACAACATTGCTAAAGCTGCCTCCCGAAAGTTCGGAATGCTGTACAGATGCCGCAGCTACTTCACTCGAAAGCAGTTGCTTCAATTTTTATAAGGGATTCATTCGTCCTAACTTGGAGTACTGCTTTCATAATCTGGGGTGGCTCTTCTTATGTCCAACTGTTAGATAGGGTGGAATCAATGGCATTTCGTCCTATTAACTCTCCTCCTTTAGTCGATAAGCACTCTTCCCTTTCTGTTCGCCGCAGTGTTGCTTTACTCTCTCTGACAGGTACTTCAACGGGCAATGTTCGGTGGATTTGGCGTCCTGTGTACTGCTGGCAAGGCAATGGGCTCGTAACACTCGTCTTGCCCGCGGTGCCCACCGTTTCTGTTTGGATGTCGATCACACTAGAATAACCCGTTATAGTACATCTTCCTTCCTCACACAGCCAAACTGTGGAATGCTCTGCATTCTGTGTTTCCATACCCATATAATGTCTCGCTTCAAAAAGTCGGTTTTCCGGCATCTTCGTAGTGTAGATTAATAGTCTTTTTCTCTTCTATTTTTAATTTCTTTTTACTCTTTTTTTTTCGTCCTCCAGGCCCCGTTGTGGGTCAATGACCTGTGCCCGGGTGGGCTATTCCCGTAAAAAAAAAAGTTAAGACATCAACTCTGTAACAGTTTCGTAACGTATGGCTCTTCCACTTCTGTCTCTCACTCTTCCAAAACAAGCTTCTAATTTGTTCTTGTCGTGTCTGACAGGTGAAAATTCACCTGATAAACCGGGAAACAGGGAAGGAGGTGAAACAGAAGGTGAAGTGTGAGGCGTTCTTCTACATGCACATCATCAACTGCCATGAGCGTGATAATCACGTCGTCATCGATGTTAACGCCTACAAGAAGCCCGACCTCCTGCACGCCTTCCACGTCAAGAACCTAAGAGTGAGTGGGTTGTCTCTTCCCATTAATAACTCCACCCTTGAGAGTTCTCTACATTATCATACTTCTATGTTTAACTGAACTTTACTCGTGAAACACTGGAAATAAATTACTATAATTTAACGATTGCAGATTTTAAACTCTTCATTTCCAGCCAAATGGCTCTTCAAGTGTATCACCATCATCAGGTCTTGAAGTCAGTCCTGTTGTAAATTTTTTACGTTTTTCAGTTGTATACTATTCACACAGTCATTCATACATTTTTAGTGATAGTTTTCTTTTCACAAATACGTAAAGATCATAAAAAAGACACGAGCAAATTCCTGTACTCCTTTTTGTTGGTGAGGGATGCCATACACTGCATATAAAGTGTTGTTGGTAGAACAGTTGATATACTAAACTTTGGCATCACAATCGGTGCCACACGAACAGTCGGATCCTTGTCTTTCATGAAACATGACAGCTGGGACTGGTGTTCACAAGTACCGGGACCCATTAAGACTGGGCACATCAGAATTGGGCTATCTGACTATCCACTTTGTTAATATTACTTGAACTTATCATGATAGTGGTTGAATGTCTTACTGTTCACTTGCTACAGGAGTCAATGTTGGTCCCATATTATATAGTAAGTCCTATAATGTGTAATATTGTATTATATATTTCTCCAATAATATATGGTAATATAGACAATGGTCCCATACTATGTAATGAGGTAAACAATGGTCCCATAGTATGTAATAAGTCAGACACTGGCCCCATTATGTGCAGTAAGATAGACGCTACACGTCCCAAATTTGATAAAAACGTACTGTACGTTATTCCTCTCGCTACAGGAGAAGGGTGGTAACCTGGGCAACGAGCTGGATGGAGGCAACGTGAAGAGAATCGTCATCCCGATGGAAGTGTCGGAGAAGGTGGCTCCTGAACTCAACTTGGTAAGATTAAGCTACTGTATGTTCGATATGTCGCCGGTAACGGAGAGCCCCCCGGGGGGGAAGGGGGGTACATGAAAAGACGCACCAAGTTGAAGAGATTCCCTATGCTATCCCGACCATTCTTAGCATACTTAAAACTCGTCGATTAAGTCATACTGAAAGTAGGATACCACCATCTTACAGTTCATAATATGAAGAAAAAAGTAATATTTTTTCATTTAATCATTTCTGAATTTTTGTTGGCAATGTGGTGAAGTAAATACAATATTAAAGGATAACTCTAGGGGATTTTTCTCTGGTTAGCGGCCACAAGATTTATGCTTTAGGACGAAAATATAAATAAAGACATGATAAAGGTCCTGACCTCCACAACCTCTTTTGAAAATGTACTTGAAAAATACATCCAACTTACCAGGTGGCTGATGATGTCGCATGAATTGCCATAACACTAACAGCTACTCACATATCTCAAAAACAAATACTATTTCATGTTTCAAGTCCAGTATTATAAAGATTACATTTACCTTTATGGAAAACAACCAATTAAATAGTGTCAACAAAGCATTTTTTGCTTTGTTTTTATCTTTTATAAAGCAATTCAGTCTTTTTCATAGATGGGACATTATGCAAAGTGAATGAACTGCTAAATTTTTAGGTAATTGTTTTTTAAGGTGTAATATATTACTGTTGGAACATGAGAAAAAGAAAAGAGTGGGTTACCATATATAATGTTTTGTTTTGTTTTTTATGTAAAGTTTGAGAGTGGCAACCTTTGTGTACTTTTTGGGTTTTGGCAGGTGATGCTCCCAGGCACCAAGGCCAAGGCTCACAGGCAGAAGGACGGCTCGCTCATCCTCACCCCAGACGTGATCACTGACTATGCCCAGGAGGTCCCCACCCTCCACCCTGACTACGTCACTAAGAGATACCGCTACTTCTACGGCAGCAGCGGCAACATGACCGGCACCACTGGCAAGGTGAGACTCTACTGTGTACTGTAAGTTGTGTTGACGGCTCGGAGAAGCACTATGTGTTGTGTTGAGGGCTGGGTGTAGTGGGTGTAATGTTAAGATTATAATGCAGTTGATGGTGAAGTTTATGAAGTGTAGATAGTGCAGCTGGTGCAGTGTTTTCTTGTCTTCTGAGTTCTGTCTGTCTCCGTCTGTTTCTGTCTCTGGGAAGGAGCTGTCGGCCCCTTCCCTGTTCTAATAATAATTCTAATGCTTCGTTGCAGCTCCTTATATTAGCGGAGACAAGCCGGCAGATGACATATCCTAATTAACACTAAACTGGTTAGGTCTGGACAGCTGTGTTTGCCCAGGTGCGCGGTCATGTCGCCGGTCCGTAATGCTTCCTAATTATTACCACCCGGGTGTCTTGGCCAGGTGTAGTTTCTTTAACACAGTCAGAACGCCGGGTTAACTCGGGTAACCTTGTGGCCGTGACCTTTCCTGGGTCATGTCTTAAGCTCACTGTAGGGTGTGTCAACCTACGTGGGTTACCACGTGGGCATCTACGTACTGTTATATGTGTTACACTTCTCTGGGCTGTAAGCTATGGTCTGATAAACAATCATTACAGAATCAGTATAAAATAGTGTGACAAATTTTCTTGCACAGTCAATCCAAAAGTATCGAGACCCCAGGGTTAGGTGGCATAGTGAACGAGCGATAACTTCAGGCATGTTCATGTATCGGTTGGATTGGGTTGGGTTGGGTTGGTCTTTGCCCGTTTCATATTCTTTATGACGCCTGGGATCACGATACTTTTTGGATTCGCTGTACCTAATTATTTAAAGTGAAGGTACACACAATAAAAAAAGGCATCCCTCAGCCCCCCAGGGATACTTCCGTAATGATCCATACATCACCTGATGTGTTCAACTATATATACAGCAGGATATTTCGTGAGCAACAGATATGTGAGGACACCCTCAGGCAAGGAAAGCAGGACTACCACCATAATACAGGACCAGCACACATGTTCCACTCTCTCGTCCGTGGTGTCATATTATTTCGCACATAATCCGTGCGGTGGGCTACTTTTTTTTGCTGTGTGTGCATATTAATTTCAACCACAGTATAAAATGTAACAACCTACTAAAAAGAGGTTTGCTCATGTCTATAGGTTAGCAAGGTAGACATGGAGACACGTGAGATTAAGGAATGGTGTGAAGATGACCTCTACACCAGCGTCTCCTACTTCGTGCCGAGACCAGGAGCCACGGTAAGCAACACCTCGCTGTCTCACTGTTCCCTGGAATATTGTTATACACGAATTTCAACTGTCCTTTTTGTTCCCTGAAATATTTTTACTTATCAATCCTTACTGCCCTATCAGTAATCTTTCGTTGCTTCATCACCCAGAAGATAGGCTGTAAGAGAAGGAATGTGACTCAAATGTTTCGACTGAAAATATTTTCCGAGAAAGTACACTATTTTCTCTCTTGAAATATTGATGTTCATGTTTTTTTCTGATTTATGTGTTCCAAATTGTGACGTGATTATGTGCTTATGGCATTGCAGACTGAGGACGATGGTGTTCTCCTGGTGACGATTCTTCACGGAAAAGACAGGAAGAAGATTACCCTTCTGGTACTGAACTCGGCCGACATGAGCGAAGCGGCCCGCGTAGTGTTCATCACCTCCTCAGATGTCCCCCGCTCTCTCCACGGCAACTTCATCCCCGCATGAACATTAGAAGGATTTTTTTTTACCCAAGGACAACCTGTGAGGAGAAAAATTGTTAGATGAAAACAGAAGTGTTTAACAATGACAACTTTAGAGCAGCACGGTAACTGCCACGCGAATTGTGAGAGCATGCCAGAGCAGATTAAAATTAATACATAAATAAATAATTACCAGATCAAATAGCAAAATCTCAACTCTCCGAAAGAGCAGATAACTAAGAACAACTAGAAAATGTGAGGAGAACCTGCCAAGAAACAAGTGTTCTGACAACAGAACTGAGGACCTGTAACACTGCAGAACCCCCCCCACACACACACACACACACACACACACACACATTAACTACGGTTCATGTAAGTGATATATTGCATAACAGAGGACCAGTAACACCAGTATTTTTTTCTTACGTTACTTTCCATATACCACAAGGCGTATTTATACTCTACTACAACAACAGGAGAGATTTTAAGTAGAAGTGTATTGTATAGCAAGTTTTTCTCGCTGACGGAGGACCATAACATTATGAACTGCATTATGTGTAAACTACATTTTTACAAGTACTGTAACTTTTAAGTACTTCAGATGAATGTGCCGTATTTTTTTAATACAGTGACTTAACAAGTGCAGTACGATGTATGAGTGCCGTAAATTTATGAATAATCTCATTCCGGTGAATTTGTCTTTATAAATAATATATGTTAATAATTGTTTTATTTATCTAAGCGTTCTTTAACATTGAATCTGTAGAAGTATTGCAGCCGTTGTCATCAGCAGCCTCTCCAGCCTGTGGTAGTAGTTTAATACAATACTGTACCCGGAAGGACATAGAACGAACTATTGATAGAAATGTGTACATCACGCCTCAAAAATGCCCAGTATTACTGATAAATGCCTAGATAACAAAAATCCAGTAAAACTGTGTAAATTACTACTTTAAAATCACTCCATTTTGTCAGTCTTTTCGAGTGTGTGCCCCTCCCTCCCCCCACTGGTCCCTGTACACTACTTGGCAAAATCGACGAGTGTGTGGACATGAAGTGTCAGGGGTGGATCTGTTCACCGTGACCTCTTTCCCATCTGAAACGCACCAAACTATCTTAACACAAATACAAACTATAAGCAGTGAAAAGCACTCTTTAATAAGCGTCATGATGTTTGAGTTATGTACACGAGACATAATCATCTTTAAACATCAGGTATTTTATTTTGTTACAGTAAATGTTGTTTGTTTCAATGCGGACGTTAACCAAACACATCTGAAACGTTACCAAGCACAATATATATTTATTTACTCGTCACTTACACAAGATGTTATCATTCTTATATTGTTTTATAGTTGTTTTCAGTTGATGTTGGTAGATTTTTTTTTATTTATACCACATGTTTATCAACTGCACCAGATGTTTACTGTAAGATCCAGGTGTTGTTTTATATACTTACAAATTATGTTCTTCGTGTTAACCAGGTGTCAATCGTTCACATCACATGTTTAATAGCTTCACAAGATTTATATAAATTTGTGCTAGATTTTTTGTATTTACACCATATGATATTGTTTGAACTAGGTGTAATTTTTTTTTTTACATCAGAAGCTTTTTATTTTCACCATATTGTGTTTTACATTGTTTGTATTCACACCATGCTTTATTTGCACCAGATGTTTTGTTTCCACTTGATGTTTTTATTGACAACATGTTTTTATTGTCCCCAAAATTGTCTTGTTTCCTCTAGATATTTTTTTTTTACATCAGAAGTTTCCATTTATACCAAAAAGTTCACAATTCAACCCCAGATGTTTAAACATTCCATCACATTTACTCGTGTAGTCTTTTAAGTCTCTTCAGCAATGTCAACATAATTGTATTAACTGTTATTTGTGTTTATACCATTTTACTGTACCTCCTTCACTGTTCAGTAAAGAAATGATGGAAATCTTATGATGTGCGAGTTTCCTCTAACCTGAGTGAAACCGCCATATTCTAATATTTGAAGAGTTGTGAACCTCTCAAGTGAAACCATAAAAAAGGGTAATTTTGTCGAGTTGTTGTTGTTCCTGCTACGGTGGTTGTTGTTATTATTGTTGTGTTGTCGACGGTGGTGTTGCGTGTCGACGTTTAGTGACGAATTGATACATTTATTCTCAATTTTTACTACGTACTATAGTAAACAAACGGCCTTGAGTTGCCAGCTGTGTCCAGCAGTGTTCGAAGTATCTTGAACGAGATTGTACGTGAGACTCAGATTCTCTTTCAGCCTGCCCCTGGTTCAGCCACAGCTCCACCATCCATCCAGCTTAATGGTACTACCCTCTCTAATGTTATCCACTTTCAGTATCTCGGTTCCCACCTGTTCACCACCGCGGACATCGATGATGAGATTCAACATCAGATCACATGTGCAGCTCAAGCCTTTGGCAGACTCTATATCGGTACCCGTGTCTTCAGCAGTAGGGAGCTGAAATTATCTACAAAGTTGCACGTGTATCGAACAGAGACTCCCTGAGACACACTGAGATTCTCTGAGATACTTTTGGACTCCCTGGGATAGTCTGAGACTTTCTTGGACACTGTGGCACTCCCTGGGACATTTTGGTTCTCCTTGTGACACTCTGAGACTCCCTGGGACACTGAGACTCAATGGGATAATTTGGGACTCTCTTGGACACTGACACCCTGGAATACTCTGGCACTCCGTAGTACACTGGTACACCCTAGGACTCGCTGGCACTCCATGGGACACTGGTCAAAACCTAACCTAATTTATTTAACTCCTGAGTTAACTAAATATTTTATTTTTTTTTTATCATAATCATTATTATCATTCTCAACAATTCTCGGTCGATTATCTTCTATGGCGTTTCCGCGCAAATGACCTATGTTGTTATTATTGTTATTATTTTTGTTATTATTAATCATCTAATTGATACTACAATAATACCTTTAAAGTCACTCCCGCTTTTAATATAATTCAAAGTAATTTTATAAAGTCTAGCCTTTAATCTCATATCTTAACACTTAGTTATATTTGTTTTCTTTGATGCTCTGTTTAGAGAAAACTTAACTTCTATAGGGGGCTTCTTTACTTTTTTATTATTGTAATGTATAAGATTTATTTTTCTTTATCCTCTTCGCCAGTGACCGGCCTGTCACCTCTCTGTTAGGCACTGTGGGCATATACTGGCTCTCTCTTACGTACTGTTGGCACTGTGGGCATGTACTGGCTCTGTTACGTCCTGTTGGCAGTGTGGGCATTTACTGGCTCTGTTATGTACTGTTGACACTGTGGGCATGTACTGGCTCTGTTACGTCCTGTTGGCACTGTGGGCATGTACTGGCTCTGTTATGTACTGTTGGCACTGTGGGCATGTACTGGCTCTGTTACGTACTTTTGGCACTGTGGGAGCTAGTCATGCCCAGTTTGATTTAATAGAAATAAGATTGTAATCAGAAGACCAAAAGGGGGTAGAAATTGAGTATGAATAGTGTGAAGGGTTAGAGATAAAACAAAGATCAAGAATGTTAGTAAGTTGGTCGTGTAGATCTGGAATACGTGTAGGGTATTTAATTATTTGTTACCTGGGTCATCCCTTGCAGACCCAAGCCACTTTCTGTTGACATCCCCTAGGTAGAGGATCTCGGTGTTGGGGTGTGTGGATAGTAGCGACTCCTGGCAAAAAGTGAGATAGTGAAAGCATTCCAAATAATTGGTAGAGTTAGGAGAACAGTATAGGAAAAAATATTCATAATTAGTGGAGATAATTTGAGCCAGATGACATAATAAAGAGAAGATTCAAGATCCGTTATTCGAGCTACAATTGCGTTGCAGTCGGCACATACACCTCCCCTAGAACGGAAAGAGGTATAAAGATTGTAGTTTGAGACTTGAAAAAGTTTGGGTGAAGCAGTTTTGGTCAGTTGAGGCTCAAATAGTAGTAAGAGATCTGGGGAAGGGGTTAATAGTTGGATCTCGGGCCGCGAATGTTGGAAAAATAAAGTGTGAAAAAATCTGCTCCTCCATCAACCGTGGTGATGTCAGTTGAGGCCCCAGTAGCCTGATGATGATCAGGTCGGCCCTGGGGTCTACAACCTTTCCTACAAGTGGGACCCATCCGAGAAAGCTCCACTTTAATATTATTGTTAGCTTATTTCATAGAACATCTACTACGAAACCACCTTGTAAAGGAGCGCCAACACGGTTTTATGCCAGGGCGCTCCTGGTTAACACAATTGCTCAAGGTATTGGATATTTGGACCCGTATTCTGGAACTGGGTGGTAATATCGACATTATTTACCTAGATTTTGCCAAGGCTTTCGACAGTGTACCCCACGAAAGGCTGAAAATCAAACTGGAAGGGTACGAAATTCGGGGAAATGTCTTAGCGTGGATAGAAGACTTTCTACATGAGCGCAAGCAGTGTGTGGTGATTAATGGCACGAAATTATCATCCGTACCTGTCACAAGCGGGGTACCACAGGGCAGTGTATTGGGCCCGCTGTTAATTGTTTGTTTGTTTGTTTGTTTGTTTGTTTCATAGATGACATGCCTGGCGTTGTACACTCCTCCATACAAATGTTTGCCGATGACGCCAAGTTATTTCGGGAAATCCAGAACCAAGCGGACTGTGAAGAGCTGCAGATGGAACTCTGTGGGCTCCAAGAATGGTCGAAGAAATGGCTGTTGAGATTCAATGTCACGAAGTGTAAGAGGATGCACCTAGGGCGTACCAACGGTAAGGAGGCGCATCATATGTCCCAACGGGATGAAGAAACTGCACTATTTGAGACAATGTGAGAAGGACCTAGGTGTGTATGTTGACAATGAGCTGGAGTTCTCGGGTCATTGCGATAAGAAGGTAAATGAGGCAAATAAATTATTGGGAGTGAAATGCTTCCCCATCTTGAGTACTGTCACTCTGTCTGGTTCCCGAGATATACTAGGGACTGTCAGTTGGTTGAAAATGTTCTAAGGAGGGTCACCAGACTGGTGCCTGCACTTCGGCACCTCAGCTACCCTGAGAGATTGGAGTTCCTGAAGTTGCCTAGCTTATACTACAGACGGGCAAGGGGAGACCTCATTGAGGTGTACAAGCATTTCAAGGGGCACGTCCTTACTTGGATCTGGCGGAAGCTCGCCCCACAAAGAGTCACAGCTCAAGATTGAAGAAACCGCAAGTCCATAAAATTGTAAGGGCAAACTTTTTCGGAGTGAGAGTTGTGAACTCTTGGAACAATCTACCAGAAAGTGTTGTGACGGCACCGAGTGTGAGCTCTTTCAAGACCAAACTTAACCAGCACTGGAGCAGGTTCAGGTACATTCAGGAGCCGGTGCATGCCCAGTACTTACCAACAGTGCGTAACACAGACGTGACCGATCGCCCAAGCGGCTGACGAGCCGATCAGTGGTGAAGACAGTAAAAGTAAAGATCAAGAGTGAGTAAAGTTATATATGATGTGTTGACAGTAGTAAGAGAGAGAATTGAGATCCTGCAATTATGTGCAAGTATTGTGGAATTGTTGTGAGCAATATAAAATAAAAAGACTAAGAAATTGTACACTGGTAGTGTAATGAATATGTAATCGAAGTGAGAAGTCTAGCTGTGAAGATATTACTCTGTGAACAGTGTTGTGAAGAATTCGTATTTATCAATGAAGACTACAGTGCACAAGTGTGTTTCTGTGACCTGGTGGAAATCTCCTGCCTGTTGTTTGTCTGTACACTGATACCGATCGTCGGGAAATTACCGGAGACTGGTGGGATAGCCAATGGCAATTCGACGACACTTGTGATATATCTACTGTTTCTGTATATAGACCTGGCCACTGGTAACCAACGATGTAAGCTGGGTAGACGGCAAAAGGAGGGTCGTAACTATTGATTTTGTTGGAAAAATGGGTAGGAATTTAACATAATGCCAACACTTCATTCTGTACCCAAATGTACTTAGTTCCTTCAAAATGTACCAAAAAGTCAGTGTACTATGTACCAGAAATATACTCCCCAAAATATACTATCATATCACAATTAATTTATTTTTAATATAAAATTACAAGCAAACAATTATAATACGTTTAAAACCCTTTTAAATATATTAAAGAAAATAGCAAATTTCATCTATATGCTTCCACAAAAAAATGAATTTTTAAAAATCCTAAGCTCTCTTGATTTTTATTGCTAAAAGAAGCCACGTTGGATAATAATCACGTGTAGACTCATCCTTATTCTGTCTAATTGATTTGTGCCTTTGAAGAGTGTATTTTTAGCTATATTAATTTCGACAGTTGAAACCGAGAGAAAAAATATATGTGCGATTAGGTAAAGAGTTCAAATGAGGTTAATCTCAATCTGAATCTCGAACGCTCGGTATTCATCAGACTACATATTGCCTAACAAGATTTAATTGCCCTCTTGATTAAAGACAGGCGTGGCAATTTTCTGCTAAGAATATCTCGTTAAATATCTTTAACTGAATGTGACGCGTGGGTATCCGTGTAACTCAACCGGACTTGTATAGGCGATCAAAATAGACAAGGTAAACTGAGGGGGCAGAAGGTCAACAGGACTGCTGGTGGCATGAGCAACGCGTGATATATGTGTTGCAGAACTTCTATCAACCGAAGTATGATGAAATGGACCAGCTGTATATTCCCGGAGTAAGGTGAGTTGTGCCAATTGAGTTGTCTTGGAGTAACATATACTGTATGTATGAATTTTGCTTGTATGCTCATTCTCTTCGACACTTGTCATCTAACTAGCCGGTATTTTTTCTGCTACTCACTGTTGGCAAGAACTGCAATAGGCATGTACGGGTTGTGTTTTAATTCGCAGAGCACGATGAATCGACCCATAACGTTTGACGCTATAATGTTATGAGTGTCTTTCAACAACTAAGGTAACAAAGGTCTTTAAAGTGCATAACAAGGTTGGTAGTTACTCTAGTCCACCAACAATTAAAAATTAAAAGATACATAACTATGAGCTGTTTACTCTAGGAGGAAGCATAATTGTACCCTCCGGCTCGATTCTCCTGTTCTTGTACAACAATTCTACAACACCTACTATATTGGGCTGATGTACCTTCAGTAGTATTTCAAAGTCCTCTCTCTTATCAAGGAACGTGTTAGTATTAGTTAGTATACATGACTTTCGAGCCAGAATTTGTTCTCGGGAGCGCCTCTGATATTGATAGTGAATCCGGCCTCCCTCTATTCTTAGCAACTGCAGCGTTTGCCAAATATATTGTATTTCGTGGTGTAGTCAAAGATGACATTGTTTACATGGTGCTCGCCTCCTCCTCGGTGTGAGGTTGAGCGGGTGGGGGTGTCACGCTTCCCCAGGTTCTGTGCTGGTGCTCTTACTCCCACTACCTTCCCCTTGTACTAGTATATAACCCAAGTACACCCGTCCCCGTTTCCCATCGAATCCTCCCTCTTCTGCTTTAAGTATCTTAGGAGTGTTTGTGCTGTTCCCTCTGCATTACCATGCGATCTGGGTGTATTAATATAGTCCGAAATGCATCGCTCCATGCTATTTTTTTGCCTGCCGAATAACTTAGCATTTCTTATCCTCAATCACTGGTGTGATCCTGGGGGCGAGGCTTATCCTCTTGCTTTTGTCATAGCTCCCCTATCATCCTGTAAAAATATTCTCAAACTGCAGCTTATCGTGTTTTTCCCAACTCTCAGCTTCCGACTGGCTCTCAGAGACTCCAAACACTATTATGTTGCTCCTGCGCTCGAAACGTTCTCGTTGTTTCTCCTCTCACCTATCATTAGGTCTGTTAGTTGCCATCTCTTTAACACACTATTGCAGAATCCCTAGCTGCTGAAGGACCTGTTCAGATCCTCATTACTCTCCGTCGCCTTCTGTAGCCTTGCTAAAGTCTGAGCATAACTCTTCTTCACTATTCCCTTTATTCTATCAGATATTTCCCCAGCCTTAGCGAGGATCTCTTTCGCAACTTGCTCAAGTCTGGCAACCAGCAAAGGTCGTTTCTAAGTTTCTCATTCCCTTATTATCTGCAATAGCCTCTTTTAATTTGGTTATGTACGCAGGGCAGTACTAGCAACCGCCTTCTTACTTAACCGCGTTCTGCAACATCCCAAACGTTGATGTGGTCAGACCCCACAATCCGTCCTGGACGTCGTACCCTTGCAGTAATTGCATGTCAGCAAACACTTGGTGACCCTGGGGTTTAAACCTTTGGTTTCCAACGTCTGCACATGTCCTGTCACAAACTGTCTTCTTCCTTTTACGCCGTTGTCAATCCTGGGGACATGTGTTGGGGTAGCTAGAGGGAAAAATGTCAGACTCTAAGAATCTTCTTAGCCTTAAGCCCAGTTTACGATGTGATATAATTTTACTGTCGGTTTAATAACAATTATGATAATAATAATACTTATTAATGTTACAGTTAAAAAATTTATTTGTAAAGCTTAGAGTACAGTTTGCCTATTCTGAGTAATTCAGTCAGGTCTTGACACTGGGGGTGCTATCACTTCTCACTACCACGCAGGACAGAGGTTCATACACATGGAAATAGATCATATTCTTTAACAGTATACTGTACTGAATATAGGTCAGAGTCATGTGGGTGATAACACTGTTCACTGCCACGCAGGACAGTGGTTCATATACAAGTACATTAGAAGTCATATTCTATTTGAGGACTAATCAGTGTGGACTAGCAAATTTTGTATATATATATATATATAAATATATATAAATATATATATATATATATATATATATATATATATATATATATATATATATATATATATATATATATATATATATATATATATATATATATATATATATATATATATATATATATATATATATATATATATATATATATATATATATATATATATATATATATATATATATATATATATATATATATATATATATATATATCCCAAGAGCTGCTTGGCTCGTCCTCAGATCGATTTGACTGTTGAGGGACAAGTGGGTGATCATTTTGACTTAGTACTCATGAGATCGTATGCGTTTGTGTCCAACCAATCACAAGCCAAAATAGAATGAATGCGGTGCTTATTTTGGATATCAATAAAATATGAACTCTAGTACAGTTTTTGCCAACATACTGGGCGTAACAAAGAAATGACTGACCCCCGAACGGCTACAGACCCGACCTAGCGACGATGAGGATGAATTAAAGTATACATATAAAACCTAGCTTATTTACATAAGGCTTCATTTAACAATTAAGAACTCCATAAATTAAAAACAAAATGCACAAGTATTAAGGTAGAAGATATCTTAACAATGTGTGTGGAAAAAAGTTCTTATTGTCATTCTTACTCCAAAATATATACTGGAAAGGAAGAAATGGGTTGTGATTGAAACCTTTATAAATATTTCAAAACAAAAATTTTGTTTCAGTAGTTTCATCAAAGCTTGTTGGCTTGGCCACGTTTTAAAAATAGCACCAGGAATACAGTGTTTTCTTTGTTTGCTTTTTAGTTGCAACAGTGACTCTACATTTGAATTAATTATTTATTTCAACACTCACTGTCACATAGAGAAAACAAAATGTCACTGAATTACTCAGAGAGAAACAAAGATTTCAACTGGCAGTAGTGGTTGTTACTGCCAGTAGTGGTTGTTGCTGCCAGCAGTGGTTGTTACTGCCAATAGTGGTTGTTGCTGCCAGCAGTGGTTGTTACTGCCAGTAGTGGTTGTTACTGCCAGTAGTGGTTGTTGCTGCCAGTAGTGGTTGTTACTGCCAGTAGTGGTTGTTACTGCTAGTAGTGGTTGTTACTGCCAGTAATGGTTTTTGCTGCAGTAGTGGTTTTTACTGCCAGTAGTGGTTGTTACTGCCAGTAGTGGTTTTTGCTGCAGTAGTGGTTGTTGCTGCCAGTAGTGGTTGTTACTGCCAGTAGTGGTTTTTGCTGCCAGTAGTGGTTTTTACTGCCAGTAGTGGTTGTTACTGCCAGCAGTGGTTGTTACTGCCAGTAGTGGTTGTTACTGCCAGTAGTGATTGTTGCTGCCAGTAGTGGTTGTTCCTGCCAGTAGTGGTTGTTGCTGCTGATTTTGGTTGTAATTTTCTCCAGTGTTTGTTGTTAAATCTTGAGGTTATTACCAGTAGTAGTTGGTGCTACCATTGGTGGTGGTGACCATAAGTGGTTTTGACTGCCAGTCGCGGGTGACAAATCGTAGTGGTTCTTGATTCCAGGAGCTCTTGTTGTTATACCAGTGATGGTTGTAACGTTGTGTATTTGCGATGGCATCAAAGAGATGTAATGAATGTGTGTGTGTGTGTGTGTGTGTGTGTGGGTAGGTGTGTGTGTGTATTAGTAATTTCTTCAGGTTTTAGCTCTGTCTGGTAATTTTTCGACACCCATATTTAGTATGTTTCAGGGACTTCCCTTGACGCACCCGAAGGGGATATATTCTCAGCACAGACACAGCCAATAGTCACGTCTTCACTCACCCCATTGCCAAAGGTTATCGATTGTTTGACAGGTTTACACTCGTGGCCGCCAGTGTAACATTGTCTCGCGTTACAAGGACATCCAGCCTCCACAATTTTCTGTGGTGTAAATCCATTAGGCATCGTTTTTATGGTGTAATTGGTCGGACACTCACCGATCAAGCGTGAGTTAGGCCAATTCTCTATGTAGGTAGAGACACTCGGGAAATCATTTGTGTGTAAGGCTACAGTTATATTTTGGCAGTCAAAGTCACCCTCAAGGAAGTTGTGGGCACGCCTCATTTGTTTGACCATATCTACAAAGTTTTCATTCACATTTTCCGTGCGTTTAAAAAATCGCCTTAGCATAGATTTCAGCAGGTCGTTCTTGTGTTCCTGATACCTTTTGCGTGTAAAGAAGTGTGCATGTGGTTGAGGGATGCGAACTCGTGCAGCAAAGTTGTCCACCGCCAGCAGTATGACAAGGCTCACCAAGAGTAGAGCTGGGAGCAGGCGGGGACGTGTGGACTTCATGGCGGGTAAAGAGTGATACCGCCTTCCCGCCACCTTTATATAAACAGTATATGGGCCGTGCCACCGTCCCTCCCACTCCCACCCTGCGCTGTCCACGTTTACCTCAGATCAGCTCGGCTTATATCCTGTCTAAATTAATAATAACATAGGCGAAAATAATCTCCTTAACGGTGAAAGCAAACTACGTTTTCTGTATTTAAGTGTTGAATTTGTTGCACAACCGCTTCTCGTCTCCATTTGCCACGCACAGGGGCGTAATCAAAGGGGGTAGGCAGGGCTCTTTCTCCGGGGCCCGTGCCTACTAGGGGGGCCCGGACTAGGCCCTTTTAGATATTATT